>NC_141069.1:47090730-47690730 GCF_041138505.1 Cibotium barometz
CCTTGTAATCTCTTTCCAAGATGAGAAGAAAACTAGGAGATTAAACAATAAGAGCCATTAACTCTTGCAAGAATTTTATAATGTCCCCCCCCCTGCGAGGATATGGATCAATTCTTGCCAATGTTTAAGATTAGTATGTTTGATGAGAAAAGGATAAATGGAGTGTCCCACATTTCACCTTATATGGAAATATAAACATGGAGACATGGGGATACATGAACATAGAAACATCAGGAAAGGACTAGATTTAGTCTATTAACCCCTTGTTTACCCATCTTGTCATAGGCTAGTGTACATTGTTAAAGGAGGACAATGTTAGATTGTTGAATCAACTCTAAAAAGTACAGTCCCCATGTGAACTCACAAATGGGAGTTGATATGTAACTATAAAGCACTAATGTACATTTTTTTCTCGAGAGTTAACACAAGGACCAACATCACTAGCCATGGACCAAACCCAGTCAAAAAGACTTTATATTCCTTAAGCATCTATATAGCTCAATTGAAAACCCAAATATCTATTTATCTATAGATCAATTGAGAACCCAAATATCTATTTTTGGAGTTACATACATTTAGAGGCTTGCTCTATAAAGTATTAAATGGGAACTAAAGGGTTTTTAGTTATAAAATCATTTGGACTTAGTAGTGGACCTTGGGTATAGGAACCACTATTGCTTCTAAGAAATCAAACCTCTTTTAGAAGATGAGGAATATGGTGTGCTAATCTTTGAGAATACCCTTATGTTTCAGATAATCATGAAACATGAACCATAAGTAAAGGTCGGTTTGGATAGCTAGAAAACCAGTTTGATTTTTTGTCTTAAAGGTCATTTGTAATGCTACTCCACCAAATGTAGTCAAATTCTCTAGGGCCAAGCCACCAAGGAAGAAGAAAGAGATGGATTTCTCAATATTAATTACCTAGAAATATAAAATTTAGGCTTCTAGTAATTATACAGGGGAGTATGGCTAAGTGATTGGGCTTTCAACAAGTGAAAGATCATCAAAACAAAATATGGGTATACTAGCAATGAGAAGTTTAAAATAATAGTTGGAAGATGGATGGATACAAGACGCATCAATCTTCATGGAGTTATAGAGAAGATGAAACTTCAAGGATTTTGGTGAGAGCTAAGTCCCAAAAATGTTATTGGAGGCTTTTGTATAGGGAAGATAGCTCTTTTTGCCCAATGGAGTGGTATGGGATAAGTTGATGGAGACTGAACTTAGCACCTATCTTTGGTGTAGTAACATGCATTAGGCAAAAATTAGACTAAAAAAGGTCCCTGTAAAAAGAGACATGTCATCACTTTATTAAAAAAAGGGGGTTGTGCTAAACCTTATGTATTTCATGTCAAAATGCCCATGTGTGACATATCATTAGAAAGCCCTTGAAAACTAGATTCCAAATCTACCACATCTGACCAATTTGGAGTTATACTCAAGTTATGTCTTCCTTTATAAAAGATAGATTCTTAACGATTATGACATCCAATCATTGGAATCTACCTTTTAGTGGAGAAGACATAACCTGAGAATATCAACTCCAAATTTGTCAAAGATGGTAGATTTAGGGTGTCTAGTTTGCAAGGGCTTTCTAGCAATATGTCAGATGTGGGGGCGTTTATGTAAGATACATAAGGTTCAACTTTTCTAGCAAAGTGATGACATGGGTCTTCTTAAACGGCCCTTTTTTAGTCCAAATTTGCCTAATGCTTATAGTCTCTTCAAGACCATACTGTGTAAGTAGTCTTTATATATACTTCGACTGTAACATCACAATACCATCATCATCATAAGCTGTATGCCCAAATAATAATGCAATGAACCTAAATATTTCATATTATTTGACACATGTAATTTAGTCTTCAAATGAAATCTTATTCTCATTAGGGATTACGAAGCATCTTGTCATCAACGTATAAAACAATGACTAAAAAATAAACTTTACTCCTCTTAACATGGAGGATAACCTCAGTTGGATTATTAAAATAATTATTTGCAACCAAGTATACATTTATATTCTCATATGATGCTTTGGGAGCCTCATTAAGGCCATAAAAAGCTTTTTTAATCTGCATACTTTAGACTCATGTCCCTCCTTAACAAAACCACGAGCCTAAGATATATAAACCTTCTCCAAATCACCATATAGGAAGGCAATCTTCATATCCAATTAATGTACATTCCAACCATGACATGTTGCGAATGTAATAATACACCTAAATCTCTACATTAAATTATACGACCCATTTAATTATTTTCTAACCAAATAATATGGGATTATTCACATATATTATAATGAATAATGTTTAAAATTCCTCCTTTCGATTGAAAAAAATCCAAATAATATGGGATTATTCAAGTATATTATAATGAATAATGTTTAAAATTCTTCCTTTCAATCAAATTATTTTTGATCGAAAATTTTTGTGATGGAAAAGAACCTATATATATGGAATCAAAACCTTTCAATTGAATTTCTTTTGAGACTGCTTGAGTGGTAGAGATAGAGAGAGATAGACAGTGCTCTAGAATTTATAGATTTGAGTGTGTATGAGAGACAATTAATATTTTTCCTATGTGCATATGCGTGTGCATGTTCATGTGCAGTTCTCTATGTGGTCACATATGTGGACAAGGTGTGTGCACTTAGGAACTTATGTGTATGTGTTATGGTTCTTTGTTACCACCCTCGTCATGTATATGGACTAGGTGTGTGCACTTTTAGGAACGTGTGTGCGTTTGTGTTGTGGTTCTCTGTGACCACCCTAGTCGCGTCGTACGTAGACTTACTATGTGCACTGTGAACCGTGAATGTATGTATGTATGTGTTGTGGTTCTCTATGACCACGCTACATACGTGACCACCCTAGTCACGTATGTAGAGTAGGTGTGCACACTTTGAACCTTGTGTATATATGTGTTTTATTTTTTTTACTTTTTTATTTTTTAAAGAATTATTTTTCTTGATTTTTGAGTTATTTATGATGATAATGTTATGAAAATTTTGTTAATATGTTTTTATATCTTATTTACTTATTTTTTAAATATCTTGTTTATATTTATGTTTAGAAAACTTATCTTTATTAATTATTTTAATGAAGATATTCATTTTTTGAATGTATGTGCAAATAAATTAGTTGTGTGTACCCTAGCACCGATATGGGGTGGTTATAACCACACTAACTCATTTGATTATTATATGTTTGTGTTTATGCTATTTGTGTGCACACTAGTCACATATGTAGATCAATTTTGAACACTCTAGCTACATTTAATAGGTTTTTTTAAATTTCTAGTTCGTAAGTGGACTATTTATAGACACTCTAATTCTACCAATTTTTTACTTTGACTAGATGTATGCACTCTAATCACACGTGCTTCTTCATTTTGGTGTTGGAGGCTTCAGCCTTGCCCGAGGCCCCTTTGTTCCACTTTTCATCACGAAAAGTGCCACACTAGTTACGTATGTGAGCTAGTTGTGAACACTCGTCTTATCCCATTTTCTATTAAAGCTATTTATGTGCACTCTAGTCATTTTAAGACTAATTATGAGAACACTAGTTATGTATGTAAGCTAGTTCTAAACACTCTAGTCTTATCCTATTTTCTATTAGAGCTAGTTGTGTGCACTCTAGTCATGTACATAGGCAAATTGTCAATACTCGAACTCATATCCCATATGCTTTTGATGCCATGATCTGAAACACATTTTGGCTATGTATATAATAATTGCTTCACATCAAAAATAAAATATACACATTCGGATTGTGACGATTGTGAGTGCTTTGTTTGATAGAGTCAGTCTTGTCACACATCAAGTGAGCTTGAAGCCATGATCCAAAGCACATACTTTAACTATGCATATAGCTAATGTTTCTCATAAAAAATAATCTATAAATTTGGATCATTCACTCGTCAGTATTTTGTTTGCTAAAGTCACCCTCGATCTTATTATGTATTTCAGTATGTAAGGACACATCTTAGATAAGATCGATGTTATTTTATATTAACTACAAAAGTTCATGCTTTATGTTTTATCTCTTGCTTTTAATTTTTATTACAAAATATTAGTGTTTTTTCATACGTTTGACTTATTTTTTAATGTTTTGTATATGTAGATATAATGATCTAGTCTATAGAAGCTAAGAGAAAGTTAAGCAAAATCCAGTAATGACATTTAATAGAATCAGCTCTATTATATTTGGTGAGCATGCTTGAAGAACTCGTCAAGCCTTTCTTCAATCCAACCAAAAAGAAGTCTTTAGTTTCTTTGGTCAAAGATTTGGCGCATCAAAGGATTTCATGGCTTTTCACAAGAAAGATGGCCATAGCTCTCGAATTAACATTCGCTTCTTTCCTCAGGAGTGATGCACATGGAGTGTCTTCATTTCTTATTAATACCACTCTATAGGGTCAACCTTGTCCACCTAAGAGGATAGCTCAATCTAAAACAATAAAATGAGATGCGGAGGAGATAACAAGGAGGTGAGAGATAAGAGAACCTACTCTGATACCAAATATTGGAGTGGAGATAAAGGTAACAACACATAAAGATACAACAAGCACTTAGAGATAGAGAGAAACACAGCACTTGAAGTAGATAGATGAGAATGAGTAAAGCATAAATAAAGTGACATGACAAGGTCACTTATACACACTCATAACAGTGTGTGCACATGCTCGAGGAAAAAAACCTTCTATGAGGAGGAAAAAAGTGCCTTGGACATTATCAAACTACATCCATACATCAATACCAAATAAATGGCTACACTCTTCTCTATCACGAGAGTTTGTATTAACTCAAGGTCAACATGGACCACCATAAACATACATCAATAATGCACACACCTACTTCTATAACAAGCTTAAACCCTCATTATGGAAGTGTGCATTGGTTATAAGTGGAGATGAGCCATCTATAAAACGAGCCAAGGGCATGCATAAGTAGTGCAGAGTCACTAAAGGATGTATACACATAATCAGATTGCCAAAAAGATCCTTGTCCACACTCGCCCCTAAATGAGAATTAATAACTTATTCCAATCATTATATTTCTTGAATAATTGCTCTTAATGATTTATTTAAGTAATGATTGAGCTAAGCAAAAGAGTCCGCATCCACCCACCAATGTGTGCTTAGATTGGCCTCAATAAGATTAGACAATAAGTGGACAGCAAACTAGTTATTAGGAGTGGATGCCCAAACTTATACCTCCCTTGTATATATAAGTGAATTTCTCTAATGAGAAAGGGACATTCCCTTGAGTATTGATTGAGAGTGTCACTACAACACGTCAGGTGCACAACAGCGTTTTCTAGCAGTGCTTTCTTTTGTCGGGATGTTGGGGATTATGTTCGCTGCTGCGTAGTGAAATCTCAATTTCGCTACTCAGCAAATGCTTCTAGCAACGAAATTTTGATGCTCTACAGTAAAATTTCGCTATTCTATAGCAAGATTTCGTTGTGCACAGTAGTGCCATTAGTAGTGAAAGCTCGCTGCTATACTATGATTTCGTTGTTGAACAGCGAGGATAGCAACGAGATTACGCTGCTATTTTCACTGCAAGAAATTCTAGAGCGTTGTTGGATGCTGAATTCTAAAAATATATATATCACATGCACAAAGAAAATGATATATAGTTTTAAAAAATCATCCATTAAAACCCTAGGAGCCAAGTTTCGACCAAAAAAAAAAGGATAGTTGAAAACTTTTGAGAAGTGAAACAATGTCAAGATCATGAATCTATCCCATCTTGTAATAAAACCATATGTGTTGCTTCATCAATGTCTATATCTAATGGGAGCTCAATGAAAATATGGGGTTCTATATCAATATCAATATAAGTATCACTATCCAATGAAGCGTTATCATGATTGATAGGTGACTCATCATCTTCTTCCAATTGATGTTCCTCATGCTATTCATCGGCCTCATCCAAAAGGTTTTCTTCATCGTCTTCTTCCAATGAGCTCATTTGAGGTAGTACTTGCACCTCATCCAGAGATTTGGCCTCCACATCTTGATCTTGAAAGATATCTTTTGAACGACGGGAAACTTGTATAACATACCACTACTTTGGATCAATTTGATCGGCGTGAAACACAACCTAATATCACAAAGAAAAGGAGTTACACTTTTATTATACTACATCGAGATTTAATTGGGGATTGGTTGGGTTACTAACCTATTGACAATGTTGAAGTAGTACGAAGGTATCTTTCTCACCATTCCAAAACTTGGTGGAATCAATTTAGAAGAACCCATTTAGATGTTTCTTCACGGTTGATTGAGCACCTCTATATATCACCTTGAACCATTTGACATCAAAGATGAATAGACTAAATGCTCTAAATCCAACCTCAAGAATATCCTGAATAGTTCCACAATACTCAAAGATTGTCCTCTATGACATTGGTATCATGTCTAGTGGCTCGACTTTCTTGCTCAAAAGTTACCATCACACCATAATCAAATGTGTTTCTTTTAGAATATGCATGCTCTATGCGAAACTGCCTTCCCTCTGACCATATTGCATTATATAGTTTGTACTAACATTAAACAAAAGCATGACATTTAGTATATATAGTGCATTACACAAGATATATACGTGAGATAGAGATGAAGAATGTACTTACTTGAGGGTCGCATCCTCTTTCAAACTCATGCTCTTCTCTTGTGATCATCTCTCGATTTTGGGATCACATCGATATTTCCATATGAAGCCATTCTATATTGATCACATTTGGTAGAAGTTCCAAGCTAGGTGGGAATGGCAAGCGTCTATTTGCTCTTCTAAAAGCTCTCCTCTCATCCTTTTGTCTATTGATTTCATCCTTGTATCTCCCAATCCAGATGGGACTATTTAGAATGTACAATGTACTCACCTTGTGGAATAATGCTTCATCCAATCTTCATTTCCTTCCTTTTCCCTGAGGCACATTAGTGATTAGTTGGTCATCCTCCTCATTGCTCCATAATCGTGGCATGGAAGGATCTATGCGAGATAGATGTTTTGAGATATACACAGAGACTCTTACATCAACAATCCCTCTGCCATGCTTGCTTCTGGCCTTGCTTTTTGTCTCGCAAAGTCCTTCAAGGTTTTCATGAACCTTTCAAGGAAAAACATCCATCGAACATGAACAACGCCACATAATGCCACTTCATCAACTAAATGCACCACAAGATGCAATTGGCTAGTGAGAATTGTTCTAGGGAAGTTGTCAATCATACAACACTACCTCAATAGCATTGAGAAGATGAGCCATCTCAATGGATGTAGGATCTATCTCCTTTAAGGATATGTACCTACATACATAGCAATTACGTGTACTATTTACTAATACATAACTTGTGAGCACATAAGAATTCCAATTAAGCAATATAACTTAGTGGTCTTACTGAAGAAGACTTGTGACACTTACATCACTCCCTCCATAAGCTATTTTCAAGTTCAATAGCTCCAAGTTTGCTCATAGTGTGGAGTACAAACATCCCTCATACAAAGGTGTGCTTGCCTCTCTATGCAAGGTTTCCTCCTCTTGTGACATTGGAGCTTGCTCACTATCATCTATAACCTCCCGTTCAAAGAAGTCATTCACCATATCGTCCATGATGAGATTCTCTTCCTCCTCATGTGGCAATGGTGGAGGCACCTCATTCATTGGTTGGGGAAGATGAGTCTCAGCCATGCTTTCCATATGAAGCCTTGCCACCTTCCTCTACTCGATGTCACCAAATGGTGTGGCATGTTACCTAGAACTCTCATGTGATTCTCCTCTATGTCATCATCCACACGGTCATTCCACTGCCTCATGAAGACCTATGTTTAGACATGTTGAATTATTATCCGATGTTATCGTATATTTTTGCCCTTGCATCGATCACACATACATCGAATTTTTTCTCTCAACCATGTCTCAGATCCAACTACCTGGCTAAAATTGATTTAGGGTTCATACAAAACACACAACCACATCCACTACTACAAACAGAAATTTATCCAGGTTCTCGCTGCTAGAGACATTGACCACAGCAGCGTTTTTTCATTGCACAACAGCTAAAATACACTGCCCAACAACGAAATTTCATTTCTCACCAGCGACGCTAGTAGTGAAAATTTAGTTGTTAAGCAGCAACATGCGAAACTATCAGTCCCGCCTAAATCGCTACCGCGACAGGTGTCAATACCTACCTACTTCCCTATTGCTACACATACACAGCTACACCTCCAGCGCAAGTTTTCCTGCCACCTCTACTCATCCCTCAAGCCTCTTCAATCAATCAAGTCTCCCTCTCCAAGGTAAGGTCTCTTCTTGCTTTCTTCCCTCTTTCATGCTTTTATGTGTTCTTCCAAGCTTTCATGGAAAGCTTGAAAATAGGGTTTAGGTAAGCTTCTCTCCCTTCCCCTCTCTTTCCTCTCTCTTTTCCTAACCCTAGCCTAATGAATAAAGCTTTAATAGAGATCTTTCTTCATGCCATCAAAGCTATCGATTAAGCATTCTATGCATTATGCACAGGTTTAGGCTTAACATAAAGTATCTAATCCATTCACTTAGGCACTCACCTCTTTTTTCTCTTGTTCTTCTTACTTACTAATGTGTTAATGAGAAATAATGTGTTTCATTTATTATGGTTCTTTTTTATAGGCATATTCAAGTGAGTAACGTTTTGGGCATAGTCTCTCATACGGTAAGCCCTCTTTCTTTGTGCTTTGTGCTTTGTGCTTCTTGTCTTTGTGTTTTTGCTTGGGTAACGGGGAGGATTAGGGTTAGGTCAATAGGCTAGGGCTATGCATATCCCTCTTATGCATAGCCCTCTTATGCATAGCCCTCTTTATGCATAGGGATATGCATAGGGCTAGGCTATGCATAGCCCTCTTTATGCATAAGGGCTTATGCATAGGGTTTATGCATAGCCCTCTTTATGCATAAGGGCTAGCCCCTTTACGCATAGCTCTCTTTATGCATAATGGCTTATGCATAAGCCCTTATGCATAGAGCTTATGTATAAGAGCGTATGAATAGCCCTATGCATAGCCTTCTTATGCATAGCCCTCTTTATGCATAGGGCTTATGCATAGCTTTATTGTGCATAAACCCTATTATGCATAATGAACTAATGTTTTGATTTTATATGATAATTTTTTATAGGTCTATTCAAGTGAACGACCTCCAAGGGCATAGGCCATGCATCCCTTTCATACGGATTCTACTAGTAGAGGTAAGTCCTCTTTGTTTATGCTTACCCTTGGGTGCCGGGGGATTAGGTTTAGGGTTTAGGTATGCATAGGCCGTATACATATGGCCTTATGCATATGGCATACGCCTTGTGCATACGGCTTATGCATACGGCATACGCCTTATGCATACGGCATATGCCTTGTGCATACGGCTTATGCATATGCCTTGTGCATACGGCATATGCCTTGTGCATACAGCTTAGGCCTTATGCATAGGCCATATGCCTTGTGCATACGACTTGTGCATAGGCCTTATGGATAGGCCATATGACGTATGTATATGGCTTATGTATATGGCTTATGCATAGGCCATATGTTATATGCATACGGCTTATGCATAGCCCTCTTATGCATAGGCCATATGTTATATGCATACGGCTTATGCATAGCCCTCTTATGCATAATGAACTAATGTTTTGATTTTATATGATAATCTTTTGTAGGTCTATTCAAGCGAACGACCTCCAAGGGCATAGGCCATGCATCCCTTTCATACAGATTCGACCAGTAGAGGTTAGCCCTCTTTGTTTATGCTTCTTCTATTTGTGTTTTTGCACCCTTGGGGGTGTCAGGGATTAGGTATGCATAGGCCTTATGCATAGTCCGTATGCCGTATGCTGTATGCCATAAGCCCTCTTTATGCATAGGCCGTATTCAAAGACCTTATGCATAGACCGTATGTCGTATGTATATGGCTTATGCATATGGCCTATGCCTATGGATTATGCATAGGCCTTATGCATAGGCTGTATGCCATATGCATATGGCTTTTGCATAGGCCATATGCCATATGCGTATGGCTTATGTATATGGCCTATGCATAGGCCGTAGCGTAGGCCGTATGCATATGGCATACGACCTATTCATACAGCTTATGCATAGGCCATATGCATAGGCCTTATGCATAGGTTGTTTGTCGTATGCATACGGCTTATGCATAGGTCATATGCATAGGACCTATGCATAGGCCTTATGCATATGGCATATGGCTTATGCATAGGGCCTATGTATATGGAGTATGCATAGGGCGTATGCCGTATGCATAGGCCTTATGCCGTATGTATACGGCCTATATGCATGTATGCATAGGTCGTATGCATATGGCCTTTACATATATGGCTTATGCATATGGCCTATGCATAGAGATATGGGGCGTTGTTATATGCCATCTAGAATTTTGCTTATGTCACGTTAGGAGTCATTATCTGCGGTGGCGGGCGAGTAGGTGGTTATAGTAGTGGAGGGGATCTCTCTCGATCTTCTCACTATCCTTCTCTTGCAAAAGAGGAGTTGCCTTTGGCTTTAATAGTTAGGAGCGTGTGGAAAGTCCTCAGGAGATTTCATCCGAAAGGGGCATTGTCCACCCTGCTTGTCTAAGTAGTATTGTAGGAGGTCTTACTAAAATCAAATGTTGTATTCTTTGTCTAAGCTTTAAGTATGGCTCAAGTTAGATAAATCGTGTTTTGTTGCCTATGCATGTATGTAGTAGCAATGTTGATCGACCTGCACAAGATCCTGATGTGGCCAATCTGCTGTCCATTATAAATGAGCGATATGGGCAACAAGCTTGGTCGCAAATTACATAGACATAGGTATGGTTCCATCTAGCCTTTTCACATACACAAAGTTAATCTTTTATGCATTCTATTTGTATTATATTTTAATTTTATATGTAGGCGGACTTGCAGTCGGGGGCCAGTCGACGCCATGGGGTAGACTACCCCACTTGGCTAATCAATGCAAGGGAGGAAATCTACCCCACTTGCTCAGTCCGGGCGCAGACTATGCCTTTGATAGGTATAGGACCGGGTGGCATAGGGCTGAGGGGTGTAGGACCTTGATGGTATGGGTGTGATGAGCCTACATCATCTTCTTCTACTAGAGCCACCCCCTGTCCCTCACATCCATCTTTGCCACCACGACGACTGATGACATAGAAGGGAGTCTGGGAAGGGTAGTAGATGTGCTAGCGGGGCAAGAGCCGGCTGCTTTTGGTTTGGCAAAGTAGCACTAGGTCTCTCGATGCGTCTCCCCAATAGGGGGGCTCATCATCCACACATTATGAGCCAGCCCCCCCCCAGGAGACCCATTCCACGGTTCGATCCACGCCTCCTACCATACACCGTGGATGCCGATGGTTCCCTCGTGTGATGGATGCACGAGATAAGCAAGTCATAAATCGTATGCATGTACTTACAAACTTGAAGTTCGTGAACTCCTTCAAAAAATGGAAAGCACAAGATGAACTTTCTAAGCAATATGTTATCGATGTGTTTAAGTTGGAGTTCCCCATGCCACATGCGGGTCTGTGCTTCTTCGAGGAGTGGATGAAGCGACACATCAAGCTTTTTCTCTCTAATAGGAGAGAAAATATCAAGAGAGCAGCGAAAAATAATTTGGAGAAGCCTAGCAATCGAGGAGTGGAGGCACGCACGCAGTTTTGTGACAAAGCACCTAGGTGCTTTTCTACAACAAGCGGCGACGAGTGCTTCCCGACTATGGAAGTGAGGGGCTTCACACTTTGGCTCCGATTGGAAAATCCTCTTTTCAAATTATGCGTTTTGTAAGTATCATTTCTTCTCTCCTCTCATTTCATTTTGTACTATATTGTTTTCTTGAAATAATTGTATATTTTCTTAATTGTTTTTTGTATAGGGAGGTTGTTGGGTGTGACCCAACAAAGGAGGAATATGACTATGGGTATAGATCCACCCGTTTGTAATTGTGGACATGGTTGCGTACGCGAGGTGTACGCTTGGATGAGTCCAGTTTGGGGACTCAAGTTGATGAGGTAATGTGCTTCCTAAACCATTCTCTTTTCTACATCTAATTGGATGAAGGGGAAGAAGAAGAGGAGGATCTACATTATCAGCATGAAGCAAGTGAAGAGGACGAGAAATTGGATGATTAAGATCCTCGAAATCTGATGAGGATTCTAGTTAGACACCCACCTCTTCATACCTCTTTTCTAAAAACTTTATGTATATATGGCCAAAGGCCCAATAATTTTTGAAATATAATAACTTTTTGGGCTCAATTGCATTCTCCACCACAATCTATGTGTTTCTTGTATTTGTGTTTCAAATTCTTGTATTTGTATTTGTGTATTCTCCACAATTTGAACCTGTGACTTTGTTTTATTTATATAAAAAAAACTGGGACAGACTAGGGAGTCCTATGTAGACTCCTGGGAGTCCTGTGGTGTAGACTCCCCAGTCTGCCCCAGCTCTTTTTTTGCTATGCAGAGCATTCGCCTACTTAGTAGCAAAATGTCGCCTGAGTAATGAAAATAGTAACGAACTGTCGCTACTCAGCAGTGATATTTTTGCTATTGAGCAGCGAACCCATTTTGCAGTGAAAATAGCAGTGTTTCTAGCAACAAAAATGGCCCGACAACTAGTTGCGCTTCTAGTTATAAAAACGTTACTATTTTTGTTGCTAGTCCCTCATTCTATTGTAATGTGTGTTCTTGCTCCTTATGCTCTAGCTCTCTACCCTATCCTCTTACAATTTTTGTATAGTGCTTCAGTGCTTGTGTGTGCTACTAGTGAGAGTGTGTGAGTGTGTGAGAGATAGAGGGTTATTATCTTTTTGTAGGGGACCATGGTCTTGCAACACTTTCGAGTTCCAAGCTCTACATGCAGAACTCTTATGGTGGCAATGGGAGGTAGGTCTTCTCGAGTGTTAGATAGCATTCTTGTGATTTCTCTTCTACAAGATAGCGGGTAAGCAATAAGGTTCCCACAACGATATGTGAAAGGTAAGCTCTCTTCACTTGGTTAACCTTGAGATAGTGAGTGTGGTGGGTTTGGGATTTCCATTGGCATTACCCACAACAAAGAATACGGTTGCTCCCTAACATTTGAGAGGACTCTTGTGTAGGGTTTATTTGAGAGGACTCTTGTGTAGGGCTTATTTGAGAGGACTCTTGTGTAGGGCTTATTTTCATTGGTGGGTTTGGGATTTCCATTGGTGAGTTTGTGCTTTCCATTGGCATTGCCCCCCATGGAAAATCCATAACATTTGAGTAGATTCTTGTGTATGGTTTGTTTTCATTGGCCACGTGGTGAAATATCTATGTGTGGAATAGCTCTCATGCCATTAGTTAGATCGGGTTGATTGTAGATGTTTTGGAGTGTTTTGGTTTGATTAGAGGTGTTTTGGGTTGATTTGCAAAAATAGATAGGGTTTTGATTGATGTTTTTTCTCATGGAATGGTCCTTGTGAAGAAGGATTTAGGTTGTGGTGGATTTGGTTGCTTTTCTCATTTAGGGTGTCTTTGGATAGGAACATGATTTTTACATCTTGGTTTTAAGGATTAGTGTTGAGAGTTAGCTCACCATTAATTTTAGTTAATAATATTATTAAACCAGTAAGTTAGTATTAGTCAGCATTAAGTGTTAGATATTTATTTTTGGAGTTAGTTAACGAGTTAGCATTAAAACAAGTTAGTATTAGTCTTAAAAAGAAGTGATTAGTTAGAATTAAAAGGAGCTAGTATTGAATTAGTTTAATAGTAGTTAGGTTAGACATTAACTAGTTGATTAGGTGGCTAAGGGTCATTAGTTTAGTTAGAATTAGGATGTTGTGTGATTAGTTTATTTAGGGTTCGGATTTGTATTGGCTAAAAAAAGAAAAATCATAAAAAAAAGAAATCTCCTCTGCCATTGCCTAGCTCTTGCCTCTCCTAGGCTCACAAGCTACCTTGCTCTTTGCATGCTCTACGACAACCTGCCTCCCTTGCCCAACACTAACACACAGTAGCTTCTTTTGTGTGATCACACGCGCCCTAAACCAAAGTAATATACCCTTCCCTTTGGAGAGTTGTTTTTAGAGGCTGTTGCATAGGCGAGAGAAAGATTCATCAATCTAAAAAATCCCTAATTTGATCCATTATTGTTAAGGGGACAATGTCTAAAGCAGTACAATTGGGAAAAGAGGCAAGAGAAACAAGGGAACAGAGAAAAAGCAGCATAGGTTTTTTTTTCTCTATCCTGCTCTCTTAGCTATTAGGGGTTTTAAGGTTTGTTTTCTCTAAGGGACTATGGTTGAATTTCTTTTCTCTGTTGTGGCAGAGAACAATCTCTTTGAGTGTGTGTGCTCAGGATTATTCACAACTTAAATCCCTTCTTAATCTCCCTAACCTTCTCTTAATCCCTTCCATCTCTTAGATTAATTGCACAAAGTTAATGAGAAGTTGGGAAAAATCATCGTGGAAAAATCATCGTAAGGTGGCCTTGTATTTCTTAGCAGTGTGTGGCCACTATCTGGCATAGTGCATTACTTGATCTAAGTAGTGGGCATTGATTGTTGATTCATTGCCAAAATTTTAGGTGGGGCATAGCTGAAACTCAGCCACCCACTCTCGCGGGGAGTTAATAATTAGTGTAACGCTAATTACGGCACACACATATGTATTAATTTCTTATGGTTGGAACTTTGTGCAATGGTGTGAAGGAATATTTTGTGGTGTCATGCTTTTGCATTTAATTTCTTTATGATGGTCATCATTTACTTCACACTAACGGTGGAAATGTGGGTCCTACCTAGCTTCATGTGGGTTACCTCACATCTGTGAGCCTCAGAGATTCCCTTTTCGCTCTTAATACTTGAGGATCAGATGGAGTTCTTCTATCTTGAGCTTCACATGGAGGTGTTAGACCATTACAAATATCTTGTGGCCTGTAGTAGTGAGGTAGCATGTGCTTTAAATAGCACACCCATTAGGTATCAAGATTATCTTGAATCAGTGGGGTTGATTTGCATTTTTCCTTATCATTGATAGCCACTTCAAATCATTTGGAGCCACTACCTATGGACGTTATGCGTAGTAGTAATAGATAGCCTCGACACCAACTCTTTCCCATCCTTTTAATTACTCTTTTTATCAACATCTCCACATACATCATCATTAAGCCTTCTAAGGTCTTTTTTATAGAGAACCGTCTCTAGACACTTTCATTTGGGATCTAGGATCCACTTTGAGTGATATTTGGACCATATCCTCACCATCGACATATGTTTCATCGACTACCCCTAGTACATTGCAGTGATACCGACCTTAGCATCATATATTGTGGACCCATGAATACACTTATGGGAGCCCATTGAACTCCCTATATTCACTTGGGATCCTGGTGAATGGCATACACATTAGAGGTGAGGGAGCACCTCTCGACTCTTCTCATGAATGTGCTTTACATTAGAGGTGGGGGTGCTTCATGTACATCCTTCTTCACATGGAACATTGTTGCGCAGAAAATAGGTATAATTGACGAGGGTTACCTAAAAAGATTTCCTTACAAAATGCATGAAAGCTATAAAAAAAGGCTTAAAAACATAGTTTTTTAAAAACACATCTAAAAATGACTTACAAATGGCATAGGAGTCCACATGACTTAAAGAAATAACAATCTTTTTCAAATTAAAATTTATTTTATAAATTTCATAAATGAAAGACACTTTTTTTAATGGACTTTCATGGGACAAATTCTACCACTATGCATAAATATGCACATTATTTGACAAGCATTCAAAAAACTTTTAGAATACAAAGCTCCATAATTTATTAAAAAATCCTACAAACATCCTTGAGTCTATTTTTAGACCTGGATAGCAAAGCCTTTAGTATATGCTTACGTTGACAGTCTCCATAACATAATTATTTAATCTATTATTTATATGCAGGTAGTGGACATGATATACAACCAATGTTAAGAGTTTAAAGAAGTCATCTTATAAATGTGTAAAGGTAGACTTCTATTCATACATGTGTAGAAGATGGTAACTATGGAGGCTCTAAGTAAACCTAAGCACGTTAAAAGAGTAGAAAATTGAAACATTTTTCAAAATGGCATGATAATTTTAGAGGGAGACATCATATATCCTATGGGTGTAAATTTTAGAGGGAGACATCATATATCCTATGGGTGTAAATTTTGACCCACATAGGCATTTGTTGTTATGAAGGAAATGCTTGTTATGTAATATGGATAATGGTGGCAGGAAGAAATAGTAGCCTATAGCATGTAGATATATGGTGGTGGCAAAAATTCATAGTATGCATGTATTGTTGTTTGATCCAGATAGCCATTATCATGAACTTCGGCAATGGTATGTCTAAGGGTAGTGTAGGAATGAGCTCTGGTTACAACTATTTAGAGAACATACGAAGAATGCTGACAGATGGTATGTCTAAGTGTGGTGTAGAATGAGCTCTCATTATAGTTATTTGGAGGATATGTGAAGGATACTGAGAGATGTAATCTTCACCTATGCGACATTGTCTTTGTGTGCAAAGAGAAAAGAGAGGAGCTTGGGGCTTCTTGAATGGTGGTAGAGAGGAGCTTGGTGTGAAAGGGAGAAGATTAGAGATTTCACGATGATGGTAGATTCAAGGTCCCCTATGCTGGAGAGCATACTACTATACATATGTATTGTAGAGTCTAGGCTCACATGCACCCCCTCTCCCCAACATAGATGGTCCCACCATGTGCATGTACTTAAAGTTATTTAGCTTTAAAATTGAATTATAGACCAAAATTTAGAATTGGCCAATCAATCGACTCATGGTCTTCCAAATCGATGGAGTCTTATATGTTTTTATCAAAACCAACGGATTACAAGTCATCTTGAATTACCTCATCTAGCTCTTCTGCTATCATGAAGTTTTGGCATCTACTATGTAGTGATATTATTTATGATACAATGGTTACATGAATACATGGACAAGCATTTTTTTTAAATGACCTCCTCCCGAATTTGTAGGCAAAGGTTGCAACCATGTGTTTTTTTAGGTCCTTAGCTCTAAACCTATCATACCTATGTCACTTGATCCAAGGTTTATTTTTTCTTTAATTCTCTATGATTTATGAGAATTTTTCTAATTTTATTGGCTACCATCTACTATTTGGAATGTTTTTTTGTAAATTTTTTGATGAAAAAATAAAAAATCCTCATAAAAAATCCAAAAATATTTCAAAGTTAAGAAAAAAAGCCCTCTAAAAGTTGATGTTTTACATCAAATTTGATTTATCAACTCTGCCATAAAACTTAATGTTTTGCATATAGCTCCGGAGAAGAAAGTTGGAGGATCGGAGGTCAATTTTCACAAATAGCCTGATTTTACAATTCCATTCACATAGGCATTCTCAGACAACATGTTCCACAAGTTTTGAGTACTGACATGATCATGTTTGGTGTGATTTGCAGACGTTATAGAGCAATTTGCAGACGCTCCAAATCAATCTATAACATCTACAAATTACATTGAAACATGGTTGTGCTGGTACTCAAAATTTATGGAACAAGGCATCTGAGCATGCTCTCACAAGCGGAATCACAAAATTAGGCTGTAACACCATATTGGGGAATATGGAAATTTCCCATAAGTTTGGGACACATGGTCAAATCTTTGGATTAATCATAACTTGAACACCGTTACTCCAAATTGAGCGCTCTATAGCTCACTAGATTCCATTTTCCAAGCGCTTTCCAACAATAGGTCACATGATATGGTTTTGAAAAACTTATAGGCATGTTATCCAGGTCCCACCTTTTTAGTATTCAAAAAATGAAAGTTGGGAAATTCTCAAACTCACGAATATAGTGTTCTGTTTGTAAAAATCAGCCTCCGATTCTCCAATTTTCTTATTCGAAGCATCTGAAAGTTGATGCAAAACATCAAGTTTTTTGACAAACTTGATGTTTTGCATAAACTTTGAAGTAAAACATCAACTCTTAGCCTAAAAGTCAATGTTTTGTATCAACTTGGATGCAAAATATCGAGTTTTGTGAAAAAGTTGACGTTTCTCATAAACTTGACGTTTCTCATAAACTTGATGTAAAACATCAACTTTTAGCCTAAAAGTTGATGTTTTGGATCAAGTTAATGAGAAACATAAACTTTTCCACAAAACTTGATTTTTTAATCGAAGTTGATGTAAAACATCAACTTTTTCACAAAACTTGATGTTTTGCATCAATGATGCAAACATCATCTTTTGTGGAAAAGTTGATGTTTTGCGTAGAAAGTTGATGCTTTGTACACATCAACTTGATGTAAAACATCAACTCTTACCTAAGAAGTTGTTACTCTACATTAAGATGGCCGCAAATGTTGTAGCTAAAAGATCCTTACCATGTGTAGTAACCAAAACGATTAAATCCAAGCTTATGCTTGATATTTAACAAAAAACTATTTTGAAAAGTAAAAACCTTTTTTTCTTAAATCAAGCTTTTTCATGCTTTCTAAACTCATTTAATAACTAGAATTACCATTTTTATCCCTTTTTCTCACATCAAGGACAAGGACACATTTTCTTTAAAATGAGTGTGTAATGTTTTTTAAAATTAGATAACTTTTAAATATAAGCTTATTCATGATATTTTAAAATTTATCTACATGTGACAAACTCTTCCAAAAAAAGTACATATTATTAATTAATAAATTGTGATACTCAAGAGCTTCAAAATGGATTTTAATACTACTCTCATCAAGAGCCAAAATAGGGTTTTATATAATTAAGATAATAATTGTAAGATAACAATTTTGTAATATATTGATATAAACAGATAGTTTTTTATAGTTACACTCTGTAGCACATTCTCAACCGTGCTAACAAGGTAGAAGATCCAAGGAGTCTAAGCTTCAAGTGTACACATAGAAGAAAAAAATGTATTTGTGGATAGTGAAGAAGAGGATGCCTTGTCTACCTTCTTAAGGAAAGGCACATCAACTAGTGATGGTGATGGTATAGATAGCAATGGTCACGAGGACCCATAACTATGCCATGAGCTGCATGTCTAGAAAATAGTTTCTTTTTATAGTCATATCAATGTTTTCCTCGATTGAAGAGATGACAATGATAAACAATGTCTCTATTTTGGCATGTTTTTCGAAAACTTCTTGTTAGATTTTCAATTATAATCTCAAAAAGTAAGCAAAACCAAGTCTTTTTTTAATGTCAAGTGCCCAAAATATTGTCATTTTTTGGTAGTATTGTACGCATGCATAGACCACTTTTCAAAAAGAGGTTAAAAAGTGAACCTTTTTTATGGAATCTTTGAAAAATGCCAAATATTTCTTGTTTTCAAGAAATATTACCTATTTTGTCTATAACAATGTTATGGGCTTCATCGACATATCTTTTTGATCTTCTTCGACCGATTATGCTTCACGATTCTATCTCTTTTGTATTGCCCCCTATAAATTAAACATGCTTTCCCACATCTGATGGGACCGGATGTGCATCAAAGGTGGGGGATGTGCAAATAGTTGGTTCACATTGTGTTATTCATATGATACACATACTTCATGGTTTATACCTTAGGCATCGGGGTGATTTGGTTTAGCCACACCTCATTGTTTGTAATCTATAAAATCTCGCCCATGCTGAACATATGGCATTGCATTTTCTATATAATGGAGGCATGGGTGAGGGAGAGTTGATTTCCCTCTATGCTAGAGTTGGAATCCACTCTTGGGTGTTGTCCTTGAGTGAGACTATGAGCTTTCTCTTGTGCAAAGTCTCCTCTTGTTTCTCTTTCCCTCTTCTTAGTTCTTGTGTGAGAGAAAGTGTGAGTTGCAAGGGTAAAAGATCTCTTGTCTCTTCTTCTTACCATGTAGCTAGTGAGAAAGTTTGAGGTTGTGTTGGAAGAGGGAGGTTTGTGTGCTTAAGGGTTTGCATCTTAATTAGAGGAATGTAAGGAGAGTGTAACCATCTTTTCTTGGGTTCCTTGCATGTGGAATGGTGAGAGCACTCTATGTGTGAGTGAGTCCTTAACCTTACACTTGGGATTGTTTATGGTGTTGGGGAGAGGGTTATGTCAAGGGATATATATAATGCTAAATTGTTATTGTTTATGGTTTCTTATTCCTTATTTAAATTCATTGATTAGCCTGGTATTAGGTAGTGCAGGTTACCTCTAACCCTCACTCTCTTTTCATTCCTCTCTCTGAGATTTTGTGTGAGAGGAAAACATTTAGGTCTTAGGCCTCCTATACATCTTGCATTGGTGTGCGAATACCCGGCAGCACAAAAAGTCTACATAGCTATGTAGAGACCCTCGACTTTGACAATAATATATCTGGCATGAAAGAGTTTGAGAGATCAAGCACACCATCCAAATCCCCTCATAGCATAACCTTCAGCAGCAGCAAGAGATTGGATAAAATGAGTGTTGAAGGTAATGTTATGGCAATGCTAAAGAAAATCGAGAAGTTCTTAGGGATTTCGGAGCTTACCCGAGGAGGGAGAAAAGATGATGTCCTTATTATCGAGGAAATCACATAGGTAATAAGCATCCTTTTAATAGGGGATGGATGGGCTTGTGGTGTAGTTACTTCACGTTTCAACCTAGCAAATTGTGATATGTATGTATCAGCTCTTCTTGCCACCACTCGACCTTTAGCACTCCTGCTCCAAAAGGAGTGGGTAGCGAAGACCCTATGCCTTGTAATACTTACCTAGAGGCATTCTTAAGATGCCTGAGACACCTCCCCCTATTATAGGATCTCAATGTCTAGCTCCTAGCATGACACGCATGAGATACATTGAGGAAAGACCACTCATAAAGGATGTCATCACGGTGGATACTTATATGACAAAATTGGACCTCGTAAAAGGACCACCTAGATACCACTCCTACCCAATGTCAAGTACAAAATCAGATGTGGAGTTTGTAAGGATGCGTCACAATACCTTACCTCCGATGTACAAGATGTCAACCATTGACACTTATGGTCAAGGGCAACCAATGGGTTGTAAGGCACAAGAAATGATTTCTATGGCCCTTAGCCACAACCCATAGCTTACTATACTTGTGGAGGCACACACCTCAAAAGGGAGTGCCCCTATTGAGTCTCAATAAAATCTACCAAAATCATCTCAATGTTGTCACAATGTTGTCTAAGCAACATAACTTACATCATTTAGGATTACTCTAATAAACCTTCTCCATCATGAAGCGATCCACCACCCAATTGAACATGCTAAGTTCCTTGAGATAAAAACACTCTTTGGTGAGATAACCAATGCCACACCAAGGCTCTTCATAGCTCAGAAGACAAAGAGAGTGACATAATATCAAACACTTCTACAAAGCATTTCAAACAACAAAAGAAGCAAGAAAGGAGACAACATAAGAATTATAAACCCTCAATAGAACAGATTTCTAGAGCTAAGAAAGAGGCACAAAAGAGGGTAGTGTGATCATTGAGAGTGATGATGGGGAGAAAAATATTCTTCTTCCTTCTTAGAAGAAGCACCTACAGATGAAATTCTAGACATAACCCAAAAAGCTATGGCTTGAAGACTCGATTGGAAGAAATCCTTAGAGATTCCCAAGAAATTGACCAAATATATGAATCCTCAAGAAGAAAGGATGCGATTCAAGTCGAAGGCCCAAGAAGTTATGAAACAAACTCACTTCCAGTAGAGAGGCCTCTAAGGATAGTACAACTAGATCCATACAAGTTTGTACCCAAATCTGCCTTAGACACGTGATAGAGGAATGTTCTAAAAAAGCTGTCCTATTTACAAGGAAGCCCCAACCAATTTTGGATTCTTCAACTTTTGTTAAACCAAAAACCACATGTAATCTCAAACCTCTAAAAGTTCATCTTTTGAATGATCACCTGACCAGTCCAATCAGCAGGCCAAAGCCTAGACCTCTCAATTTCCATCAAAGCCTAGTGAGTCTAAGCCTAAGTCCTTAAAGACTCTTCCCTCATACCTCGGCTCAAAAGATGGAATTACCTCAATGAGAGCACCTGTATTGAATTGGACCAAGAGAGAAAAGGGCAGATTAGGGATTTGTACTCTAATCACAATCACATTGGGTGAGTTTCTATCAAGAGATTCCAATCTTTGGCAGGATGTAAGGGAATGGATTGATACACGATTTGGACTCAAACCTAATGAAGATGCTAGCTCAAAGACTAAAGAGAGTGAGAGTGAAAATAATCCTAGGAAATTCTACAAGGACGTGTCTTTCAACAAGCTTGGCAAGTGAAAACAATCCTAGGGAATTCTACAAGGACGTGTCTTTCAACAAGCTTGGCAAGTGAAAACAATCATAGGGAATTCTACAAGGACGTGCCTCTCAACAAGATTGGCAAGTACCTTAAGGGTGAAGAACTTAATGCCACCTTGCCTTTAAGACTACCAACCAAAACATCCATAGCCGTCCTAGATGGTGGGCCTCGAGTGAGTATTGGTACCAAAATGAAATGGAAAAAATGGGGATCACCAGCACTCACGACAACCTGAAGATAATGATTCAGTTTACCACTAAATGAAGTGATGAAGACGTAGAGAGGAATGTTTGTCTTTTTGATGAGATCTAGAATGATGATTATTTTTCTATTGAATTGATCTGAAAATGATAAATATCTTGTGAAATATGACCCCGTAATAGAAGGATTCATTAAAGACTTTAGTCTAGATGGGAAAACAAATAGGGAGAGGGGAGTTTATATAACCAGCACGACTAGACTTGTTGGAATTGAGGAAGAAGAACATTGGGATGTAATACTTGCTCATTGCATTTGCTAAAAAGTAAAAACTTGGTATGTAAACTAGGTCTTCTAGGTTGCAACACCAACCCACAACTTTATGTCTTACGAGACATGGAACTCCCTTGGAAAACCTTGTGTGATTAACTAAAGCCAAGGTTAAACAAATGAGCATTCAAATGGTAAATTATTTAGGAGCATGTAAAATGGTGTTTGACATTGCAGACCACCCAACCGCCATAGGTAGATTCTTTGTGATGCCTCCTAGAGCATTATCTGAACGGAAGGAATTGGATGGGCCATTATAGATGTATAGTTGACTGGGATTCTAGAACTGCATCAATAAAAATTGTAGGGTTACATGTCAATATCCTTCTTTCAAAACATGAATCTTTGAACCTTCCTGATGAAGAAACTCTATTGGTTGTGCCTTGGAATGCATTTCTTGGACCCTCTGCATGTGGACACACTTCCAAACATGTCCTAGATTTTCTTAAGTGTAGCCACATGAGTTCACACCAAATTATATTTACACACAAACCTAGACATAAACATCCACCTATACGATGTCCCCAAGATTAGTAATCATAAAAGTGGCTACCCAAATGCCTTCTCAGAGCTCAAAACTATCTCCCCAATGACTTAGTTTGGGTACCTAAAGCCACCAACTCCAAGAAATAATACACCCAATACCACAGCAAACCAAAGGTCAAAAGAAACCATGTTTCACGCAAAATCCCCCACCACTAAAAACACACCAACTAAAGCACGTACACACTAAACAAGTGTGGGTCCCTAAGGCACTAATTTTAGCCCAAGGTTATTATAAGGGGATGACATCCTTATGGATTACAAAAAGGAAAATGGTGGACACCTTGTATAACAAACTTACTAAACTAGTCCATATCCTACGTGTTGTGACAAGGTGGTTTATCCAAGTCCTACTCTGCTCTACCAACTGCTCTACCAACTCCATGTAAGTAATTCCTACTGGCCATTCTTCCCACATGAGTATCATGCAGATCAAATATTTCTTGAAACAACATCAGATGATGAGACTAACTTTACAACTTATCAAACTACTCTTGGCCCAACTTGCCCACCAAAAGGTCATAACTCATTCTTAACTGTGATAAACGTTTTATGCTTGGTTGCTAGCAACTATCATGGTCTTGTAAGACAAGATATCCTAGAAGAGTATTTCTACACATGCAATAAAGTGGAGTGATTCTCCTTCACTCTTAGCCACACAAAGTCTCCTTTACTTTTCCTATCCTAACGTGCAAGCGTACCTCACTCATTCCACACGAACACCTAAGATAGAAACCTCGTCAGTGACAACCCACAGACCCTCACTGAGTTTCTTGTAGAACATGATACATTTTTATTCTGCATGAGTAGGGCACTTTGATACATGGTGCACGCATTAAAAACTCTAAATTTTTGTGACCCATGCACCAAATCCTTGCACAACAAAACCAAAAAAACATAATAAAAAGAAAAGCATCTAGTGAGGTATCCAAGGACATGCATTAATCACCCTTACTTGTTTTCCCATGCACATGTATTCACACCGGCATCTATACCCTTAACATTTATTATCCATCACACACCATTGACTAGCATTGCCAGACTGACATGTTTTGTACCTTTGCCATCAAAAACCTCTCCAACCAGTTTCCTCTCAAGCCATAAATAACTACCTTATATATAAGTGAATTTCTCTAATGAAAAAAGGACATGTAAGCTCTCTTCAGTTGGTTAGCCTTGAGCTAGTGAGTGTGGTAGGTTTGCACTTTCTAGTTTGTGAGACTAGTGTATCGTGTGATTAGAAGTTCCTACATAGCCCTCCATCTAAGAATTACTTCATACTCAAAGGATTAAAAGCCATGACAACATTCTAAGGTTACTCAGAGAGTTTTGTATGTTAGAAAATTCATATCAGTAGACTCATCCTCCAAGGTAACATAAATGACTACCACCACTAGTAGGAGGTTGAGAAATGGACATTATGGTAAGTCTTCTAATAACACTTGCATCAACAAAGCTAAACACATGTATAAAGGATTTTTAATAAGAGTCAGTGTATAATCCTTTACAAATGAGGACATGAGGCTTTTGCATAAGAGTGTATGCATAATCCATACCATCATAAAGTCCTATACATAGATCTTATGCATAGATACTTATACATAAGCTTATGCATTATGCATTAGAATGCATTAGGGTCCAATGCAGAAAGATCTAGTGCATAAGATCTCTATGAATAGATTAAATTCATAAAATCTCTATGCATAGATCTAATGTATAAGAGCCTTGCACATGTCTAATGAATTAGATCTATGTATAAAGCTCTAAAAAGTTCTCTCTAGGCATTATAGCTCTATCCATTGTGCTCTATATGGATAAGATCTGATGAATAAAGAGATATACACAACTTTTCTACATAATACCTCTTACTACAAGAGAATCATTGTTTTTCAATGCTTAGTTTCCATGCCTCATCGATATGTTCATCGAAATAGGCATCAAAATATGCGTGGAAAAAGGTGTCAAAATATGCGACGTGGAAAAAGTCGTCAGAATAAGTGTCGAAATAACATTCAAAATTTTTCTTTTTAAAAAAACATGAATTTATATATAATATTTGCTAGTTCCCATCTTGGGGTGTGTTTTAGCCTTTTATTTCTACCTCTTTGCTAGCATATGTGTCTATGAGAGAGAGAGAGAGAGAGAGAGAGAGAGCGAGAGATCTAGAGAGAGATGATCAAAGAGAAAGAGATAGATAAAGAGAGAGAGAGAGAGAGAGAGGGGGGGGGAGCCGAGGGAGAGAGGAGGGTATAACTTCCAAGGAGAAAAAATGCTAGCTCCTCCTCCTCATCACTAAGGTGCAATTAAGAGAGTGCTCTATTTTACAATGAAATTAAAGTTCATCATCAACGTACTCATCCTCTCATCCTTAGCGAGATCCATGGCTCCAAATAAATCTATTTCTAGAAATACTCCATAATTGTTGTCAATTGGTAGAACCGGTTGTCTTGTAGTAGTAGAAGGTAATTCATCCATGTCGTCATCCTCTTCTAGCTCTAGCATGAGAGCTGTCGTTGATGCATCATGATCAAACTCAGCTTGAATCTCTTCTTCTTCTGGATTATCTCTAGTGTCTGTTTCTCGTTCAAGATGTATTTGCTCAATGAGTACACCTTCATCCGATCCTAATCCCGTGTGAGCCTCACCTACTTCCTCAACTAGTATGTCTTCTTCTTGTTCTTCTTGTTGTTTAATAGGTGCTAGTGGTGTATGCTCAACCACCATCACATGATCTGGGGGGAGTTCCTTAGCATCTAGCAAACCAACTGCTATTTTCACCTCTTCAAATATTTGTTTTCCACGTGGATTTATTTGAATCACAAACAACCATTTATGATATATCAAGTCCTCCACAAAGATGACTTGCTCACAGTGCTCTGGTAGCACAAATGTGTCCCTTTGGTCAATCCATATCTTTGTGCGATCTACTTGAAGAAATCCACACTTGTCTTTGCGTACAATTACTTGCCCCCCTTGAGTTACCAACTTGAACCATTTCACATCGAAAATGTATATATCAAACTTTCTGAATCCAACCTTGATAATATCTTAGATTGTTCCACAATAATCTAGCATACCTACTTCAGTATTGCCATCACTTACACTTGAACAACTTTCTTGCATGAAATTAGCCTTCACACCACAATCAAATGTTGTTCTCTTTTTATCTATTCCTTCTACTCAAAAGTGACGTCCACATGACCAAATTGCCCCAAACTTACAATACTGCAAGCACAATAAATAAGTATTTTTTTGTATAAATTCACGAAAGCACAACATAAAAGACAATGCGTAGATATCTTTAACTCATATACATGGAAATCACAACCATATGCAAGATCCTCCTCCTCATCACTTATTGATTCACCATTGCATTTAGCTTGTAGTATGGTTTGCTCAAGCCATTTATTAGAAGGAAAGTCTGGAAGAAGTACAAGTTTTGTTGGTTACGATAGTGTACGGGTTGTTTGACTCCTTCTAAAACTCAAACGAGCTTGGTCCCTTTCCTCCTGCACTAAGTTAGATCTCTCGATCCATTTCTCCATAGCATGTGAGTTTAAGATGCAAAATTTATTGATCTTCTTTGGCAATGCTACATCCATTGTTCTCACAAGGCCTTTCCCTTGTGGCTCTTCCCCAACTAGTCGATCATCTTCTTCTTGTGTCCATAATCTTGGCATATCGGGATCAGAGGTACTGAGAAATTCAGTTATATATACAAGTGATTCTTAAACAAGCCATCCCGCTGCTATACTACCTTGAGGATGAGCTTTTTGACGAACAAATCCTTTAAGTGTCTTTGTAAATCTCTCCAAAAAAAACCCCCGCCAGAGCAACTTCATCAACCACATGAACTAGCAAGTGTAATTGAATGGTTAAAATACTTATTGGAAAGTATTTCTCAGCCATTGTAATAGCCTCGATGGAGTTTAATCGTGCTGCTTCCAATGTGTATCTACTAATCTCTTTCCTTGATATCCAACGTACCACTGCACCAGTTTTATAAGTTGTTGCTCTAATGTCATTGTTGAGGCAATCCTTGATGGCTATAGGAAGCATGAATTGCAAGAATTTGTGCCAATCATGACTCTTTAAGCCACTAAGCTCATCATCCTTTGTAAATGCTTCCTTCAAGCAATGCATGCATCCTGTAGGGGTACGAAACACACTAATGCACTTCTTTACACGCCATTGCTCATCCTTTGTCATGACCCAAGGTGCTTTTGGTAGCTTCACCTTTCCATCTGCTCTATTTTGGGCCCATAAGTGGTGCATGCGTTGAACCTCTTATAAATCATCTTGTTGTGCCTTGCTCTCCTTTGCTCTTGTGATGGTTTTCCAAAGCACCTTGGCTATATCCAAAGCACCTTGGCTATATCCTCGAAAATGTGCATGGGGTCAAGAAGATGGTTCACTAGAAGGTCATTCCAGTATGGAAGTTGAAGGAAAATGGATAGACGCTTCATTCCTAAAGGTGTACAGGTTGGATCCATCTCCCATAAGGTCCTCCAATCACTGCTCTTCCATATGCGAGGAGACCTCCCTAGAAATCCCTCGTATACTATCTTCTTCACAATAATGGACATCCATTATACCCTGACACTAAAATCCCTTATGCAAAGGATGGTCCACTAGGAGATACTTCTTGTGGCCCTCGTATACTATCTTCTTCACAATAATGGACATCCATTATACCCTGACACTAAAAGCCCTGTAGAATATCAAAAGAGATTGTAGCAGGTAAGTTTGGATGATAATCATGACTTAACATAATATGTTAACAAGCTACAATATTACCTGAGCACTCTCCATAGCCAAGCTAATCATGCATAGTCCACATAAGTATTCCTCTCAATGTTAGCGCACGTTGTCCAAACCTCTTGGAAATATCATGAACTTCAATGCCCTCCCATAGAACACGAAGCTCCTCAACTAAAGGGGCTAAAAACACATCCATGTTCTTCACCTTGTACTTTCAAGGAACTATCAAAGACAATAAAAGATGTCCTTTTTTTATCACTAGCCATGGTGGAAGATTATAGTTAACTAGACTAACAGGCCATGTACTCCATGATGAACTTCGTAGACCAAATGGATTCACTCCATCCATCGCTCGTCCGAGTTGAATATGGCGAGCCTCCTCCTGAAAGGCTACCCACTTCTCTTCAATGTGCTTCCATGCAGGGGAATATGCGGGCACACACATAACACCATCACTGGACCTAGTGTTACGGTGACAAGTCATCAATCCTGGATTTGCACTTGAACATTGTTTAAATCCGAGGGATGATGGGAAAGTGTTGTAAAACTTTTGCTGGTATCCTTTCTCCTTGCACATCTTTTGTTATATTCTTGTCTCGATAAAGAATACAATCATTTGGACAAGCATGGTATGTGTTGTAGTCGAGTGCAACATTGCTTTTGCTTGATTACGGTCCACTGGCATCTCATTATCTTTTGGCAATATTTGATGTTTCAATAAGCTGTTACATAGAATAGTCAAGCTAAGAAAATGCATATAAAGGTACATAACTCACTAATTGCATATGATATCATCACTTGCGCAAAAAGTTTTGATATGCTCATATCAGACCATCCAAAAATCGATTACAAGTTCAATATGGATAGGCAAGCGCATAAAACAGACATATGTGCTCCACGATATAGTGGAAGACGAGCAAGCCTGTGTAGCTGTTTCTCTTCTTGGGAAGCGTATTCCACACGTCATGTGTTTTCTTCTACCCCTTCGTGTTCCAAACCTCAATCTTCTGTTCCATCATGTAAGGCATTTATCATGTCATCCATGTCATGTTATAGTATTCGCTCCGAATCTGCCTCAAGTTCCTCGGGTTGTTGGATCACCTTGTTTGTGGCTACTCTTGTTGGTCTCCATCGTTTCAGGCTGGATATCCACTGGTTCGTCATTGTTGAAGCACGCATTGCCACTAATTAGATGTTCCAATCACTCCAGTGGACATTTTTTTCATTTTTTTAATGATCATTGCAAATTCATCGACATCGAGCCACTTGGTATTTGCAGCGAGTACATGGGCAAAGTGTCTTCTCCTCTAAATCAACAAAATTTGAGGGTGTGGCATCGTCGATGTTTCCATATTGATTTGCACAATGGAAACGAATGCTTATTTTTGTAGGGGAATCCTCTCTTAAGTATTTGTGGAGGGTGGTAGTCGGTGATAGGTAATTTGAAATGTCAGGGGCATGCAAGATCTAGAAAGATTTTGAATTTCAATGAGAAGTAGCTACCGTCAAAATAAGCATCAAAAAGGTCATCGAAATATCTATGGAAAAGAGTGGGAATTTTATTTTTTCGACTCTTATTTCCACACTATTTTCCATGTATTTTTTGACATTTTTTTCCACTCTGATTTTGACGTTTTTTTTCATGCTTATTTTGATGCATATATTGACGGCGCAAGTTTTTACAATAAAAAAGAACCTCTCTTTTTTCTACATTTTTTTTCGTGCGCGTGTGTTTTGCTTCCTCACTAGGTATGCCTCCCTTTTCCCTCACTCCCATCTCCTCTTGGTTACATGTACATGTGATGTAAAATGTCTGTGTGTGTAATTATGAGTAATTTTCTTATTTTTTTGCTTTCTCATTTGTTTTGCAAGTTCTTTCTCTCTCCCAAGCTCTTCTCCACCTCCTTCTTTGCTCTTCCTCCCCTCCCCTCCCCTCCCCTCTCCTCTTGGTTGTTAAATTGGTGTGTGTGTGTTGAAGGATAAACCTCCTTGTGTATCCATGTTATTCACACTTTTAGGATTTTGTATTACTAATTCTTTTCTCAACTTTTTGTTTTGTTTTGTAGGTCTTCTAATCCTGTCTTTCAACTTCACCAAAAAGAGGTAAATTCCTTTCTCTCTTTCCTCTCTTTTCGATTTTGTATGTATGCATTAGGTTCTTAGGGCTTTTGTATGTATGCATTACTAATCCTTTCCTCACCCTTTTGTTGGTTTTGTAGGTCTTCTAATCTTATCTTTCAACATCACCAAAAAGAGGTAAGTGCTTTCCTCTCTTTCCTATCTTTTTATCCTCTCTTTCCTCTATTTTTATCTACCAAAAAGAGGGGTTTTGTTTTGTAAGTCCTCTATGCATAGAGCTTAATGCACATGCATAGAGCTCTAATCATAGAGCTTAATCTATGCATTAAGCTCTATTTGTATAGCTTAATGCATAGATTAAGCTCTATGCATGCATTCATAATGCATAGAGATATATGCATAGATTAAGCTCTATTCATAGAGCTTAATGCATGCATTAAGCTCTATGCATGCATTCAGCTCTATCTATGCATGCATTCAGCACTATCTATGCATGCATTAAGCTCTATGCATAGTTCTTAATGCATACATAGAGCTTAATCTATGTGCATGGTTAATGCATAGTGCCGGGATACGCTTTAGTTTAGGATAGCATGGCTTGTATAGTGCTTTATCCAAAAGTCTCATGCATAATGCTTTATGCATAAGCTTTATGTATAAGGCCTCATGCATAGCTTTATGCATAAGACCTCATGCATGCTTTATGCACATAAGCTTTAGCATAGCTTGCATAAGGCTTGCATAGTGGCATAGTTTGCATAAGGCTTGCATAAGCTTTAGCATAGCTTGTATAAGCTTTAGCATAGTTTGCATAAGGCTTGCATAAGCTTTAGCATAGCTTGTATAAGCTTTTGTATGTATGCATTACTAATCCTTTCCTCCCTTTTTTTGGTTTTTTAGGTCCTCTAATCCTCTATTTCAACATCACGAAAAAGAGGTAAGTGCTTTTCTATCTTTCCTCTCTTTCCTCTATTATTATTGCACCCTTGGGTGTGCTGGGGATTTGTTTTGTAGATTTGCGCATAAGCATTATGCATAATTCTCATTCATGCTTTATGCATAAGCCTCATTCATAGCTTTATGCATAAGGCTCATGCATGCTTTATGCATAAGGCCTCATGCATCGTTTTATGTATAAGGCCTCATGCTTAAGGCCTTATGCGTAGTGCTTTATGCATAAGCCTCATGCATAGCTTTATGTATAAGGCCTCATGCATAAGGCCTCATGCTTAAGGCCTCTTGTATAAGGCCTCATGCATAGCTTTATGCATAAGACCTAATGCATAGGCTTTATGCATAAGGCCTCATGCATAGTTTTATTCTTAAGGCCTCATGCTTAAGGCCTTATGCATAGTGCTTTATGCAAAATGCTTTATGCATAAGCCTCATGCATAGCTTTATGTATAAGGCCTCATGCTTAAGCCCTCATGTATAAGCCCTCATGTATAAGGCCTCATGCATAGCTTTATGTATAAGGCCTCTTGCATAAGGCCTCATGCTTAAGCCCTCATGTATAAGGCCTCATGCATAGCTTTATGCATCAGGCCTCATGCGTAGCTTTATGCATAGGCTCTATGCATAAGGCTCTATGCATAAGGCCTCATGCATAAATGAATGAATGTTGAGGAATAATGCATGTGTATTCTCTTATTAAAGTGTCCATGTGGGCTTTGTTATGTGTGTAGAAACATGTCTCGCACTACTCCAATGAGACACCGGCTTACTCTCCATCCTTCTCTCCATATGCCATGTCGCTTAACCAGTTTATGGTTTTTTTAGCACAAGCCACACTCGAGCAAAGAGCGATGGCACAACAATATTTTGGGAGAGGGGCAGGCACTTCGGCCGCACCATCGGGCACCACCACCGCTAACCCTAGTTCACCCCTATAGAAACCCCACAAAGAGGCGCTAGAACCCCTCCCTCAAGTCGCTCATCCACTCGCAGAGGATAATGTTGGAGGCAGTTGTCCAAGTGGGGGCACGGATGGGTCCATGCCCCCATGTGAGCGTCCTTCCCCAACCCTCGCGATCATCGCGACGTTTTCACACACAGCCCACACCTGTCGTCGATGGAGAAAAATTTTACACAATTATCAACGGCATTGTGGTTGCGGATAATGTTGGGCAAGAGATGAAGAGCCGCATCGCGAGCTTTGCCACATTGTCTTTGCAAATGACAATATGACTTTATGGCCAAAGTTGGATAAAGACAAGAAAGATAGAGTCATAAATCAAATCAAGGATGAGTACAAGCCGGCCGCGGCAGTAGTGATGTCGTCTCCATAAGGTGGATAAAGGACCACATGGTAGACGTCATGAAACATTGGCGGGGAGATGTGACTAGGAGAGCAAAGGCAGGGGGTGAGAAGCCTTGGTACTACATGAGCACCAAGGATTGGAACGAGGAGAAGAAAAAGCATGCTCGAAATCCCCAATGCTACAAGCAATAAGAGGATGCGTCGAATGGAGAGCGTAAGAAGCTCTCACCTTGGAAGCATTCCATGTCTACTTTGTAAGTATCAACATTTATCTTGTATGTTTCATTTGATGTTATGTCTACTTTGTAAGTATCAACGCTTATCTTATTGTTTTGGTATTTTTAGAATCAAGCAGTTGGTTGGCCAGCAAACCGGAGAAGAGGAGAACATTGCTCGCCGCCATAACACATACTTTCTTTTGGAGAAGCTTGAGCGAGAAGGCACCAACCTCAATTGTAGGTGCATTATAGATATGGTAAGTGCGACTAGCCTTAACCTTATGATTTGTATACTTGCTTTGCCTTGTCATGTTAGATCATTGTTTTGGTATATAAAAAAGCATCTTGTATGGTTTTTGCAGGGACCCATGCCTAATCCTGAGTGAGGGCTCCGCATAGAGTGGCCTTGCCCATGTCTTTTCCCTTGTCATGTTAGATCATTGTTTTGGTATATAAAAAAGTATCTTGTATGGTGTTTGCAGGGACCCATGCCTAATCCTGAGTGAGGGCTCCGCATAGAGTGGCCTTGCCCATGTCTTTTCCCTTGTACATACACATTTTGGTCAGCTCACATCTTTGTTTGAGCTTGTATAGATTGTATGCAAATTTTGTCTTATCTCGTCAAAGCTTGATATGTAAATTTTACATCTTGCAATATAATTTGGCCATTGTTTGCACTTGTGTGCATTGTGTACCTACTTTGTAATGTCGAAAACGTTATGGCACTCTCTCTAACTTTTTCAACAAATTCGCTTCATTCTTCACATCAAAGTACAGTTGTCTTTGGTGCTCTATAAATTTGTCATAATGATGTATCCAGCTACAAGAATGCAGCTGGATGCACCACTATGCCAAAAAAAATTAATACCTACACGTGTCGAAATAAGCGTCGAAAGTTTCCTGCATCTATCAAAAATAGGGTCGAAAGTTTCCTGCATCTATCAAAAATAGCATCGACAGTTTTTTGCATCTGTCGAAAATAGCATCTAAATGATAGTCAAAATAGGTGTTGAAATGCCAGTCGAAATCGTAGTCGAAATAACCGTCAAAATAAGAGTCGAAATGTCAGTCGAAATAATTGTCTAAAAGAGCAACGAAAAATGCATGGTAAAATTATTTTTTTCGACTCTTGTTTCGATGCTTATTTCGGCATCTATTTCGAGGTTTCCATTTCAACGGGTATTTCGCGGTTTAGGGGATTTTAAGCTTAGTTCTAAAGCATCAAAAAAAGCATGGATAATGGCCCCGCCTCTTGTAGTGTCTCTATGCCTGAGATCTAATGCAAATGTAAAAAGAGATGATTAATTAGGCATTATATAGGAATGCCAAAGGAGATAACTCATGCATTTTGTGAATGCCAAAGTCAATGCAAGGTAGTCAATAAAAGTGACTATAACCAACACACACTTCTATAAGGTAAGCCAAGGATTACAGTCCCTTACACTCTTCACAAGTTGCATGACAAAAGAGCCTTAGAGCATGCTTCATCGCAAAATATGAATTTTTTGTTATTTGCTAGTGCATAAGTCTTCTTATTCTACTTCGTTTCTCTAAGCTCCTATACATGGAGAGATCTAAGTTGTAAGCTCCTCTTATGGAGATATTTATGCATAGCTTTAGCTCTAAGCTCTTACACAAAAGAACCTATAAATAGACATCTAGATAAGCATAACCCTTATGCATTGGAGCTATACCTGGAGCTCTAATGAATAAGAGCATAAATTCAATGCATAAGAGCTTTAAGGTAAAACTTCTTGTGTATGATTTTTCTCTTTTATTCTAAATTTCATGTGGAGGTTTCTAGGATTATGGTAGGATTTGAGGGCTATAAGTCTTATTGGTCATCATAAAGACTTGTACAATGAAATTGCTAGTCTTTTGGAAGAAGGAGAGGACTTGGACATTTTGACTTGGCACATATAGTGATACCCAAAGTAGATTGATCTCTCTTGATCATGATGCCCAAAGTAGTTGGCAGAGGAGGGCATTTCATATGTCATGTTAACCTACTTAGTAGGATGTTTTATTTTAAAAGGCTTGATTCCCAAATCCCTAGAACTATACTAGAGTGTTTCATATCAAAAATGTTTTTTTTTTTTTGTAAAAGGGATTGAATCCCTTGAACTATTCTTTATTCTTTAGTCCCTTGTATGTTGTAGTATCTTGTTGTATTATTACATCTTTTTGAGTACATACCCTAGTCAATCTTGACATTGTGTAGTAAGCATCATTCCTAATCTCCCTTATTCCTATAAGTAATGTGCCATTGCATGCATTCCAACTTTTATACCGTAGAGTTCAGAATGCATAAGCTCTTATGCATCAAGTGTAAGGGCTAAAAGATCTTATGCATTGTGTGTAAGAGCCAAAGAAGAAACTCTTTAAATACATGTTCCATGCTTAAGTTCTATTTTTTTTCCTTCAATATATTTTTGTAAATAAGTTTTTCAAATTGAGTTTGTGGTCCAATTGTCTTACTTAAGAGTACTCATCACAAGCTAATATTTTCCTCCAATATTTCTATACTTCTTTGTTTGTGCGAATCTATTAAATTGGGTTTTGGGTCCAATTGTCTTACTTAAGAGTACTCTTAAGCTAATATTTTCTGTGTAGATTTTTAGTCTTTTATTCTTTAACATTTTTCTACATTTCTTTGTTTATGTGAGTGTTTCCGTAGGTTTCAATTGAGTTTTAAGTCCTAGGGAAATTGTCTTACATAAGGGTACTCTAGAGCTAAAATTTTGATGTGGATTTTTTATTTTCCTCTAAATATTATTTCTTTAAAAAAAGATGAAGAGAAAAAAAAGATTTCGTAGTAAGATTATATTTCCGCACCAAAACCATGGCAAACACCTTATTCAAATTTTCTACATCAAAATCACTCCTTCTTAAGCCAATAATGTCTCCAATTTTGTTAAGAGACACTCATCATAATTTGTATTTTCTTTTGTGATCAATGCAAAGAATCGTGGTGTGCATTGGGTTTTCTATATGTCTTCTATGGATAATAGCTTGATGCACATATCGAAGTTCTATGCACGTTTATATGTTTGCTACAACAAGGTGATTCTCTTTTAATGAACCTAAATCCATAAAGTAGGACTACACGTTTAAGGATGATCAAACCTAGCCAAACTTAATGGTTATGGCTTTGCCCGATGATCTACAAATGTTACAAATCTTATATCCGTTTTACTCCCTTTAAAAATGCATAATATGAAAAAGTATCATGTTAACTTTTATAACATATGATCCATAACCGTTTGTTCCAAAGAATATGATGTACCACCTTAGCCATCATTCCACTTGTTTCACATGTTATGCCTAGACTATGACTGCATTTGTGATTGCATTATGGTTCTGATCTCAAAAATAAAAGACAATTAGGATAAAATTGTAACAAATACAAATTGTTTGTTAGTTGGACCTTCATAGAACAAGAACTCGACAACAAGAGATGGATAATGTTTTCGATTTGTTGATATGCGAATTGATGTTATAAATTATATGGAAAGTACCTTTTGTTTATGCACTCTTGTGGGGGAGCTTAGATGGGAGGATTATATCCCCTATGAAAGGATACACAAAGCAGTGAGGGGTAGATCTCAAAACTGATAATCTGAATATGATAGAAAATATAAACCCCATCTTTACATAGTAGCTAAGGGCGATCGTTATATGCTAGGTTGGCTATCCTAAATTGAGTTTGTCTGGATTCAATTAACCCACATCACCTAACTAGGATAATAATAGACTAAAGAAGTGACCCATGATTTAGGTACTACTTTCATGTGATGGATCTTTTCATGCATACATTTTTTCCACAAATAAAATATTTGTCTTTTGTATCTATATTAGAAGTAGATGTCTAGTAAACCCTTTTTGGATTTTTTTTTGCATAAAAACATTTTGGAAAAAAAATCTCATCATGATTATCCCTATCTTGTTGGCTATTTTTTGGCATTCTATTCTAGGAGTTTTTATGAGAGAGTTCTTCAGATTTGCCAAAGTGACTCGGATATAATTCCATCATTTTGATTCATGTTCCCTCCTCCACATTTGGGTACATGGGCTACTTTGAACGGATTTGGAACCTATGGATTCACGTGTCAAGTTTTGGAGGATAAATTTGAAAGTACACATGATGCTTTTTACATTATTTGTGTCAAGAGCATCCTTGATTCCTTGCAGAGTTTTCTGGCCTCTTTGTTTGTAGCTAAAGAACACCACGATCGAATGCCTCGGACAAAGGCCTCTCGAGGACATATAGCCTATCACCTAATAATTAATACGAAAAGAGGTGGACACTCATGCATCAACACCTGACTAATGTTATCTCTATGCACACTTTTCGAAGCGTGGATCAAAGAAGGTGAATTTTGTAAATTTTGGGGTTAAAAGTGTGTGAATATATCCCATGAGATCAAAAGAAGGGGAGAGGTTTAGTAATTCATTTTGTTGAGGTAAAGCTATAGAAATGCATTTACCAAAAGGAATGCAAAATGGATTTTGCAATTAGATAGACATACAGATAGTTTGGTGAGTAGCGAGAGAGAGTACAGGGAGAAAGAAAGAATCAAGGCCAGGGAGTGGCGTTCAGTTTTATCCAGGCCTCCCTTACGATTCAATTGACTATTTCTCAGTCGTTAAGGGTTGGGGGCCAGGTTTGGGTTCACTTTTGTAAAACGCCGTCTGAAATTGATGGGAAAAAGAAAAACTCACACTAGCCGTAGGCTGTAGCCCTTACATTTGAAACTATGGGACCTATGGATTACAATTTTTTGAAACGATTCTGAAATCCAAACAGCGTCATTTTGTTGCATAAAATGTCACAAGAGCGTTGTTTAGAAGGAAAGATGGCAAACTGAAACACATTACTAGCTGACTCTACAAATGCGTGCGCTAATGGTTATGCAAAAATTGAAATCTAAGCGAATAAGAAGTTACTTACAGTCTGCCGGCAGTGTCCCGGTTGTTAGAAGAGGATTTGTCGACCATTGGAGCAGCTCCATTGCATTCAAAAGCGGCCCGACGGGAGAGTCATTATGCGGAACGAGCGTGGCTACAAAGGGCGATAAAAAACTGGCTTGTTGATCGATTATTGCATCTTCGGGATAGCCGAACCGAAGGTCTGTAATCGCAATAGTTGATCCTGGAATTGTATAGTTGAACAATGGTGACGCAGTGGGTGAGAGTGGTGCAAAATGCGCTTCTATGAAATAGCCCCCTTTTCCTGCTCCAAAATCTTCAAACACAACACTTAGGTTTCCTATACCCTTGGTGGTTATAGCTGTCGACATGACTCGAGCTGGAGGTTTATCCGAATCCGAAGAGTTAAGTGTGATTATGTCACTTGAGTTTATGGAGATAATTGGACCAGTGGTATTCGCTATCCATATTCGATCATAACGATCCATTGGGTACCTGGAAATATCAAATTCATTTTACTTTTTATTTCTAGGTGATTCTTTGTTAAGCAAGCCAACATTAAAAAAGAGGAAGATCTTATAAAATATCAATTTTATTTTCAATGGAAGTAACGATTTATTTTCTACGGAAGTAACGATGGATGAAAACTTTGTGACACTTTCTTCACAAATAATAACTAGTATTGTACCTCGCATTGCTGTGGCCGACCAAGGTTCCAGAAAAGAACTATTCCCTCTCTACAACCATCTCTCTCTCACACACACATGCACATGCACATGACCCTCTCCCTCTCTCTGTCACGTACACACACTCTCAAGTGTTGAAACTCTCTCTCTCTCTCTCACATGCACACATATATACACACCTGCCTCTCTCTCTCTCTCTCTCTCTCTCTCTCTCTCTCTCTGTCTCTCTCACACACACACACACACATGTACACACCGCACATACACTAATGAAAACACACACTATCTCCTCCCACACAAACTATCTCCTACATAGAAATTCTCTCTCTCTCTCTCTCTCTCTCTCTCTCTCTCTCTCTCATGCACACACACACACATACACACACACTCTCTCTCTCTTCACGCACACACTCTCACATAGAAACTCTCTCTCTCTTTCTCTCTCTCTCTCTCTCACACACACACACATACACTTAAATAGATTTACACACAGCACATACACTAATGAAAACACACACTATCTCCTCCCACAAACTATTTCCTACATAGAAATTCTCAACCTTTCTCTCTCTCTCTCTCTCTCTCTCATGCACACACACACACACTCTCTCTCTCTTCACGCACACTCTCTCACATAGAAACTCTCTCTCTCTCTCTCTCTCACACGCACACATATATATACACACACTTAAATAGATTTACACACATATATATAATTTTAATTAATTAAATTTTAATGGTAGGGATGAGTGGTGACTCGTGAGGTGTGCTCACTCTCAAATAAATGCATCTTACATGTAATCTCTCTATCTCTCTCTCTCTCTCTCTCTCTCTCTTTCACACACACACACACACACATACACATGCACATGCACACCCTCTTTCTCTCACATACATATGCACACACTCTCAAATGTCGAAACTCTCTCTCTCTCTCTCTCTCTCTCTTACTACACACACACACATACACATGCACATGTACTAATGCAAACACACACTCTTTCCCCCTACACACTCTGACACACATACACTAATGATAACACACACTATCTCCTCCCACACAAACTATTTCCTACATAAAAATTCTCAAGCTCTCTCTCTCTCTCTCTCTCTCTCTCTAATGCACACCTCTCATACGCGCACACACACACACTCTCACATAGAATCTCTCTCTCTCTCTCTCTCACACACACACACACATTTAAATAGATTTACACACATATATATAATTTTAATTAATTAAATTTTAGATTAAATTTCAATGGTAGGGATGAGTGGTGAGGTGTGCTCACTCTCAAATAAATGCATCTTACATGTAATCTCTCTCTCTCTCTCTCTCTCTCTCTCTCTCTCTCTCACACACACACACACACACACATGCACATGCACATGCACATTATTTATATATACATGCTTACATACCTATAGATACACATACATAATATATATAAGTGTGTGTATCTATAGGTATGTAAGCATGTATACAAAAATTTCATTGAAAGATGTGAGATGAGATCTTCTTAGATTCAAATTCAAAATTGTATTGGAAGATGTGAGATTTGGCTCCTCCTCACGCTTGCTTGTTTGCAGGAGAGTGGTTATTTTGAATTAGCCCCACCTCCTTTGCCCACTGGTGGAGTTTTGGTTAAATCTTCTATACATAAGGGAAACTCAATAATTTTTGATGCAAATCACCAAGACTAAAAAAAAAGACTACGTTGGGAGCGCATATATATATATATATATATATGCGCTCCCAACGTACGCATATATATATATATATATACGTACGTTGGGAGCGCATATATATATATATATATATATATATATATATATATAAAGACTACGTTGGGAGCGCATATATATATATATACGTACGTACGTACCTGATGGCTTCACTTGTATTTGCACCGTAGTTTACTCGGTGCGCCAGGCGAAGTCCATAACCACTATCTAGACCACCTCCAAAACCTCTGTCGTACATCGTGTCATCAAGTGGCCGGAGTTCCAGTGTGGAGATGAAGGGCGTTTCGGAGCTCCCTAGGTGGCGAGCCAAGCATACGAGAGCGTTATTACTGGAAGAAACATACGTGATCTCATATACGGTAGGCTCCGTTGCGTTTCCTGCCGGAGTGCTCACATTGCTGATCCAGATGTCGTAGTTGAGGATGAGCACAAACGACGGAGGGCTGTTCTTCCTATCATAATTCCCATATAAGAAACTGGCACGGATAAGGTACGTTCTGCCCTCGCCTAGTCCCGGTAGAGAATAACAATACTTGAGATTTCCATCTCCACCGGGGAAGAAACGCAGTGTCTGCAGAGGCACGCTGACATTCTCCAGGGAATCTCCGATTATACTAGCTTTGCTGCCGTGATCGGTGTAGCTGTCGTCAGAGACCCATTCTATTAGGGTGTAATTGGTATCAGTATAATTCTGTCCCCCGCAGTTGAGACTCAGGAATCCTGCAATTCGAATGCCCAGCCACATCATATCTAATGTCGATTTTATTTTCTGAAAATAAGCGTGCCAAATAAAAAATCATTCAGAGTTTCTTAATTGGCAAGGAAAAATAGGAGAGAGAGAAAGACAGATCACCTGTGCAAATGAAATGTTCTAATAGTCGCTACCTAAAAACGATAATGTCGTATCAATATACAAATCCACTTTATGGGGCCCTCAAAAGAAATTAAAACCGTCTAAGATTTCCCTTTTTTGTATGGGCAACTACATACAGTCACATAACGTGAAGTTTTAGCCAAAGTCTCTATTGTGAAAGAAAAACATTCGCCAGCACATTTATGTCCTTAGCTTGGGGATGGCCGCCCCGTTCTCCCTTCTTTACCTTTGCACAGAGACGCACAAAAAATGAAATAACCAAGACTCAAGAGTCAAGACTACACTAGTTGTGGCTACCTCGAATAGGGGCAAGGAAGAAACAATGACGGTAATGAAGAGAAAGTGACAAAAGAGAGAGTCAAACCTCACCATGATTTGTTTGTTTACTATCATAGCCAAGGAAATCGATCATGAACGCTTGATATGATGCCCAGTTAAGGGGTAAAAATTTGAGCAACAATCATGGATTGTTTGATAGAGAATGCATTGTTTTTGTGTGTGTGTGTGTGTGTAAGAGAGAGAGAGAGAGAGAGAGAGAGAGAGCCAAGTATAGTCTTTGGGGAACCTAATCATGGATATCAAAGAGAACTAGACAAGGGTACAAGGGCATGACTTGCTTAGAGAGAATTCTCAAACTAAATAATGTTGTTTGAACTAGGGTCTTGAAAATTGGGTTATGTGGGACCTACTATTAGAAACTTGTTTCCCCAGGTCTCTAATACAAATAAACTCCATATATTACATCTTTCTCCCTTATCTAGGCTAGGGCTCCATATTCCTTTTTACTTTGAATCTACAACAACGAGTTTCCTAGCTAGTAAAAGGTTCCCAATTTGGACAAAACTTGCTATTTTGGGAGATTCAAGGTAAAGAGAAGATGACCTGTAACCCAAATAGTGGATTGAAACAAGTTGGAATTACTAATTAACATTTTCAAGGATGAAGCAACCGATGGTTAACTAAGATAAAGAAAAGTTTGTCATCTGTTTTGAGCAATGATGCTACAATGACATAGCCTTTATTGGAAAAAGTATGTAATTGTTTATATAGAGAGAGTGTGTGTGTTTTTTGGGGGTTGGGGAGGAGGAGGGAGGGGAAAGAGAGATTTGAGTTTGGCTATGGTTGATATAACTATACTTTTGATAAACAAAAAATTAGTTTTCCTCCACAAAAAACTTCAAGACAAGACTTATAAAGTTGTCAAAGATGAAAATATTAGTGCTTATAAAGATCAGGCCCACGTAGTCCCATGACTTAGTTTGCATAAATGAGATGAATTCGGCAAACATAGCCTATTTTGTATCTCAATTATGTAGGAGTACCATGTGGGTTCAAGAGAACAGTGTATTAAGTGACAAACCATACATACCTTTTATGAGTTTATTAAGATGGCACTTTGCCGTGGGTTGATGTATTCTAACGTGGACATGATAACCCCTATGCTTCCAAATAGGTCAAGGGTGGCAATTCTTATGTTTCCAAGTACTACATCATTCAACCACTCAAAAATTTGCTATCACAAGCTAAATCCAAAATATACAAAAACAAAATTTTAAGCCTAATCCTCCACCCTTGTTGGATTGCTTGATGATTTACTCTATGTTGTAAACGATAACAATACTTACACAAACAATAAATGCTAGTCAAAGCATACCTATACAAAATTGTAAAAAAATCCAAAACAAAAATTACAAAATAAAACTCCAGCCTTGGATTGCTCGATGATTGACCCCAATTGAGAGCTTTGAAGAAAAAACAATTCTCCCCCAGTTCTCACAATGGATTACATAAGGCAAGATTATGCACAACCTTCAAAACAACCTTGTCATAGTTGGACATAATTATTGTGAAGGCATTTTCAAAAGATTATGTGGACGTATGCATGCATTTTTCTGGAGAAAAGACTGGAAATAATCAGGATATTTAGACCTTAAGAGAAGAGACGCTATTGTACGTCATACTTTCATCTACTCGATTGAAAAAGCAGTGAAGGGAAATCGAATGTATTCTTGGTTGTAGGGATACGACCACCATATATCTAGGGCCTGGGTTGACCAAAACTCGGTGGACGTCCACCTACAGACTGTGTTGAGAGAGCGGAACCAGCTGTCATAATGTTCTCAGCTCTTAAAAAAGTTCCTAAGCTCTCTCTTTAATCACCAAAAGTAAATATCCTCAAACCTGTTCGGAGGTTCCTGCACCACAGTTGAGTGTTCTAGCTAGAAATAACAGGGTTTGCAAGCCAACGGTTTTTTGTCTAGTGAGGAAAGACAATGGAAAACCTGATTCAACTGAGATAATTGGAAGCCAAACAGCTTGCTGGTGAGCACGGGCCAAGCAGAATGAGCAATAGAATTTAAGAGAGCGCTATACTCGAAAATTTCACGTGAAATGAGTGCACACCTGACGCCTGTCCTGATGCGCGAGCAGGGAAGAGCGTGAACAGTGCCAGCAGACAGATCAGTAGAGTGTACATGTTCTGCATGTTTCCCGTTGTGATCTCCTTGCCCAGCGCGCCTTTAGTATGGAGTACTATGAACAAAATGTGATGAGTAAGGTTAGCGATACTAAGCGCATGATTTCTACAGTTCTTTCAGGATAAGGATCAGGAGACTCATTGGCAATCCAGCTCCTAATCGTCGTTGTCTGAAGACCCGTGAGGTCTGTATGCTCTGCCAACAAACGACAACATACCACGACGGAACACCAGTGGTCTCAAAGCCTTTGGAGCCGCATGATTTCTACAGTTCTCTCAGGATAAGGATCAGGAGACTCATTGGCAATCCAGCTCCTAATCGTCGTGTCTGAAGACCCGTGAGGTCTGTATGCTCTGCCAACAAACGACAACATACCACGACGGAACACCAGTGCCTTTCAACAACAAAAGTTTTCCCGGATCCTTCAACCAAAACAAAGTTCATTTACACTTTAAGACCTAACAACTACCGTTTGGTGATTGTTGATAAGCAATGTTTACTTCATCGTTTGATCTTAGGGTTGATTTGTGTTGGCCCTTTTAAAGGCAAGTTTTTCAAATGCATGTCAAAAAAATACAGTTCAAACGTTGGTTTATATACATCCCCCTGCAAATTCTGATTTTTAATGGAAAAGGTAGGCCGTCACAAATCAAGTATGTTGTATGTTAGTGGGTTTTGAATTATGTGTTGAGGGCTTCTTCTTGCCCTCTCTTAGCTCTTCTTTTCTCCCCAAATATATACAGGCACATACACAAACAAGGTTTAGTTTTGATTCCTGTCATGTATGTCCTTAGTTTAAGGTATCAACATTTGCTGTATATAAAGGTTTAGTTAGCTCATGTTATGTAAGAATCTCATTATGATGAGAAGCCATGATTGAGTAACTTGACAAAAAGGCCTAGTTTAGATATCAGATAGTGGCCTTACTAACTTGATAGTTTTAGTGTTATGCATTACAAGGGATCTAGCCAATGCAGATACATATATCGACGATCTGTATTTGGAAAAAAAAAGCAGACAACATTGGTATCATTATCATTATGGAATTGTCAGTATAATTGTTGGATGTCAATGAAAACATCGATATATGCGTTGGTATCCTAGTCAATATATGCATATATCGACAAACATACGTGTGTATATATGAACTCTATATATTAAATAAAATTGGGTAGAATGAGGTTACAAACCTCATTCTATCCATATTACCTTTATATGTACTTAGACAATGATTTAACCCATCATCATTTACTCTATAGTAGAGTCGGTCATGTATTAGAAAGTGAGGACTAACAAGAGTGCCTCAAGTGAATGGAGTACCTTGTGTCGAGTGCAATAATGCCCTCTGCCAAAGCAGGACATGGAGTACGGCCACGAGAGGTTTTCATTGTAAGGCCGGTATATGGGATGAGGAATATAGATGATTAAGTTTTTTGTTTTTTGCCTCTTCTTCTTCTTTTTTGTAGCAAGCATTATTGGATTATCTTGGACACATCCATCGGGAACTTTCCTTCTCCCATGTGACCACTCCAAAAAGGTATGCTTCCACTAGCCTCACTCTTATTTACATTCTTTAACATGCTCGAGACAAGATGCATGTATCTCACATGCAATGATGCCAATACTTGCGGTGGGTGGGTAGGATTATGCACACTCCCCAATCACATACACTCACATATACACACCCACTCATATGCTCTCTCGCACAAACCCCACGAACATACATGTCTCCCACTCACATACGAGCTGCACATGTAGCAACCATTGGTCAGTTGTGTAAGTTGCCATGCATGCACGATGCCTTGGGTAGCCCTCGTCTTAACAATACACTCCCTTAGGAGTTTCCTTTGGCTTTGGTGTTATTGAGCATACAAGGAAAGATGCAAGTGCACATGTGTAGGTAAGTGTATCCCCAACCAATTAAAACATGGAACATGCTTTGAGGTGTTAGGGAAAGACACTTTAACATGTGACTCAAGTATGTCTTGGGTAGCTCTCGTCTTAACAATACACTCCCTCAAGAGTTTCCATTGGCATACTCTCATGAGGTAATTTCTCGTCATCCTTACTTATGTGAAAATATTAGTCTTTATGCATGATCTCTCTCCTATATACTCTATGAATAGAGTCTTGTTCTCTATATCTAAAATATTATTATGTTGTTCTCCATGAATAGATTATTGTTCCCTAATAGAGTATCATTCTATGTGGCTTTCATTGTCCATGCATCGAGTATTATTCTCTATGCTTTTAGTTTAGCATAATGAGAGCTATGCATACGCTCTAATGAGATTTGTATAAAGAGATCTCTCTTATGCATTATCATGGGAGGTTATGCATAATAAGGTATGAATAAAAGAGAGCCTATATAACCTCTCTTATGTATAATGAGAGCTATGCATGAGCTCCCTTTCTGTATAACCTTTCATGAATTATGTATGAGCTCTCATGAGCTATGCATAAACACGGCTGTTGTGCATACACCCTTATGCATTATCTTACATTGAATAAGGAAGAGGACTCATGCAAGGAATCTTCCATTAGAGCTCTTGCCTTAGAGCTACGTATAAGGGCTCCTAAAAAAATAGAAACAAAAATGGTAAGAAGTGTTATGCCGGTGATGCGGGTTTCTTGAAGAGGCCAGCATTGGAACCCTAATCTACCATTATTTAACCTGAGTCAACAAACTAAAGTATAAATACAAAGTTAGTGAAACCTAGACCGTATATGCATTGAGAAGAATAGAGACATGTTCCATGGGAACACTCACGAGAACACGGATTATGGAAGGAGGCCGGAAGCAATTAATGCAAGAGAGCGGGATTGTAGCCATGGGAACATAAAGACGCACATGATTTTTCCATATTTTTGTACCGAATCGCAATGTAAATCGTTTTAGGCCAATGTGGGTTCTAAATGAGAGTTCTAAGTGTATTAAGCAAGGCTCACTTATGGGGTTGTCTGCCCATGTGTGAAAGAGGCCTAGGATTAGGGTTAGTGGCATCTCTATAAAAGAGATATTAGCTAAAGAAAGAGCACGTTTTTTGGCCATTCTCATAAGCTATTGAGTGAAGCTCTTGAGCTCTCAAGCTATGGCAACTCTCTAACTCTCTCTATTGTACTCTAATGAGCATGAAGCTCCAATGAGTATAGCTCCACTTCTTTCTCTTAATCTGTTTTAGCATCATTAAAGTAGATTAATCTATGATTAGTTGAATGCTTCTTTCTTTCTCTTATGTATGCATGCTTGAAGTGTGTGTGTGTGTAGTCTCCATTGATGCAAGCTCTTTCCCACTTCATTGGCAATGAGTTATTCATGGATAGACTCTCTCTATAAGCTTGTGGGTTTGTGAATATTACATTCTATGCTTGCTTAAGCTTGTGGGTTAGTAGATGCACGCTTATGGGTTTGGTGACATTAGGGAAAGCTAAGATTTAATCAATGTTTGAATGGGATTAAGAGATTGCCATGCATTGCTTGTTCTCTTGATTAGTGTAGTGGGTTTAAGGGATTGAGAGATTGATTGAGGTGCTGAATGGTTGAATCATCAAGTGGTGGTTCGTGTATGTGAGCTCTCCCGCAAGGGATAAGCCTTCATACACTAATTGGGTCGAGTCCTCGGATTGACATTGTGTTTCTCAACACATTTGTTAATCGGTAGTACTCTATGACCACTATATTGCATGGTAGAGAGAACCGCTCTTCAATGGCGCCGTTGCCGAGGAAAGAGTGCCTACATTAGTTGAGCACCATACACACACTACCACTCCTTGTTAAGCTCCAATCGGTTGCAAAACTGGTGGATAGGAGAGCAGGCTTTGGGACTAATTTTGGTACTTATTTAAGGCTAATCTGTTGTTAAATTCTCTTTAATTATCTTGCAATTTGAGTGCAATTGGCTAGCTACGCTTCTCCCTTGAGGTCAGGACAAGGATTCAACAATGAAGATTGAACATTTCGAATTCCCTGCAAATCTCACAGCTGCACACGCATTGAGTTCACTGCACACGCACTTCAAAAAAGAAAAAAATAATAATAATAAAAGAAGGCGGCTGTGCATGAACAGCGCACTGCGCGGAGGGACCCACACACCGCACCATAAAGACCGTCATCGGATAAGGGGGTGCCAAAAAAAAGGGAGTCTGGAAAAATTTTCATTTTTTGCTGCAAAAAATTGGGAGGTTATCTAACTTTTCGAGAGGAGTTAGAAAACACCCATCGTCGAAATTTCGACCCCGGAACCATTTTCCCATAGTGAGTCAGTATGGGAAACTGGTAAATTTTAGGCGATTTTCGATCTTGAAAAATACGCTATTTTTTTGGCCTAATGTGTTCGAGGGGGTTCAAAATGGGTTCTGGCAAAGTTTGAGCCAACTTGAATTTTTTTGGATTTTTTAAAAATAAATAAATAAATAAAATAGCCTTAAAATTTGACCTTATGCACTTGCGGTCGGGATGTCATATAGACACTGCCATAGGGTCTAGGGCACCTTCTAGAGTACCGCAGGAAAGTGGGACCCAATCGGTAGGAAATTTGGTAGATATTCCTAAAACCTTTTCCGAATCCCAATCTGATACCCTTTCCAGGACAACTAGCTCATTGTCTATGGACAATCTAGGGTCGTCAAATAGTCATCCCTTAGCCCCAAATAGGACACCCACAAGATCTTTTAATCCATGGGGTTACCACTCAATGTGAGACTTCAATATGTCTACACGAATGCTCAAGGAGCTGAGATCTTTAGGGATCCACAACAACGGTACCTCGTTAAGATTACGGACTTTTTCTCAGAGCTTGATAGAGCACCTCTAGTCAATGACCAGGGTAACATGTACATGGGTGGAGATGGTGTTCGCTCTACGAAGTCACCTATCATCCATAGAATGTAGACAAATTAGGGAGACTCTCTAAGAGTGAGTTCTTAGACTTATCAAAGCCTTCCAGAGCAAGGGAGTCTAGAGATGATTGGCTCATTGAGCCGGACATGCCTGGACCATCCAATGCCCAGTCCTCAAAGCTATCCATAGATGATTTACTTTTTGTAGATCTAAATTTGGAAAGGGACAAGAAAGGCAAGAGAAAAATGGATCAGGGGGCTGGGAACCAATGGGAGTTTGTACGACAAATTCCAGTGACAAAGGTCTTTCAGGATGACCCACTTCAAGAGGTCTACAAGGACTCTTTAGAAGGGTATTATGCCACAACTAGATTGCCAAAGCTAGATCTTCCTCTAGCACTTGTGGTGGTAGTCGAGAAGCTTACAGGATACAAGAACCGAATCGTTGATAAATGGACCAATGAATACTGAACCTTAGATTGGAAGGAGATTCATGAGATCACGTGGAGAGAACAACCATTATTCATGGAAGTGTTCTCAACTAATACAGCTAAACCAAGAGAGACAACCTTTTTTGGAGAAACTGTTGCTCCTCCCCTACGAGAGTTCACTAGAGAGGGACCCTTGACATCGAAGTGGACCACTGCAAGTAGCCCAACTCTAGCACCAAGATATTATCCTACACCAAAAGTGCGACCACAGATCACACCACAACAACATTTCTCTCACTATGACAATCGGAGGGTAGGGGAGCCAACTCGGCCTCCCATAAATGCACCTCCTAAAATGCAGGTAACAAGATCTTTGGAGAGGGCTGGTGAGGCAGGCAATAAGGGACCCACACCAATTTGGGATGCATATGGACCATCTTACCAAAGAGAGGAACCACTGAGAGTGAGAGGCCGTAGGCCCGATGATGAGTATTCAAAACGAGTAAGGCCATCAGCTCTTCAGAAACTGGTAAAGAAGTACGAAGGGTTGGGAGATCCATATGACCATGTAGCAGCATTTAGGCAAGCAGTTCGAGCTGAGCAAGTGACTGACAAGCATACGCAAATTGAAGGATTTCGGCTCACTCTTGAGAGGAACGCCCTAAGTTGCTTGGTTTCAGGCACTAGAGGCTTTAGACAAATCTTCTTTACGAGTTTTGGAAGAGAGATTCATTGCTGCTTTTTCCTTGATGGGGATTCAGCATGACATAGTAGCAAACATCTACTCTTTCAAGCAAGGCGAGACTGAGAGTGTTAGAGACTGTGTAAATAGGATGAAGCAGTACATTAATCGTTCCCCAGAAGATGAGAAGCTCACCCAGAGTCGATTAATTTCTCTCTTCTTAAAAGGACTCAAAAATTCAACACTCCACACACATCTCTATGCAAAGAAGCATACAAATTTCAATGAGTGTTGCCATGATGCTATGGATTTCATAGATAACTTCAAATTCCAAGATGGTACTGGCCCTGAGGTGCAACCTAGAGATCAGTGGGGTGATGACCAAAGTTCAGGGTCTAGCGCACTAGTAAATCTAGAGTAGATAGCTAACCTAGTACTAAGAAGATTGGGACAAACCTATTGCCCACCCATGCAACCACAACAACAGCAGCAGAGCGAATGAGGAGTGTACTACCTACAGGTCCTCATCTTTGTGGAGAATGTGGCGGTAGCCATAAAACTGAAGAATGTAATACCTTTTCTCCTCTAGTCACAAACCAACCCACAAAGAAGTGGTGCCAGGCCTGTGCTTGGAATTATACCCACACCACACAGGAATGTACTTACAATGCAAGAATGAGACAAGAGCATGAGCAGCAAAGGGGTGCAGCGGCTCCACAAATGCATCAACAGTATACTAACTTTGAACGTAAGCCACCGATAGCACAAGAGCAAGCACGACCTGTACTTGGAGCTCAACCTCCTGCTCCTGGGACTGCTCCTGTGAGGTTTGCTGACTATGACAATTCAAATATGTGTAGAGACTTGGTAAACCCAAGCTATGTGGAGGAGGAATATGCATCATACTCATCCAAGGAAAATCTATTTGAAAGTCCCGCATATCCAAGCCAAGCACTGGAGCCTCAACTGGGAGAACAAAATTCTTTGATGTTGCTAGGCGGCTACCAACCTAGGACTCCAGGCCCCTCAAGTCAATGGCAGCAAAGGAAAGTAGAAGCCAAACTAGTGGGCCCCTGTTATGAGTGCGGAGAAGCCCATTGGGCTCGTGATTGTCCACATCGCCAAAGGCAGTGTTTGCTGAAACCACATGAGGAAGGCACCTGTCAACCAAAGGTCTCACTCAACTTTGTAGAGGCAGTTCCATCGCCACCTTCATCAGAGAATGAGGATGTCATGCCACTTAGAGTCATGACTAGATCACACACACGAAATGCCGAAATGCAAATTGATGAGACACCTCGAACTAGGGATGCAAAGGCAAATCTAGTGGACAAGACCCTACATTCCAATAGAAAAAGGACCACTAGGAGGAAAAAGAACCGCAACAAGAAAACTAAGAGTGCATCCACTAGCTCTCAAGAAGTCTCTAAACAAAACATGAAGGATCAAGCTTTTACATCCCAAGAAGTGCATGAGGAGCATCAACCTCAAAACCTGGGCCTAGTGCTAAACAAGATGAGGCTATTACAACAACCGGATAGTTCAGGGGGTTTTGTTTTTGTGGATAAGGTGAACGAGACTCTAGATTCCATCATTGATGCTCATAGAAGTCGCATTGCAGCTTTATCTGAGCTACCCAAGAAGCTTCAAGAATATATTCATTTATGCATTAGGAAGTGAATGGGGTCTTCTTGGGCCCTTTAATTTGCCCAAGCCTAATCAAGGTGATTAAGGAATAGCCAAATGGGGGGTTGCCATGTGGACTGAAATGTTGGGTTTGTAAGAGAGGTGTAAGAGTGGTCAAAGGGTGCACTTTTTTCCCCAAAAAGGGGGGGAGGCAATTTTACAATTTTCGGACCTCCATAACTTCTATATACAAGCTCCGATATGAGCGGAGGTTATAGATCCGTGATCTACGCATCAAGAGCTTTCCATAGATATGTTACATGATATGGTTTTGTCCGCTAGATTTTAAATTCCATTTTTTCCCCAAAATTCAAATTCGAATAAAGTAGTCGTTTTGAAGTTTCTAATCAGAAAACGTTTCTTCTTAAGAGAAAAGGTTTGACTCCTTAAACTGCCAAATAAAAGGGCCTAAGAAGCCTTCCATTGAGGTCCTAATGGTATATGTGAGTAACTATATATATGCACTATAATAATTAATAACTATAGCAATTAATACATATATTTAATTACTCACACATACATGATATACATATACATAACCTATAAATCATTAATTACTATAATGCATATATTTAGTTACACACATATACATAATATAGATAAGATAAAATTAGTTAACCTTTTAAAAAAAAGGAAGGAGTTCTTTTATGTTCAAAATTTGTCATCCCTCCTACTCTCACTCTCTCTCTCTTTCTCTACCTCATTGCACTCTCTTGGCCTCTACCACCAAAATGTCAATAAAGAAGAAGAGTGCATGCTATTGCAAGGTCCCTTCTTTGAGTCAGGATATTTCAAGATTTTGTCTATGACTATTGCTTACTATGTGCTCTCAGAGGTATGTATTTCACCTGTATTTTACATTAGTTGAAATCAGGGGTCTATGTGTGCAATCAAACTTTTGTATGCTCAACTAAATCTAGTGTTTCTATGTGCAAATGGCATCCAAAAAAGTGTTTGATTATTAGTGCAAGGCCCCATCTACCCTCTCTACCACCCATAGGCCAAATCCAAACTCCCCTCTACTCTCTCTACTGTCCATGGTCCAAATTTTCCTTTATGTGCTTGGTTCTCCTTGACAATCATCCATTGCACATTTGAGATGTAAACAAAGATAGCTTGCACTTGTTTGTGGGAGAGAATATCCTACCCTCAACCCAAAGGAGACATAATCAAGTACGCTAAGAATTAGGGTTTGTTAATACTGCATTATTTCCTCCATGATAATTAGGGTTTGGTTATGGTGCATATTGTTTCTTCCACAACAACCACATACTAACATCATGGATTGCTAAGGTTTTTCATAAAGACTCACCAAGCGTTCACATTTTCTAGGGCATTCTCTCGCATTAGATTTCTCTACTTCACACCATTGATCTCCTCCACTCTATATTGTCCATCATAAAGCAATTTCCAAGTGCTGTTGTGGTCATGGGTAGTAATGACCACAAGGACTATTGAAATTATGTAGAGGGGAGTGTGAATGTGTGCATATGCTCATGTGTGTGCTTAACATACTTCAGTACTCTTTTAATTTATGGTTAATATGATGTGTATTCAACCTCCTTAAAAAGTATGGTAGTAAAGTATCTCAAAATGTGCCACCACATCAATGTAAACTTCATTCCTAATATAAATATTCCATGAGAATTGTAGATAATGGTTTATAGAGCTTGAGAGTAAATTGTATGTATATTGCCACTTATGAATGTTGTGCTATAGAGATCAAATGGTGTGTGCAAGCTTAAGTGGTGTGTTGTAGATGCAAGATTAAGGCCTAAACATGCCACTTTGTTGGTGGGCTCATGTTATAAATTTTAGTGTATTAAGATCTCTCTCCATGTTGTGCTTTTGCAAAATGATAGAGCTCACTAAATATGATGCAAAGGTTAATGTAGTCATAGCTCGAGAGTCTATAAAAAAACTTAGAAATCTTACTTTTGTAGCAGTATAACATTAGTGGCACAGTGGACATGCCACTTTAATTCTTGGAGATGGAGTAGGACTACATCAGTGTAAAAACATTGGTTAGTATATATTAGCATATGTTAATGTTTTTGCAAACAAGAATTCATGTGCTTTTGATGTGTTTAGGTTGTTCTTAATGGTTCTAAAAAGAGAGACTTCATGTGATTTTGCTATGTTCATGAAGTTTTTGAATGTTGTGTTTATGGCATACCTTTGTAAAATGTAGGTTTAAGAAATATTTTGTTTTAGGTGGGGGTCGAGGCACAGTTACAAATGGATTTGTCACTTTAAGAAGTGATAGCACTAGCTTGCATGTGTAAATGAAATTTGCTTTGATGATATATGCAATTTTGTGAGTTTATACCTCTTTCAACGTATTGATTTGCAATGCTAAGGGTGGTAGAAGGTCATCATTATGGTGGTGACGGATCTAATGTTTGATGAAGAGGGTCTTTGAAGGCCCACATAGGCTATAGTTATGAGTGTTGCCATGTATGAGCATGCATTGAGCATTAACTAAGCATTATAACCATGTTTCTAGCTCAGTTTCTAGCCATTCATGGTAGTTTTTCCAAGAATTCTTAGACCTCCTCATGTGTTTAAATTGAAGCTCTACACAAGGGAAGAGATTTGATAATAAGGATATTGTAAAAAAGAGCTTTGACAAAGTTCTTGATTTTAGCAGCACTTTCTCAACATCCATGCCAAGTACAACTCTTTGATGAAGGCACCAGAGGTGTTTCTTACATTATAGCTTCAGATGATACTTTATGGATACTTGGCTCCTGAATATGCTCGTAATTCTCAAAGTGACTCTCTTGCATGATATTTGAAGTGGGTGCTTGTCGTGTCTATTTCTTGTCATTTCTATGTGAATTAGATGTATATACTTGCTTGTGTAGGTAGTACATGCCCAAAAATTAAGAGATTCTATTTGTCGTTTTCCTTTGATTACCATATTGGAGAATTTCAAAAAATCCCAAGATTTTGGGAATTTTCTTTTCAATCTACTTTTTGGTATGTCTTAAGCATACAAACTTGAAAGTTGTCGGAGAATGTGTATTTAAAACTTACTCTTTAAGCTCTTTCCAATGATATGTCACATGAGGGGATTTTGAGAAAAGCTTAAAAAGATTCATCATGGTCCCTTTCTTATAATCTTGCGAAACTCTAAAATTTTAGAGAGGATTACTATCTTCTTGCTATAATAGCAGACGGTTGTGAAGCTGCGTCCGATGTTCTCGAAGTAGAGAATGAGCATAAGGATGAATTTCTCGGAGACAAAGGGTGTCTATAAGAAGAGGAAAAAGGGGTGTCTATGGATAAGAAGAAGTGTGTTGGAAATAGGGAGGCAAAATTGAGGAGGATAAATCTAGAGCAGTGCAATTGCTCTGCTCCACATCTTTAGCTCAATTAAACCCACGCATTCTCTATATCTCAAAGATACTATGTAGGCCCACACTATCCTCTAGTATGATAAGATTGGCACTTGAGAACCCTCCATAAGGTGGGCATCTCTAAAAATATTAACATGTAGACATGCATAAGCTTTATGATAAGAAATTAATACATAAGCTTAATGTGAACACAAGGGCATGCATACCTGGTTTAGGTTCAAATCATCCTCTAGTGCGTGTTGAATCCAACCCCATGGCTACATCCAATCATGGTTCATAATATAAGTGTAAACCTAGAAGCATAAATGAAGAAGAAAATATAAAGTATGTGCATAAACATAAGCATAAACTTACAAACAAAAATATAAATATAGATAAGCCTAATAATAGGATCACGAAAAAGCCATGCAGGAGAAGTTCATTACATAGCTTCCAATCTTATTGAGTGACAATATGCATCCAAAATTGATCGCGGGTAGAATGGCATAAGTGGCCCTAAAGAGGCTAAGGAAGCTTATTTTGAAGATCATGTCATGTATTGTGCATGCATGCTAGCCATATCCAATTCAATGCCATAGCAGGCCTATAAGAGGTGTCTAAGAAGAGACTACTAGAAAGTAATCAAGAGAAAGAAAAGATTTTGACTCAAATGGACCCCATGTTCATATGTTGTGAACTTGGACGTACGTGTTGTAAACATGGACTAGTCTTGTAAAGATGGTCCACACGTTCACATGTAGTGAACGTGGACATATGTATGTAAACATAGACACTAAGGTTTGCACGATGTAGGACAAGAGGAAGTTGGAGAAACTCATGGCCCCACGAAGCACTCTAGAGAACCATCTACATGGGCTTTGTGGGTAGCTTCAAACATGCCTTGAATATGCAGATTTTCACGTGCACACATATCCTCCTCACTCATGACCATCAATTGTGGCATATAATTCAAAGTTTGATGAGGCCTTACACACACACACACACAATATTCATATGAGTGATATCCAGTTCAATGCCATAGCACACCTACCAAAGGAGTCCAAGAAGAGGCTACTAGAAAGTGCCCAAGAGGAAGGAACGATTTTAACCAAGATAGTGGGGCAATATCAAAGAAGATCTCTAGAGGAGGAGAAAAAGGCAATACATGCTGCTTGTAGGAAATTGCGCACTCCCAATATCTTAACGACGGCAAGGTCAAGTTGAAAGAGCTTGATGAAGAGAACAAGACGAGAGAAAAACATATGAAACACCAAATCCAGGCCCTTGTAGATGTCTTTAAACTAAATAAGGCATACTTCAGAAGAACTAGCATCATAGAAGACAAAGATTGAAGAGATCAAGGCTAAGTGCACTCAACACTTGGTAAAAGCATGCAAGGAAGGTGAAAGGGCCACGAAGATTAATGAAGAGATTAGGGAAAAGCTACCCCAAGCCAAAGAAGGAAAAGCATGTAGTCCATGCTTCTACACGATGCTGAGTTCGTGGCATGAGAGAGATGCCATCAATGCGGAGCAGAGATCAAATAAAGTCATAAGGGCCAGCCTCTTTACATGCAACATGAAAGAAACAGCTAGGGAAATAATCACCTTTGTCAGATTAGGAAAATGTAAGCATGTCAAAGAGATGGGACATTTACTCAGATGATCAACATATCAAGATTTGTGTTGACATGTGCCCAACGCATGATGGCAAGAAATGCAGGTTGCTAGAATATTATTTTGGGTTTGTTGCCTACCTCTTTCTTCATGCTGATAAGGAGGATAACACAAAGCAGGAGCTTAAAGGAAGGACTGACAAATTAGAACAGTCCTTTATTTCAAGTGCCCAGTCTATAGAAGAAGAGGTCCTGAACCTTGTGTCAAAGAAGAAGGAGGAGGAACTCCTCAGCACAAATTCTGATGTGGCAGAGTTTAAGGCCTCCACCATCATTGAAAAGAAACATCATCTGTCCATAGGGAGCGATTGACATCCAATTTTGTCATCCCTAGGCTACCGTCCTTCCTAATTAATGTGAAGTATTAGCTCCTCCTCTCCCACACTCAAAAACTCTAAAATTTTAGAGAGGATTACTATCTTGCTATAATAGCAGACGGTTGTGAAGCTGCGTCCGATGTTCTCGAAGTAGAGAGAAAAATGCCTACCGAAGAGGGGGAGAAAGAAGAGAAGAGACTCAAGAGCAATTAGGTCTTTTTGTTGTAAATATTTTCAATGTAAATATTCAATATAATGGAATGGTGCAATTATTTTTTATTTTCAAGTCAAAAAGCTTTACAACTTTCTTCTAAATGTTGTCTACTTCCTAAGTCAAAAATGTTTACAACTTTATTCAAAATACTTTCAACTTCAAAGTGTTGTTTCTAATTCCAAATTCTTCCTATGCGTTTTCGTGAAGATGTCCATGCTGCTGCATGACGTGCTGGTCCTGTGCCAGCTTTCCACTTTAGTGATCTTCTCTGTTTGGCATTATTTTGTGTTGCCCTTGCTAGATTACTCATACGCTCCCTTTCCATGAATAATTTTTGCCCAAAAGTGTATCTGTAAAACCAGTTAAACATCTCCTTGAGGTAATTTGTATGAGTCTTCCCTCCTCCATGCCGGGTGTTTTTAAAATATACTCCTCAGCTCGATAATGAGATTTCTCCATTCCTTGTGTGCTCCACATGTCCAAAGAACCATACTCATTTGAAGTATGCACCAAAAAATTAAGACCGAGTCGGTAGTTATTCATACTTGTTTCTTAATATCTAGTAGGAAGGAGCAAATGTGTTTACCACGTAGTGTGTAATGTTGGTTTCACCCCATGTTTTCAACCATGGACTTCGTAAAATTAGAAAGCTAGTCTTTAAATTTTGGTCTCTCCTCTATGGTTGTCTTACTTTTGGTCAAAAGTTTCACCATCTTATTGAAGTCTGACCAAACCTTCTCACGTAGAATTACAAGGCTTGAATTGGTGCAGTCAAATGTTGTACATTTGCATAAATCCTTCCACAAGTTCCAAGGCTTGGTTGAGTCCTTTGCATTTTCTGGCTTCTCCAAAAAATGTCTTGCTTTATTTCCACTCATGGATACTTGTTGTGCAACCTCATGATTCATGCCATAGGTCTTTTTGTTAATAGTAATCTGCACATTGCCAACTTGGCACCCAATTGAGTTGAGTAGTTGCTCTCATGTGCATTTACACTCAGCTTGCCATTCTAGTCCAATGGTATAGAAATGGGCTTGTGGATAGCAACCATACTATATTTGTAAAATATGTCCAATACACACTCTCTTAATGATAGCCATATGCCCTTAGGCATCTTCATGACCTCAATTCCAAGAAAGTATCCCAGTTCACCAAAATCCTTCATATCAAACTTCTTCTTGAGGAGACCCTTTATATTCTTAACTTCCTTTTCATTGAATGTTAACCCCAGCAATTAAGTCATCCACATAGATGGTGATGACCACAATCCCCTTATCACTCTTTCATGCATAGAATGAATGATCAACATCTGCTATGATGAAAGCCAATGGTTATAAGATAGTGTGTAATTTTATCATGCCTTGCTCTCAGTGCTTGGTTTAAGTTATACAAAACTTTACATAGCCTACACACATAATCTGGGTGACTCAAATCCTCATAATCAAGTGGCTAGTCTAAATATACTTCTTTCGAAAACTCACCATGTGAGGACACATTCTTTACATCCATCTGATTTAAAACCCAACATTTTGACAATGAAGTTAATATTGAGAGGGATGTTTGAGACATCAATATCAACATGAGCTGACACTCATGACATGCTTGGGTGACTATTCCCATATTTACACATAATTGACACATTTGGTAGTAGTTGACATGACGGATCTTTATCTGCGATTCTATAGCTAGACTACATCAACCTAGTCCAACCTAGTTATGGCATACTTACCTTATCAAACTCACCTACTTAGCATGTTTATATTATGGACCGCTTGTACATAGTACTTGGACATCTCTTTTATAGACCTTTTTTGAGAGCGACAAGAAGAAGAAGATTTCAGTCTTCCATCTCTGTGTCTATATTCTCCAATTATTGTGTGAGTATTTATGTGCTTGCAAGAGCTCAAGCTCTCTCTCTCCCCCTCCCTAGTCTTTTCACATAAGTGTGCCATACCGTCATCAAGATCTGTCTTGTTGAATTAGAGGCCATAAAGGATTATGTTGTTTAGGATCTAATCAAATGATCCCAACTCAATATGAGAGATTTAAACAAACTGTGTCCCCATACGTATAATGCTACATATGGCATAATAAGGTTAAGGTAATAAACATAGGTGAAATGATGGGCATTGTATTTACTTATTTCAATGGAAGAAAGGTGTGTAGTTTTAATGTGAGCATGTAAGCATGGGACTATAATCTGACTACAAAAAAGTGATGGGCATGGTTTTTAGTTATTGCAATGGCAAAATATGTGTAGTTTCTATACAAGCATGTATGCATGGGACTATAATGTCGTTACATTAAATTTAAAAATTCATGAGTGCAAAGTGTACAATAAAAGCTCGAGAGAGTCAATGCTTGATATGGTTAGGCAAATGATAGCAGAAGAGATAGTCAATGCTTGACATGGTCAAGAAAATGATAACATAATAATTGGGACAAGAAAATGATAACAAAAGATTTCTAGGCTCTTATAATAGAGGAGCAGTTAAAATATAGCTAATCATAAGACTCAATAATCACCTTTCAAAAATTAATGTTAATAGTACAATTTGTCCCGAATTGAATTATCCCACATGCAATTTTCAAAATAAGACATTTCTCTTTGAGCTATTAAGCACACATTTTTGGGACACACATGCTTTTTCCCTTTCACTCCCCCCCTCCACCCCCTCGGTGCAGCCTAAAAACACACACAAGTACATACAAACACATGCATGTATACATATATTGCATGTGCAAGCACATAAATGCACATGTATGCATGGATGCTTATATTACATATGCGTACACAAAAACATCCACATAAATGTATGCATGTATATATGTCTATTTGTGTCTATAGAAAGTATGGGACATAGTGCTGCACTTCCGCATAACTCATTTGAATTAACCATGTAACTCTAGTTACCTTGGTTCCACTTAGATATTGTAAATATAATAGATACATTTATAGCATGTAGAGCTTGATACACTATAAGGCAGAAGTTGAGTTTCTGAATTAATAGCTAACAATCGAAAGATGTGTGTGTCATATGATTATGTCATTATGTGTAAACACATTATAATTTGTTATATTATTTGACAGACATGGGTAGATTTATGCCGCTCCATTTGGAGGGGCATAAAAATTAATTAGCACATTTACATCCTAAAAGTCAAGGGACATGTCTAATAGTGGCAAAGAAAGGGAGTAGATCCTGGATGGATGTCCTTCCATACTGCAGAATGCTTCCTACGACAACCTTGTTTTTGTTAATCAAAGAGTTGGGTTTTTAGTTGAGTTTACTTTCCTACTGGTCACAACTTGTATATTTGAGGGGTGCATTATAATTGTATATATGCATGTATTCCCAAGAAATTAAAAAACAATCACAATTGTTAACTACCATAAATCGAAATACATTATCACGAGTCTTCGACTTGCTAAACTGAACGTCATAAAGGAAGATCTTAAGACAACAACCACAGTTTTGTTTTTAACCTTGAATTATAATTTAGCTCTAATAAAACTCGCATACATAAATTTTACTCAATGCTCGAGACATTCTAGTGTATTTGTACTGGTCAAAATTAAGAAAAATTGGCTAAGATTTTAAGTAGCCCTTATTTCAAGGATTGATTTTACATATATTTTAGTTATAACTTTTTCATATATTTTAGTTATAAAACCAGCATATGGTAGGGATTTTGGAAACCAAAACATGATTGATTTAAGAGGTGTCCTTATTTTGATTTGTTGAAAAATATGTTTCTTTTTCGAGGAATAATTTCACCTAGCATTGTGGTGTTCACTACCCTACACTACCACAAAAACCCAAATATAGTGAATGCCATCATTAAGAAGGATTCAAATAACTAATAACCGCATGATCCCAACTTTCTCCTCAAAGCAATGAGGGTCGTATAAAATTTATATAATTAAATTATTAAACTTTTGCAAGCCCTCTAAGAGATTCAGTGCATTTTCTATAGAAGATCGAAAGAAATCCAACCGTTAAAAATACAATTTGACAATATGGCCCCATTCTACACATACTTGTCCAAGTTCTCATTGTTGGATCTTCAATGATGAGCTTTACATTTACCAAGATGTTGAGCAGAAAATCACATGTTACTTTACAATATAAAACAATGGAAAAATATTTATAAGAAATAGTTAAATAGCCAAAAGAAATTCACAATAAATCCAATGCATTACATTCACGTACTAATTGGGATGATCATTGAACTTGGGATGTAGCACTGTATGTGTAACATATACTGCAATAAAGAAAGTTGGAAACTAAAAGTCATAAAGGAAGATCTTACGAAAACCACCAGTTTTTTTTGTTGGTTTTGTTTTTAACCTTGAATTATAATGTTGGTCCCGCAGCTTCTACGAGGCCATTTAAGCGGGAACTCGCCATCTCCTTACAGCTGGCAGGACCAAAACACGGGCCCCACGTTTATAGATAGGACAACGTCAAGATAAAATGAGCAATATCATTACAAAAACATACGAGCAATCAGTGTGCGCTTAAGCAATATCATTACAATAATAACATACAAAGTGCGCTTAAGCAATATCATTACAATAATAACATACGTAAGAACCGAGTACGCATACTTCGTATGAGATACAGAGAGAGGTAGTCAAAGACGGATAATTATCTGAGCGCTTAAGCAGTATCATTACAATCATAACATACGAACAATCATCATAAGAACCCAGTACGCATACTACGTATTAGATACAGAGAGAGGTAGTCAAAGACGGATAATTATCTGAGAGCTTTCTCCCAATCTCGCCATCACGGTGGCTCCAACGCCTAGACGGACCGAGAGCATGCTCGAGGAGGGCACGGCAGCGAGGGTCTGGCCGTCCGGCAGGTCGAGGGGCCCGGCCTGATCCCCGGTTTGAACGTCTTGGAATATGACATTTTTCAGCTGCTGAGACGGTAGCTCAGCCGACTCGCCAGCCGGCACAGTTACGCCGGCAGGGTTGATTAGGAGTTCATCCCTTGTCAAGTTCTGGATCACCGTGTTGGCGAGGCAGCAGCTGCTGCTACTAGCTAGCAGGATGAAGACAAACAGTGGTGTAAGTGGAATATGCGACGGAAAGCCCATCTCTAGGGAAAGCACAAATTACGCTTCATGCTGCCCACGCCCCCGCTTATATAGCCCCCATACGTGATGGCAGGTCCCGATTGATACGCATGCGCATGACGCTTTTCTGCAGCCGGGCTGTCAGCCGCAACAATGGCCGGGACAAGAAAAAGCTGGCGCTCACGGGAAGGCATCCGTCGTGATCCGCCTCGTTAGAATCATTGCACGGTCTGCACGGGAAAAGGGTTCAACATGTCCACGTTTGAGGCATTTTACTGGGAATATTTATCCTTCAAAAGGAACGCATAATTTTGAAAAGTTCGTCGAGTGAGCGAGCTTCTTCCTCGCAGATTTTAGCAAAGAAACTTGGTTAAGAATCAAGATTGTCCCCCTCAAATGTCACCTTTCAAGGTTGAGGCCTAATTTGTGGGCCCAACATGGAACGATTCTCTCGAGTACTGTTTGTGTCAATAAAAGTTTTTATGTAGGTAATTGCTAGCATGACATCTTTTTTGACTGGGTAGATGTCGCATTCAATAATGTGCCATTTTTATGAGAAAGCAAACGAATGTTTTTACAAAGCATGCATGTATCAGGGGGTTCACTCAAAAATATGTAAAGGTATCACGTGAGTTCGAGAGACACTATTTTTTCACTCGTTTTTGTGGGATAAATTTACAAAAATGTATTTTAAAATAGACCTGAGAGAGAAATGTTACATTGAACTATTGCCTATGTCCTATTATAATGACCTAATTAGGAAGCAAACTAACGTTGTCATCCTTCCCACTATGTGCTACATCTTCACCACCTTCATCCTCATCCTACATTACATACAATGAAAAATAAACATAATTAGTGCTACATCACTTTTATATAAAGCTTCAAAGAAATCAAAACCATGGGACTCACCTCTCATAGTTGCCTTGGCCTTGTTAGAGGGTTTACCATCCCTTACTATCTTTGTTTTAGGTAAGCCTTACTATCTTTGTGCTCTTTACATGACTTCTTAAGCTCTTTTTCAATGCAATGGGCTAGAAGACCTTTTCCTTCCCTCACATTTCTCCTTGCGCTTGACCTCCTATTGTTGAGAATTTCGATAATGACATCTCTCGCCCATTTGTTGGAAAAATGGATGCTTTTGGGATTGGAAATTCGCTCATTCATGCATTGTGGTACATAGATAAATTCTTTACTCCTTTGTTCTCCCAATGTTTTGAAGGAATTCTTGTAACTTGAGCTCACCAATTGCTGGAACGTAAAGTAGAACCTAATCCCCATATCGATATCATCAACATGGTGTGCCATCATCATCCAAGTCGTAATATTTGGTTCCTCATATACACAATTAAGTGAAGATGATCCAACCCACCACTAGAACGTCGATGATAAAGGCTCTTAGAATCACTTTCAGCCACTACCTAAGTGGCAATGGGAGGGAAAACCACATTAAGAACCATTGCCTTCATGAAAATGGGCATGTTGAGAGGAAGTGAACGGGGTCTTAACAGGGGGAATAGACGGATCAGAGCAGGGAGGGATCACATAGGTTGTGAGAGGACTAGAATGAAGAGGCATTGGGTACGGCTACCAGAGCACCAGAAGGGAGAGGGGTTGGCAGTCAGAGGGGAAGGGTGATATTGTGAGGTGACGTCTAAGAGACAAAGGGTGTCTATAAGAAGAGGAAAAAGGGGTGTCTATGGATAAGAAGAAGTGTGTTGGAAATAGGGAGGCAAAATCGAGGAGGATAAATCTAGAGCAGTGCAATTGCTCTACTCCACATTTTTAGCTCAATTTGAAGGTAGCATTTGCCTTCGTTTTTTGCACATAATTTTGGAGTATATTTCTTGTACTCTTGTGTATATTCCAACTCAGATACCTAGTTGCTTATATATCTAGGTGAGTTATTTTTCTACCCTAACTTTATGGTGTTTTGGGTAGTATCATTAGAAAGGCGCCAATAATTCAATTTCTTTTCTAATGATGTACTCATAAGGAATTATTCCTTGATGTAGTCTCAAGTATATAGAGACAGGTTTAGTATGTGAAAGTCTGGATAAGGCCATCTTATTCCTTTTATACAGGATTTTATTCATATTTTCCTAGACGGCATACTAGGGAGTTTCAAATTGTTAAGGTATGTATGAGTGGTATCATGGTGGTATGGGACGCTAGTGATCCCTCACATATATTATCTTATGGGATAATTTGGACTCAAGATTGTTGCTTTGCTTACATCACTTAGCATGTTGACCTCAACATTCAAAGACAATCTTATTTTCTAAATTCACTAGAAGTTATAGTGTGGGCATTCTCTAGATAAACTTCTTTTATCTATAACCTGCATGTTTTGATGAGGAAAATCTCATTGGCATTTTCACTTGTTGAAATCTCTTTCTTTAGAGTTCAAACAAGTTTATCTTGTTGTGTTCGGATAAGGAAATTTGGATTCTTCCTTTGTTGGCATTTCTTTCTCTAGTTCCGTACTTTAGGTGATTTACACAATCAACCTGATAGGTTTACGGATGGATATATGTGACTCATCGAGACGTTGATGATTCTCTATGTTGATATGGGTAACTCGAGACGTCGATTATTCTATATGCAGATGTGGGTATGTCGGGGCGCCGATGAATCCCTGGTTTCTGCTGTTATAATGCCATGCTTTCCTACTTTATTCCGAATGGTTTACAATGAGAAAGTTACTTTGAATGTGAATTACTCTGATCATCCGCAGTCTGATGGGCAAACAGAGTGTATGAATCAGATTATAGTGTATATGCTTTGTGCATATGTCTCTAGAAAATCATCATATTGGGAAATATCTTCCAATGATGGAATTTGCCTATAACAGTTTTAAATATACGGCTATTGGTTTTTAGTCCGTGCATACTTATGTATGGGTATCAACTCAGGGCACCTATTGATGTCAGTCTTAAGAACATCGAGCTTGATGCATCGAGGGATTTCTTGCGAGATATGTAGGAAATTCTGACCGAAGCTCGGGATTCTATCAGGAGTGCTCATGATAGGGCACGGTTTTATGCTGATAGGAGACGCTTCTCTCGGTCTTTAGAACCAGGAGCGTTGGTTTATTTTAATGTTCTTAAAGATTTTCAGACTTTGTCAATGGAAAAATGCTCGAATTTATCTCCTAGATATTGTGGTCCATTTCGAGTTATATATCGGATTGGCACGGTTGCGTATGAACTAAAACTATCTCCAATTGTTAGGGTTCATCCAGTCTTTCATATCGATAGATTGAAAGGGAAACTGGGAGGTGAGGATGACACAGTCACTCCTCAAGAACTCGTTGAAGGCGATGAATTATCCTATGTTCCACATGAACCTGATAAGGTACTTGAATTCAGGGGAAAGGAAACTTTCTAGTTGACTAATCCCTGAGGTTAAAATTAGGTGGAAAGATAGGGAAATTGAGGATTCGACTTGGGAGTTGGTTGAGATTGTTCAGCGCAGTTCTCCTTCTTTTCATTGCAAGAGTGCAATGTTTTGAGAGAGGGGAAGTATGTTATATGTACATTATGTGTGCTATGTTATATACACATTATGTGTGCATATACTAGGAGGCTAACCCACATTAGGCTTGTGAGCATGGGAGCATGGGAACAAGCTCTAGTGGAGCATGGGTTAGGACTAACCGTAAGGTTTAAGGTTAGGGTCAGGCATCCAAGGGTCACACATGAGGAATGGAAAGTCAAGAGTCACTTGAGGGCCCTCCTATATAATAGGGGCATGGGGCACACTCAAGGGGGCTTGGAGCTTGAGGGCTTGGAGGCTTATGCTATGGTCTCTTGTGTAGAGGTCCATATCTACTCACCTACCATTTCACACTATAGCTACATGCTATTGGATTGTGTTATACCTCTTGATGGTATGGGACATCAAGGTAGAGGGATGATGTATTTCATTCATTATTCATGTGTGCATCCCTTGGGCTCGGGGGTGGTTGGGTGGTTGAGTTTATGCCCCTAAGATCTCTCTAAATAATTGTTATGCATAAAACATGCATAAATCAGGCATAAACTCAACCACCCAACCACCCCCGAGCCCAAGGGATGCACACATGAATAATGAAAGAAATACATCATACCTCTACCTTGATGTCCCATACCATCAAGAGGTATAACACCATCCAATAGCATGTAGCTAAAGAGTGAAATGGTAGGTGAGTAGATATGGACCTCTACACAAGAGACCATAGCATAAGCCTCCAAGCTCCCAAGCCCCCTTGAGTGTGCCCCATGCCCCTATTATATAGGAGGGCCCTCAAGTGACTCTTGACTTTCCATTCCTCACGTGTGACCCTTGGATGCCTGACCCTAACCTTAAACCTTAAGGTTAGTCCTAACCCATGCTCCACTAGAGCTTGTTCCCATGCTCCCATGCTCACAAGCCTAATGTGGGTTAGCCTCCTAGTATATGCACACATAATGTGTATATAACATAGCACACATAATGTACATATAACATACTTCCCCTCTCTCAAAACATTGCACTCTTGCAATGAAAAGAAGGAGAACTGCGCTGAACAATCTCAACCGACTCCCAAGTCGAATTCTCAATTTCCCTATCTTTCCACCTTATTTTAACCTCAGGGATTAGTCAACTACAAAGTTTCCTTTCCATGAATTCAAGTACCTTATCAGGTTCATGTGGAACATAGGATAATTCATCGACTTCAACGAGTTCTTGTGGAGTAACTGTGTCATCCTCACCTCCCAGTTTCCCTTTCAATCTATCGATATGAAAGACTGGATGAACTCTAACAATTGGAGATAGTTTTAGTTCATACGCAACCGTGCCAATCCGATATATAACTCGAAATGGACCACAATATCTAGGAGATAAATTCGAGCATTTTTCCATTGACAAAGTCTGAAAATCTTTAGGAACATTAAAATAAACCAACGCTTCTGGTTCAAAAGACCGAGATGAGCGTCCCCTATCAGCATAAAACCGTGCCCTATCATGAGCACTCCTGATAGAATCCCGAGCTTCGGTCAGAATTTCCTGCATATCTCGCAAGAAATCCCTCGATGCATCAAGCTCGATGTCCTTAAGACTGACATCAATATGTGCCCTGAGTTGATACCCATACATAAGTATGCACGGACTAAAATAATAGCCGTAAATTTAGAACTGTTATAGGCAAATTCCATCATTGGAAGATATTTTCCAATATGATGATTTTCTAGAGACATGCACGAAGCATATCCTCTACAATCTGATTCATACACTCTATTTGCCCATCAGACTACTGCGGATGATCAGAACAATTCACATTCAAAGTAACTTTTTCGTTGTAAACCTTTCGAAATAAAGTAGGAAAGCATGGCATTATAACAGCAGAAACCAGGGATTCATCGGTGCCCCGACATACCCACATCTGCATATGGAATAATCGACGTCTCGAGTTACCATATCAACATAGAGTCATCAACGTCTCGATGAGTCACATATGTCCATCCGTAAACCTATCAGGTTGATTGTGTAAATCACCTAAAGTACGGAACTAGAGAAAGAAATGCCAACAAAGGAAGAATTCAAATTTCCTTATCCGAACACAACAAGATAAACTTGTTTGAACTCTAAAGAAAGAGATTTCAACAAGTGAAAATGCCCGATGAGATTGCCCTCATCAAAACACGTAGGCTATAGATAAAAGATGTTTATCTAGAGAATGCCACACTATAACTTCTAGTGAATTTAGAAAATAAGATTGTCTTTGAATGTTGAGCAAACTCATGGCCCCACGCAGCACTCTAGAGAACCATCTACATGGGCTTTGTGGGTAGCTTCAAACATGCCTTGAATATGCAGATTTTCACGTGCACACATATCCTCCTCACTCATGACCATCAATTGTGGCATATAATTCAAAGTTTGATGAGGCCTTACACACACACACACACACAATATTCATATCAGTGATATCCAGTTCAATGCCATAGCACACCTACCAAAGGAGTCCAAGAAGAGGCTACTAGAAAGTGCCCAAGAGGAAGGAACGATTTTAACCAAGATAGTGGGGCAATATCAAAGAAGATCTCTAGAGGAGGAGAAAAAGGCAATACATGCTGCCTGTAGGAAATTGCGCACTCCCAATATCTTAACGACGGCAAGGTCAAGTTGAAAGAGCTTGATGAAGAGAACAAGACGAGAGAAAAACATATGAAACACCCAATCCAGGCCCTTGTAGATGTCTTTAAACTAAATAAGGCATACTTCAGAAGAACTAGCATCATAGAAGACAAAGATTGAAGAGATCAAGGCCTAGTGCACTCAACACTTGGTAAAAGCATGCAAGGAAGGTGAAAGGGCCACGAAGATTAATGAAGAGATTAGGGAAAAGCTACCCCAAGCCAAAGAAGGAAAAGCATGTAGTCCATGCTTCTACACGATGCTGAGTTCGTGGCATGAGAGAGATGCCATCAATGCGGAGCAGAGATCAAATAAAGTCATAAGGGCCAGCCTCTTTACATGCAACATGCAAGAAACAGCTAGGGAAATAATCACCTTTGTCAGATTCGGAAAATGCAAGCATGTCAAAGAGATGGGACATTTACTCAGATGATCAACGTATCAAGATTTGTGTTGACATGTGCCCAGGACTCCCACAATAGTAGTGCATGGTGTGACTCCAAAGGAGACGTATACTAGAAGAAAATGAGATTTGTCACACTTGAAAGTGTTTGAATACATTGTATATTTACACATTCATGATGATCTACAGAACCAATTGGATCCAATGGATGAAAAATGTGTGTTCATTTGTTACTTCCTTCAGAAAAATGGATACATCTATTATAACTCTATGACGTATGAGATGTTACAAAGTTGGATCCAAAGGATGTAAAATGTGTGTTCATTGGCTACTCCCTTGAGGAAAAGGGGTACAAATGTTATAACCCTATCACATGTGAGATATTATGTACAAAGTTGGATCCAAAGGATGAAAAATGTGTTTTTTTTACTTACTCCCTTGACCGAAAGAGGTAGAGATGTTATAACCCTATCACACGTGAGATGAGGATGAGCAAGGATGTCTTTGATGACATGAGTAGTTGTTCGATTGGGCTGGATGCTACATAGCAGTAGTTGGTTGCACAGAATACAAGTCAAAATCATACTCATTAAGTGAACCAAGAGACTCCTCTAATGATAGACCATCATGAGTGACAAGCTACATCAAAAACTTAGTCCTACAGGTTTAACAACAGTGCATCATAGCTTAAAGAGAAGGTTGATGAGTCTCTTGGTATGCTTGACATTTTCATAGGGCATTAATATGTTGATGGAGAGTCTAGTGGCTCAGCGAAGAGACTTTATAAGGATTTTGATGTTCTAGCTCTATTACAACACCTGGTGTAAGGAAGGGTAAAGCTGTAAGGACACTAAGGATAGATGAGGACCATGCAAGTTAGGTAGGGGAAAAACCCTATTCACAGACTGACATATGATGGTTAGTAGCTCACCATTATGCATATATGGCAAAGGTTGTGCAGGAGGTTGAATGCACTTATTTCGAGGATGCTATTGGTTATGTACATTCTAAGAAAACCATGGATGAAGAAATGGTTACATTGGATGCAAATAAGGTAGGGAACGGGTGCCTTGTAATAATTGAGTATACAAAGTGAAGAACAATTCAAATGTAATCAACCAATATAAGGCGAGCTTGGTTGCCAGATCTATGGCACTGATTATGAGGAGGCATTTAACGTTGTTGCCGAGATGGGATTGTGAGAGCTTTATTGCAGTGGGTTGTATTAAAATGTTGGGTTTTACATCATATCAATATGAAGAATGTGTTCTTACATGGTGAGTTTCCTAAAGAAGTATCTTTAGACTAGCTACTTGGTTATGAGGATTTAAGTCACCTTGATTATGTGTGCAGGCTATATAAAGTGTTGTATGGCTTAGACCAGGTACTAAGAGCATGACATGATACGATTGCACAATATCTTATTACCATTGGCTTTCATATGTCAGTTTGTTGATCATTCACTCTATGCATGATAGAGTGATGAGGGGATTGTGGTCATCACCTTCTATGTGGATGAATTTAATGTTGGGGTTAACAATGAAAATGAAGTTGAGAATATAAAGGTTCTCCTAAAGAAGAAGCTTAATATGAAGTATTTGGGTGACTTGAGATACTTTCTTAGCATTAAGGTCATCAAGACACCAAAGGTCATATGTCTATTCATAGAGACCGCATACATTGGACATGTTATCCATATTGCTGAGGGAATACGGCTATCATAAAGAGATTATGCATTAGACATGTTATTCAAATATAGTATGGTTGTGCTAGCTATAAACCCGTTTCTATGCCATTGGACTAGAATAGCAAGCTGAGTGCAAATGCAAGTGAGATTTTAGAGAATGCCACTATGCACTATGGAAGATAGTGGGTAGCTTCATCTACATGATGAATCAACGAGCTAAACATCAACTACATATTTCGGTTGGAAAACTAGTTTATGTAGGTTCCTATGGGAAACCACATTTGGATATTATTAGGTGCACTCTATGCTACATGAGATTCCCAATAGATTATGGCCTCTTCTATGAGGCTGCTATATAGTTGGAGGTGTGTGGATACACTCATGTAGATTGGGTTGGTAGCATCTTGGATAGACAATATGCTAGCAGGTGCTTTTACATGGAGTAGAAAGAAGCAATCCGATAGTTGCGTGCAATGGTGCTACGATGGTAGCATATTCAAGGTAGCTAGGATATGTAAGTTACTAGGAGATTTGGGGATGCATGTGGACATGTACAATTGGCCAAGAACCTAGTGTTTCATGTATGGACCAAAAACATAGAGCTCAAGGAAAGAAATAGGGGCTAATCTACACCAATTGGCTATTTTCTAGGGTTTTCCCACATAAGAATTCACTCTGTATCTTGAAACATTCACCCAAAGTTTGGCTATCTTGAAGGATTTTAGAAAATATTTACCCAATTTTAGACATTTTGAGGCAATTTTAGAAAACATTCACCCCATTTTCTATAATTTAATATTTATATAGAAGGAATAATTACCAACCCACTTACGCCCATATATTCATGGAGGCATCTTATTTTTTTTCCTGATAGAGATCCATGATCACTTCATTAGAGAGAAGTTCACGGTGGCAAGAGATGTTGATCTTGTGTACATCAGCATAGAGGAGTAGGTATCTGACATTTTCACCAAGGCCTTGGGAGCAGAGAAGCTTCGTAGATTCTGCACGATGCTAGGAGTCCTAGAGATGTCAAGCTGAATAAAAGATGACACTCAGGATGTGCCTAGGTGACCATTTCCATCTTTACACACCAATAGCACATTTGGTAGTAGTTGACATGATGGATCTTCATCAGCAATTCTATGGATAGACTACACAAACCTAGTCCAACTGCGTTATGGTATACTTATCTTATCAAATCACCTACATAGCATGTTAACATTCTGGACCGCTTATACATAGTACTTTCACTTATCTTTTGTAGACCTTTTCTGACAGCGAGAAGTAGACCTTCCATCTCTATGTGTGCCTTCTCCATTGTTGTGTGAGTATTTGTATGCTTGTGAGAGCTGAAGCTCTCTCTCCTCCGCTAGTGACATAGGGATTATCTTATTTCCATGGAATAAAGTTGTGTAGTTTTAGTGTAAGCATGTAAGCATTAGACTATAATCTCACTACAAAGTGATGGGCATGGTCTTTAGTTATTTCAATGGAAAAAAAATGTGTAGTTCCTATATGATAATATATGCATATCACTATAATGTCATTACGTTAAAATAATCTACGAATAAAAGCAAAGTGTGCAATAATAGCTCAAGAGAGAGTCAATGATTGATATGGTCAGGCAAATGATAATAGAAGAGATAGTCAATGCGTGATATGCTCAAGGAAATGATAACATAAGAATCGGGCCAAGAAAATGATAAAACAAAATATTTTTAGGCCTTGGAACATGACATGGTAGCGCAGCCAACTCGCCAGTCGGCACAGTTACCCCGACAGGATTGATTAGGAGTTCATCCCTTGTCAAGTTTTGGATCACCGTGTTGGCAAGGCAGAGCTGCTACTAGCTACTACTAGTAGCAGAGCTGCTACTAGCTAGCAGGATGAAGACAAACAGTGGTGTAAGGGGGAGATGTAAGCCCATCTCTAGGGACCAGTGTTCGAAAAAAACCCGGGTATAGTGTAATTTGCACTTGCAGATTTTTAAAATTACCCTCAAATTTGAAACTTAAGGGTACAAAAACCTGCATATTTTGAGGGGTTGTGGAACAAAAACCTTCAAAATTTGAAAATTTTCTTTATAAATAATTTCACAATTTTTAGATGAAGGTTTTTTACTTTTTGGGAAAATAGTTTTTTTCGAACACTGCTAGGGACCGGCATGATGGCAAACCCTGATTGATGCCACGTCTGCATATGTGCATGACACTTTTCTGCAACCGGACTATCAGCCGAAACAAGAAAAAGCTAGCGCTCACAGGAAGGCATCCATCATGATCCGCCACGCTTCACATGGAATATTTATCCCTTTTAAAGGAAAGCTTAATTTTGAAAAGTTCTTTGAGTGAGTGAGCTTCTCACATAAAAGCAAAGAAACGTGGTTAAATTGTCCCCCCTCATGTCACCTTTCAAAGTCAAGGCCTAATTTGCAGGCCCAACATGGAACGATTCTTGAGTCCCATTTATGTCAGTAAAAGTTTTTAAGTATGTAATTACTAGCATGACATTGTTTTTGGCTAGGTAGACATTGCATTCAATAATGTGGCATTCTGTGTATGACAAAGCAAACGAATGTTTTTAAAAAAGCATGCATGCAGGTCGTTTATTTTTATTTCTTTAAAAAATCGAGGGTGTATTAGGGGGTTCACTCAAAAATATGTAAATGTATCACGTGAGCTTAAGAGAAAGTATTTTCTAACTCGCTTTTGGGGATTTATTTACGAAAATGCATTTATATGAGGGGTTAGTTAAAGATTTGTGTAAAAAAGGCGTCATTTTAAATACTCAAAATTCATAGATAAAGGGATTTTTAGTATACTCCTTGAATACATGTGATATACAGATTTCCTATAGAGTGACTTCTCCTAAACTCCCCTGCGAGAGCATAATCACAACAATGGTGTCGTCAATAACCAATATGCAAGACCATTGCCTTTGTCGACATCAACAATTTTGATATCGTGTCCAATGATGTCACCAACATTTAGTGACATTCTATTACAAGATTAGAAGTGGAAATTCTATTATCATTAGTGATTTGCATTAGATTTAAGCCCGAGAGGCCTAGATATGATTGCGTAGAACAACAAAATAGCTGAGCTAGTGCGATTACTATTGGAGCTATATATAGCTAGCCTAAACTCACTCTAGGTCTTGCCTATATATATGTGACTTGTGACTAATATGATTCATTCTTGTGGAGTGTATGTGGTGTCTCTTGTCTCGTTTCTCTCCGTCTCTCAACATGGTATCAGAGCGATTCTAATCATAAGGGAAGCATCTACGTCTTCTTATTCAATTTATGATTATGATTTCATGTCTTACAAGATTGATCTTTGGTAACAATTTTGTGTAGGGTTGATTTTTCTTTGATTATATGTTGCCTACATGATTTTATAGCTCCACTTGTTGTAATTAGAATTGTTTCTTAATCACATCCATTGGTGCGTAGATGGTATAGTGCTGGTGAATCCTATCAAAACAGTTTGTCAATCAGAGTTCTCAGAGTCAAAAGTTAGGACAGTTCAGGCAAACTACATCTAAAACAGTAAACAGTAAAACAAGTTCTTTGTGAGAGCAAATAGGTAGTTGTCTCTGAGTAAGCAGCAGGATTTGATCGTCAAAGCTTTCCATGAAAGCTTCTGACGGATGCTTGCTGTACAAGCTACAATTAGATACAAAACTTGCCGTGCAAGTTGCGTCACATGGAGGGTTCTCGAGCGCCAATCCTATCATACTAGAGGATTGTGTGGGCCTACATAGTGATATAGAGAATGTTTGGGTTTAATTGAGCTATAGATATGGAGCAGAGCACTTGCATTGCTTGATTTATCCTCCATGATTTCTCCTCCTATTTGCCACACTTCTTCTTATCCATAGGCACCTCTTTCTCTTCTTCTTATCCATAGACACCCTTTGTCTCTTAGCCTTAACCCCACAATATCACCCTTCCCCTCTCACCTCAATTATGGCAACTCCTCTTCTTTCCGGTCCTCTGATAGCGGTATTCGATGCCCCTTCATTCTAGTCCTATCACTACCTATGAGATCACTCTCTCCTCAAATCCTTCTATTTCCCCCTTTAACTTCTGCTAGCATGCATGTCTTCATGAATACAATGGCTTTCAATGTGGTTTTGATCCCCATCGCCACTTAGGTAGTGGTACAAAAAGTGATTCTTAGAGCCTTCATCATCATCATTGTTCTAGTGGTGGGTTGGATCATCTTCACATAATTGTAGAGATGAGGAGCCCAAGGATGGTTGCATATATTATGGCTTGGATGCTGATGGCAGACCTTTTGTTGATGATATGGGGATTAGGTTCTACTCTACCTTGTGACAATTGGTGAACCAAACTTACAAGGATTCCATGAAAACATGGGGAGAACAAAGGAGTAAAGAATTTACCTATGTGCTTATATGTATATGTTATTTGTAACTTTTTTTGACTTATATATTCATAACTCCTTTGGGCTTATATATATATGCTATTCACAAATTTTTTTGGCTTGGACATGTAAATGCTTTCAACTTCATTACAAAAAAACAAATAGGACCAAAATGGAGCAGAAACATCTCCCTCATTTTTCCCCTACTTGTTTTACACAGCTATATGCAAGACTATGGGCACAACTATACAGACAGCTATATCTGCATACCCGTAACTTTCATGCATAGCTACATCACACAATTATTCACTTTAAATTTCCTTTATTCTTGCACGGCTCTAGACACGGCTATGCATGCCTTTTATTGTCGTGTTTTTTCATGTGCAAAGATATATATTGCAAAAATCCCATATATGTTCTCAATAAATTATTGGGTATGAATGTTTGGTCTAGCAATGTGGAAATAAAAATGGGCCTCGATTCTTACGTGGCTAACTTATGTATTATTAAAATGCCATTGACCACTATTTTTGGAGTCAAAGTTACTCCTAATTGCACTAGCTCAGCTATTCTGTTGCTCTACGCAATTTTATCTAGGCGTCTGGGGCTTAAATCTAATGCAAATCACTAATGATAATAGGATTTCCCCTTCTAATCTTGTAATAGATTGTCAGTAAATGTTGGTGTCGACAAAATTGGACACGATATCAAAATTGTTGATGTTCGACAAAGGCAATGGTCTTGCATATTGGTTATTGACAACGTCATTGTTGTGATTATGCTCTAGCAGGGGAGTTTCGAAGGGGTCACTCTATAGAAAATTTGTATATCACGTGTATTCAAGGAGTATACTGAAAATCCCTTTATCTGTACATTTTGAGTATTTAAAATGACCCCTTTTTCTACACAAACCTTTAACTAACCCCTCATATAAATACATTTTTGTAAATTAATCCCCAAAAGCGAGCTAAAAAATACTCTCTTAAACTCACGTGATACATTTACATATCTTTGAGTGAACCCAACCTCCGTTTTTTTTTTTAAGGTCACTCGCTCGAAGAACTTTTCAAAATTAAGCTTTCCTTTAAAAGGGATAAATATTCCATGTGAAGCGTGGTGGATCACCGTGAGCGCTAGCTTTTTCTTGTTTCGGCTGACAGTCAGGTTGCAGAAAAGTGTCATGCACATGCGCACACGTGGCATCAATCAGGGCCTGCCATCACGCCACGGTCCCTAGAGATGGGCTTTCCGTTCACATATTCCCCTTCCGTTTGTCTTCATCCAGAACTTGACAAATCAACCTTGCCGGCGTAACTGTGCCGACTGGCGAGTCAGCTGAGCTACCATGTAATGTTCCAAGACGTGCCCCCTTGACCTGCCAAACGGCCAGAGCCTCGCTGCCGTGTCCTCCTGGAGCATGCTCTCAGTCCGCCTAGGCGTTGGAGCCACTTTGATGCCCGTATCGGTTCATAAACATATCTCGTATGTAGTATGTGTTTTCGGTTCTTATGATTGTTCGTATGTTATTGTAGTGATATTGCTTACGCGCACACTGTGTGCTTATGATTGCTCGTATGTTTTTGTAATGATATTGCTCAATTTATCTTGACGTTGTCCTATATAAATGTCGGGGCAGTGTTTTGGTGCCACCTCTGAGAAGATGGTGGGTTTGCGCTTACTTGCCCTCTGATAGGTAAAAACGCTCCAAGACCAAGTTGGGATCATGCGGTTACTAGTTATTTAAATTCTTCTTAAGATCTTCTTTAATGCATTTGGGTTTGTGGTCATGCATTTGGGTTTGTGAACGCCAGAATAGGTGAAATCATTGCTTGAAAAAGAAACATATATAAAATGCTCCTCCATCCCAACGCAGTGAGGGGATCCACAATGGAGAATTGGCGGCACGATGGTTGAGGGGCTTTGAGCAGTCCGAATGACGAATGTTTTGTAAACCAAGCCATTTTTGTAAACCCAGGTCAACCTAGCTCACGTTGCTCTAGTGGGGGTGACGGGGCATTCCTTTGATTTTAGGTACAAGGGTACCCTTGATACCATTATTATAGGTTATGGCATGTCCTTTTGCATGGGCCAAAAAGGATATGATCTCTTTTATCGGCAGGTGTGAAAATGGGGAAAGAGAGCCCTTTAACGTCATAGGAAGAGGTTGAGGAAGGAAAAAAAGCATCAGGATGAAGCGTAGCACCAATTTTTCTCTCTCTCTCTCTCTCTTACTTTGAGCCCTTCACACAATAGGTAGCAAGGCAAGGGCTGCTCTGCAAGCATGTGTGGAGAGTGCGCACAATGGAAACATGATCAGGATTACAGTTTGCTTCCTAGGATGGTGTCAGGTAAAAATTTGAAAGGTATTTTTGGTCAGTGTACATATGGTGCGTGGTTTACGAATAAAATTTGCCCTAAATGCCCTGGCAAGTGTACAGGCCGAGTGGTTTGGCAGAAAGTTGGTTTATGCACGTGTTTTGTTTTCCGGAGAGCAGACGCTGGAAATTTGGAGTTTTATGGCAATTGTGTGATGTGTGGGTGGTTACTAAAAAGAGGGCACCGACTGGAAATTGATGGGCTTGGTGGTAATGATGCTGATGAAGACGGCGGGCAACTCTCGCATTTATTTGGAAATTATGGGCGCCGTATCTTCTGGAGAAAGTATAAGGAGAAGGAGAAGCCATTGAGGGTATGGCCATTATTAAGCTTTTTTTAAAAAATAAATATATATATATATATTATCCACATGGCCATGGTTTTAATGGCCACATGGAAGCCTGGGTTGGCCGCCAGCTCAACGCCAGCCTGAAGCTCTAGAAGGGTGGCGCTTCGAAGGAATGGACAAGGGTCCAAAAGTGGACGGGGTAGCTGCAGCAAGAAAAAACAGAGAGAGAGAGCTGCTGCCTTGTGTGTGTGAAGGCCGGCGGAGGTGTTGCAGATATCAAGGGTCGCTAAGAGGAGGCGCTGCGAAGAGAGTGAGTAGTCGCCTTGCGCAGGTGATCTGCAACAGCAGCTGGCGAAGAAGGAGAGATTGCCCTGGGTACGCAAAGAGACTGGCACAGGCGACAGAGAAGCCGCCTTGGTGAGGGTGCAGCTGTGACTAGCGCCAAGGATGATGGTCGTCAGCGAATAGAGACGTGTTTGAGGATAGCGCAACGAAAGGGCTGCAGTAGCTTCGAGGACTTGAGTGGTGGCCACCTAGTGTGAGGTCGCTGGACAGTGATGACAGGCACAGAGAGTGTGAGAGGCCTTGTTGGGTAGTTGTGCAAAGCCAGAGGCAAAGAGAGAGAGAGCCTGGTGATTGGCGCAGCAGAGAGCAACAGACAGAGGAGCTGCAGGCAGGCACCATGGAGATGCATGGAGGCAGCCGCCAGGTACAAGAGTTGGCGACTGGGGAGGCCGAGAGACAAGCTGATGCATGGAGGCTGCTCTGGAATGAAAGACAGCTGCATGTAACCGCATGAGAAGGGAGCCGTGGTGGCGAGACTGAGAACAGTGTACGTGTGATGTGGCTTTGGCTGGATACGGATGGTGATGCTGCATTGAGCAGTGGTTCGTGGTGCAAGGGATTGTGCAAGGCTCTGGTGGTTGGTGAAGCTGCTGGTCACGACATACAGAGAGTGGGAGCTGCTGAGAAGAAGGTTAGGTGGTGTGGGCGCCTTCTGGAGAGAGTAGATGGTCTTGTGTGGGCGATGATTGCAGGCAGTGCGTTGATGCTGACCAGAGAGGAGCCTTGGGTTTTTTGTGTGTGTTAGATGCAGAAGAGGTGCTGATGTGTGGGCTGGAGACAGTGGGCTCGCCTACGACAATTGGCAGGTAGCAGCAGACAGAGAGTAGCTAGGCTACAGAGAAAGTGAAAAAGGGTTAGCTGGTGTGGGCGCCCTCTGGAGATTACAGGGACCGGGAGACAGAGGCTCGGTTGTCAGACGCAAGGGTGTATTTCCCTTGGCAGTAAATCCTGGCCAGAGTCCTGGTCTTTGGTGTATTTGTTGAGTTTGTACATGGTTGATGCTGTATATGTTTTTTGCTAAATGATCATCTGTTCGTTGTGGTTCTGAGCTGTCTTAATGGTGTGGGTGGGTGGCGTATGGTGAGAGAGTGTTCCAGCCGGTGGCTGGTGGTGCCCCGTTCGTGGTAGTGTTTCCAAGTTTGGGAGGTGGAAGAGCTATAGAGGTAGGGTTTTCTTTCTTTTTTTCACCTCACATCCTTCTGGTGCCCCCCACTGAGGATTGCTCAGGGATTTCTCTTACGAGGGTGTATGCCCCAGAGTGAGAGATTGAAGGAAGGTGTTTTTGGTTTTCTTTGGATTTGAAGTGAAGTTTGGGGATCAAGATGATGTCTTACCCAGAGTTTTTTGGTGGGCTGAATGAGGATGTGGCAGATTTCCTGGAAAGAATGGAGGTTGCATGTATAAGCAACCACATCAGTGAGCAGGTACAGATATTGCAGCTATTGAGCATCTGTTTGAAGGGAGATGCAAGGACCTGGTACAGAGCTTATGAGGAGTCGTTAAGGGATGCTGTTCCACTCATTGAGATGGCTGAGGATGGATTAAAGACAGCACTTAGCAACAGGTTCAAGAAGGTAGAAGACCCCGACAAGGTTTGGCATGAGGTGCAAGCTCTGACACAAGGTGAGTTTGAATCAATAGATGATTATATGAAGAAATTTTCTTTGCTATGGGAAACTCTATGCAGGGCTTTGGGAGAAGACCAGGTACCCCCTGACATGATGAAGAAGAACAAGTTTGTAGCCAGGCTTAAGAGGAGTATTCGCTGGAAAGTGGAATTGAAGAAGCCTAGGTCTTTTGAGGATGCGGTAGAAATTGCTAAGTCAAAAGATTGGAAACTGCAGCGGATGAATTAGCTGGGGATGATTCCAGTTGTAGCACAGCCGGAGACTCGTAGAGTGGAGGATACACCCATGAATGCAGTGATTGAGAGGATGAAGCCCACTGAAGCCCAAGCTATGCAGATGGTGCCACAAGCTAATCAAGGAGTACCTATGGTTCCTGCAGGTTCTGATGAGGGATTGCGACAGGATATGAAACAGATGGTTGATCTTATGAAGAATTTGAGCTTAAATTTAATGGGAAGTATAGGTGGTGGACATGGTAGAGGCAGAGGCAATAATCCTGAAGGGGGAGATGGACAAGCAGGGTATGGACGTGGTCACGGTAGGGGCCGTCATTTCATTCCTACATGCTGGAACTGTGGTGAGCTTGGTCATCTGAGCACAGATTGTGATAAGCCTCAACGTATGGGTGGTGACATGTACCCACTACCTTCACAGCTACCTGACAGGTCAAATGATTATGGTATTGATATCAGGGATCAAGCAGGCCCCAGTGGAATTACAGCTGAAGAGAAGGGAAAAACTAAGGTGATAGACGTGGTCACCCTTGAGAGGACGAAGGAGGCAGAAGCTGATGTGATGCCTTTGGGAAAACGGATGCCACAGGAAAGGGAAAGCAAGGATGCTGCAGGGCCCAGCAAAAAGAAAGGAAAAGTAAAGGAAGGAGAGGATGTGAAGGTCAAACAGAAGCGGAAGTCTCGTAGGAAGTTTCAGGTAACTGAAGGGGGTGGGCAGGATAGCTACAGTTTGCAGGAAGACATGGCTGAAAGGAAGGCTAACATTACTTTTGGGCAATTGATAGAGTTAGCTCCAAATTTGAAGCGTCAGTGGAAAAGACGTGAACCCGAGAGAGGAGCCGGCCAAAGGGATAGTGACTGTTCTATCTGTTCAGGAGTTACCTGATATATGTCCTGTGTGGTGAATGTGTGGTGCAAAGGGAAGAATCTGGGAGAGGCATACATAGATGGTGGAGCACAGATTTGTGTGATCACATTGGCAACTGTGGAGAGGCTTGGTCTTAATTTTACTGAAGCGTCTGGATTCCGAATTCGGTTGGCCAATCATCAGAAGGTCAAATGCTTAGGTATGATCAAGGAAGTGGAACTGCAAGCTTTTGATGTAAAGGTGCTTGTGGATTGTCATGTTATGCCTGCAGGAATGGGTGCATTCCCCATCATTTTGGGAAGACCATGGCTAAGAGCAGTGAAAGCTGTTCAGGATTGGAGGAAAGGGGTCATTACTCTGTATGATAGGAGAGGGGATAAGAAGCAGTTTAGTATGGATAACCAGAAGCCTGCTCATGATGAAGAGGAGAGTGAAGCTGATTCGAGTGATGACACGACCAGTAGTACTACTACTAGTGAGGGAACAGAGGATACTTCATCCAGTGAGGAGGATGCAGAGATGGATGTCCTGGTTATTGATGAGGAAGTGCTTGGTGATGAGGTTGCTGAACAGGAAGAAGCCATACATGAAGAATGCGAGGAGGTTCAAGTGGATCATGAACAAAGGTATGCCTGTGATGTGAAAGAGCTTGCTTTTAAGTCTTTGGATAATGAACATGTGTGGGATGAGTGGAAAATAGACAGTCTACAGGATGATGAGCCTGAGTTGGAGCTGGATGACCAGATGTGTATTAATGTTAAAAAAGCCATGACCAGAATTGAGGCTATGAAGGAAGAGAAACACCAGAAGACTTTGAATGATGTTGCTGTTATAGATGAGTCTATGGATGCTGCAATAGATGAATTTCTTGGTGGTTTTGATGAAGATGAGCCTACAGGAACTGAGGTGGATGCTTTGGCAATGGTGCCTGTTGAAGAGGAGTTTGTTTTACCTGTGGTGGCTGGTTTTGATGGTGATGTTTCTTATACTGATGGACAGGAAAGTGTTATGGTACATCAGGTTTTTCTTGATGAAGCTTTCATCAATTTTTACCCCCAGGAGGAGTTGCTGCACTGGTTCTCCGATATTGGCGTTGACCGTATCAGTGATTTTGGAGTTGAGATGAGGCAGGATGGTGTGTATGTCAGGAGCTTTGTTTTCAGAAGCTCTGGTGTTGTGTTGTGGGATATGGGATGGAAAATTATACTTGGGGAAGATGACAGAGTTTCTTGGATCATTTGGAACAGAGATGTGTTGGTTACACTGTATGATGCTCAGAGGATAGATGGAGGGAAACGTGGTCATATGCTTTCTGCTGATCATAAATGATTCAGCAGGCTAGGGGTTGGGCAAAGTATGTCAGGTAAAAATTTGAAAGGTGTTTTTGGTCAGTGTACATTTGGTGCGTGGTTTACGAATAAAATTTGCCCTGAATGCCCTGGCAAGTGTACAGGCCGAGTGGTTTGGCAGAAAGTTGGTTTATGCACGTGTTTTGTTTTCCGGAGAGCAGACGCTGGAAATCTGGAGTTTTATGGCAATTGTGTGATGTGTGGGTGGTTACTAAAAAGAGGGCACCGACTGGAAATTGATGGGCTTGGTGGTAATGATGCTGATGAAGACGGCGGGCAACTCTCGCATTTATTTGGAAATTATGGGCGCCGTATCTTCTGGAAAAAGTATAAGGAGAAGGAGAAGCCATTGAGGGTATGGCCATTATTAAGCCATTGAGGGTATGGCCATTATTAAGCTTTTTAAAAAAAATAAATACATATATATATATATTATCCACATGGCCATGGTTTTAATGGCCACATGGAAGCCTGGGTTGGCCGCCAGCTCAACGCCAGTTTGAAGCTCTAGAAGGGTGGCGCTTCGAAGGAATGGACAAGGGTCCAAAAGTGGACGAGGTAGCTGCAGCAAGAAAAAACAGAGAGAGAGAGCTGCTGCCTTGTGTGTGTGAAGGCCGGCGGAGGTGTTGCAGATATCAAGGGTCGCTACCTAAGAGGAGGCGCTGCGAAGAGAGTGAGTAGTCGCCTTGCGCAGGTGATCTGCAGCAGCTGGCGAAGAAGGAGAGATTGCTCTGGGTACGCAAAGAGGCTGGCACAGGCGACAGAGAAGCCGCCTTGGTGAGGGTGCAGCTGTGACTAGCGCCAAGGATGATGATCGTCAGCGAATAGAGACGTGTTTGAGGATAGCGCAACGAAAGGGCTGCAGTAGCTTCGAGGACTTGAGTGGTGGCCACCTAGTGTGAGGTCGCTGGACAGTGACAGGCACAGAGAGTGTGAGAGGCCTTGTTGGGTAGTTGTGCAAAGCCAGAGGCAAAGAGAGAGAGAGCCTGGTGATTGGCGCAGCAGAGAGCAGCAGAGAGAGGAGCTGCAGGCAGGCACTATGGAGATGCATGGAGGCAGCCGAGTTGGCGACTGGGGAGGCCGAGAGACAAGCTGATGCATGGAGGCTGCTCTGGAATGGAAGGCAGCTGTGCAGGTAACCGCGTGAGAAGGGAGCCGTGGTGGCGAAACTGAGAACAGTGTACGTGTGATGTGGCTTTGGCTAGATACGGATGGTGATGCTGCATTGAGCAGTGGTTCGTGGTGCAAGGGATTGTGCAAGGCTCTGGTGGTTGGTGAAGCTGCTGGTCATGACATACAGAGAGTGGGAGTTACTGAGAAGAAGGTTAGCTGGTGTGGGCGCCTTCTGGAGAGAGTAGCTGGTCTTGTGTGGGCGATGATTGCAGGCAGTGCGTGGATGCTGACCAGAGAGGGAGCCTTGGGTTTTTTGTGTGTGTTGGTGGATGCAGAAGAGGTACTGATGTGTGGGCTGGAGACAGTGGGCTCGCCTATGACAATTGGCAGGTAGCAGCAGACAGAGAGTAGCCGGGCTACAGAGAAAGTGAAAAAGGGTTAGCTGGTGTGGGCGCCCTCTGGAGATTACAGGGACCGGGAGACAGAGGCTCGGTTGTCAGACGCAAGGGTGTATTTCCCTTGGCAGTAAATCCTGGCCAGAGTCTTGGTCTTTGGTGTATTTGCTGAGTTTGTACATGGTTGATGCTGTATATGTTTTTTGCTAAATGATCATCTGTTCGTTGTGGTTCTGAGCTGTCTTAATGGTGTGGGTGGGTGGCGTATGGTGAGAGAGTGTTCCAGCCGGTGGCTGGTGGTGCCCCGTTCGTGGTAGTGTTTCCAAGTTTGGGAGGTGGAAGAGCTATAGAGGCAGGGTTTTCTTTCTTTTTTTCACCTCACAGATGGCATGCAAGACAGGCAGTTCAAGGTAGGGTGCATAGCACGACAATGAAAGAATTAGCAAGGGGGGATAGAGGAAAGGCCATGCAGATGTGATCGGATTTACGGTTGGCTTTCAAGGTTGGCATACAAGATTGGAAGCCTCAAGCTAGGGCAAGGCATGTTGCTAATCAGGTGGAGGAGGGGCGGATGCGGCAAAAGATGGACATGCATATGAGATTCCGAATGGGCGGACAACATGCTCCAGCAAGTGTTGCCAAGAAACTAGAGGGGCAGTCAGATGCAGCAAAACATGGGCATGCATATGAGATGCCAGAGGGTTGGGCAATGCATTCTATAAGTGCTGCAAAGAAAGTACAGGAGGGCCAGCCAAATGTAGCAAAACATGGGTATGTATATGAGATGCCAGAGGGACGGGCAATGCACTCAGCAAGTGTGGGGAAGAAAGTGAAGGAGGGGCAGCCAGCAGCAAAATACGATTTGCCAGGGTATGGACATGGGATTCCCTCCCATCAGGCATGGTGGTGCAAATTTACGAGTAGAGAGGTAGCAGTGCCATGGAGCTACTCACAAAGTTTCACCCGCATCGGACGCCGTGAGGAACATGATGTCCCACTCACTCTCACAAAGTTTCACTCCCAAACCATTAACATAAATTGTATTGTAAACCACCATGAGTAAGTCCTACGGGCACTTCCAGGATTGTCATCATAAATGGCATTGTAAATAGTAACTAGATAAAGCATTGACATCATAATAGCCATTAATATTTTATTGAGAGAGGGTGTTAAAATAATACACCAAAATATCATGTGATATTAGGGATATGGGTATATGGTTCATTAGGTATATAGCAAACTGGGTGTGAACAACCCTCTTAGTTAGAGTTAAAAGATAGGGATTTGATGCCTACAAATCGGTATTGTACTTGGTGGTTTAATCATCTTTCATAATACATTCATCTTGTGTTGTGCCCACTTGTGTGCTCAAGATTTTCATTCTCTCTCTTCTTCACACTCCACCCCATAATGGAGATATTTCATTCTTTATAGCTCCATGATAAATCTCCTATGATTGCCAACAAAATATAAAAATTATCTATTTGTTACAGATTTCTAGTTGTTGTAACCAAAGATGTCTAACAACATCAACTAAATTGTCAATGAGAAGCTTCATCAAGAATACCTTCCATGTGTGGAAGTTTAGAATGACCAATTTTCTAATGGAAAAGGAATTTTGGGACTATGTTCGAGACAATGAGGAGCCTCTAGAATTGTGTGAAGATAACACTACTTCATTAGAGATAAAGACCATGAAAGACTAGAACCAAGGTGCAAGAAAAGTCATGTATTGGCTTTAAAACAATCGTGTGGCAAACACTATGATACGGTAAATACATGATGCCAACACTCTAGCCAATATCAAGGTAGGGGGAGCCAGATCATGCGAGGGAATTGGCAAAGATAACAACCATGATCAGGTTCAAAGGATTGCTTTTATTTTGGGGTGGCAATTTGGCAAACCAACCAGAGTGACATAAAAAGTGGTAAGTTGGAGCAAATAAATTATGTATCTTCACGTAAGAAGCTGAAGATAGATGTGAGCATTTGTTTGTTATGCAGCACATGTTAAAATTGATGATTTTATATGTATCCATAAATGGTGATGATGTATGTATGGTATTTGGATTCGAGAGTCTCTAACCCCACATGAATTGTCAAGTGAATGGTTTAGAGATGTGAAAAATCTAGAAAAACTAGGTTATGTAGAGATGAGGGATGACATCGCTCATCATATTGCTCACAATGGGGATGTGCCATTAGCTATAAAAGATGTCAAGATGAGGTTCTTGGCTAATATACTTCATGTGCCTAGTATAACAAAGAATTTGGTTTTGGTTAGGTAGATGATTGAGCATGCTTTGCAAGTACACTTTAATCCTAAAAGGTTGCTATGTTGAGGACTTCAACAATAAATTCCATTTGGTTACAAAGGAAAAAAGAATGGGAAAATATTTTATTTGGATGTAAGCATACACTAGGTAAAAGTTATTATGTTTGCACAAGGTTCAGGTGTTGTGGTGGCCGATATAGACATCTGGCAGTAGAAATATATATTGGTCATGTGAATGAGTGGCAATTTAAGTCTATGTAGAATTTAGAAATTATTACACGTTTGCCAAAGTTTAAGGGGTATGGAATGCATAAAGTGCGCTAAGAAGAATGCCTGTTTGGAAACAAAGAATACACATAAAATAAAGAAGCATAAAATACATTTAAAAAAAATTAGTCTAGTTTTTGTTTAATTAACTTAGTTGTCTATACTCATAGCATAAGAGAGATTATGCATAGCTCATAAAATATCATGCTGCATAGCTCATACATAACATTTAATAAAGCTAGGTGAAAATAAACTAAGAATAAAATATCCCTAATCTTATCAAAGAGGAGGAGACGTAAGAAAAAGAAGTGTGTGAAGAAGAAGATAAGGATCAAAAAAATTGGGGTGACTCTATTCCCCTTACCCTATCTTTCATATGCATGCTTCCCCTCACTAGATGGATGCAAGTTTCATAATCATAAGAGAGGGACTTATGCATAGAAGGAAAATAATAATGAGATTAATAGAGAAATATAATATTAATAAAGAGATGGATTGGAGAGGAGGAATGGTGAAGAATATAGGAAAAAACAAACTTCATTATTTAAGAACATAGAAGGGAGGATAACACATACACTTTTATTGAGCACCATGCTTATGGGGAAGATAGCACCAATATCTTTCTTTTTTTCACCTCACATCCTTCTGGTGCCCCCCACTGAGGATTGCTCAGGGATTTCTCTTACGAGGGTGTATGCCCCAGAGTGAGAGATTGAAGGAAGGTGTTTTTGGTTTTCTTTGGATTTGAAGTGAAGTTTGGGGATCAAGATGATGTCTTACCCAGAGTTTTTTGGTGGGCTGAATGAGGATGTGGCAGATTTCCTGGAAAGAATGGAGGTTGCATGTATAAGCAACCACATCAGTGAGCAGGTACAGATATTGCAGCTATTGAGCATCTGTTTGAAGGGAGATGCAAGGACCTGGTACAGAGCTTATGAGGAGTCGTTAAGGGATGCTGTTCCACTCATTGAGATGGCTGAGGATGGATTAAAGACAGCACTTAGCAACAGGTTCAAGAAGGTAGAAGACCCCGACAAGGTTTGGCATGAGGTGCAAGCTCTGACACAAGGTGAGTTTGAATCAATAGATGATTATATGAAGAAATTTTCTTTGCTATGGGAAACTCTATGCAGGGCTTTGGGAGAAGACCAGGTACCCCCTGACATGATGAAGAAGAACAAGTTTGTAGCCAGGCTTAAGAGGAGTATTCGCTGGAAAGTGGAATTGAAGAAGCCTAGGTCTTTTGAGGATGCGGTAGAAATTGCTAAGTCAAAAGATTGGAAACTGCAGCGGATGAATTAGCTGGGGATGATTCCAGTTGTAGCACAGCCGGAGACTCGTAGAGTGGAGGATACACCCATGAATGCAGTGATTGAGAGGATGAAGCCCACTGAAGCCCAAGCTATGCAGATGGTGCCACAAGCTAATCAAGGAGTACCTATGGTTCCTGCAGGTTCTGATGAGGGATTGCGACAGGATATGAAACAGATGGTTGATCTTATGAAGAATTTGAGCTTAAATTTAATGGGAAGTATAGGTGGTGGACATGGTAGAGGCAGAGGCAATAATCCTGAAGGGGGAGATGGACAAGCAGGGTATGGACGTGGTCACGGTAGGGGCCGTCATTTCATTCCTACATGCTGGAACTGTGGTGAGCTTGGTCATCTGAGCACAGATTGTGATAAGCCTCAACGTATGGGTGGTGACATGTACCCACTACCTTCACAGCTACCTGACAGGTCAAATGATTATGGTATTGATATCAGGGATCAAGCAGGCCCCAGTGGAATTACAGCTGAAGAGAAGGGAAAAACTAAGGTGATAGATGTGGTCACCCTTGAGAGGACGAAGGAGGCAGAAGCTGATGTGATGCCTTTGGGAAAACGGATGCCACAGGAAAGGGAAAGCAAGGATGCTGCAGGGCCCAGCAAAAAGAAAGGAAAAGTAAAGGAAGGAGAGGATGTGAAGGTCAAACAGAAGCGGAAGTCTCGTAGGAAGTTTCAGGTAACTGAAGGGGGTGGGCAGGATAGCTACAGTTTGCAGGAAGACATGGCTGAAAGGAAGGCTAACATTACTTTTGGGCAATTGATAGAGTTAGCTCCAAATTTGAAGCGTCAGTGGAAAAGACGTGAACCCGAGAGAGAAGGAGCCGGCCAAAGGGATAGTGACTGTTCTATCTGTTCAGGAGTTACCTGATATATGTCCTGTGTGGTGAATGTGTGGTGCAAAGGGAAGAATCTGGGAGAGGCATACATAGATGGTGGAGCACAGATTTGTGTGATCACATTGGCAACTGTGGAGAGGCTTGGTCTTAATTTTACTGAAGCGTCTGGATTCCGAATTCGGTTGGCCAATCATCAGAAGGTCAAATGCTTAGGTATGATCAAGGAAGTGGAACTGCAAGCTTTTGATGTAAAGGTGCTTGTGGATTGTCATGTTATGCCTGCAGGAATGGGTGCATTCCCCATCATTTTGGGAAGACCATGGCTAAGAGCAGTGAAAGCTGTTCAGGATTGGAGGAAAGGGGTCATTACTCTGTATGATAGGAGAGGGGATAAGAAGCAGTTTAGTATGGATAACCAGAAGCCTGCTCATGATGAAGAGGAGAGTGAAGCTGATTCGAGTGATGACACGACCAGTAGTACTACTACTAGTGAGGGAACAGAGGATACTTCATCCAGTGAGGAGGATGCAGAGATGGATGTCCTGGTTATTGATGAGGAAGTGCTTGGTGATGAGGTTGCTGAACAGGAAGAAGCCATACATGAAGAATGCGAGGAGGTTCAAGTGGATCATGAACAAAGGTATGCCTGTGATGTGAAAGAGCTTGCTTTTAAGTCTTTGGATAATGAACATGTGTGGGATGAGTGGAAAATAGACAGTCTACAGGATGATGAGCCTGAGTTGGAGCTGGATGACCAGATGTGTATTAATGTTAAAAAAGCCATGACCAGAATTGAGGCTATGAAGGAAGAGAAACACCAGAAGACTTTGAATGATGTTGCTGTTATAGATGAGTCTATGGATGCTGCAATAGATGAATTTCTTGGTGGTTTTGATGAAGATGAGCCTACAGGAACTGAGGTGGATGCTTTGGCAATGGTGCCTGTTGAAGAGGAGTTTGTTTTACCTGTGGTGGCTGGTTTTGATGGTGATGTTTCTTATACTGATGGACAGGAAAGTGTTATGGTACATCAGGTTTTTCTTGATGAAGCTTTCATCAATTTTTACCCCCAGGAGGAGTTGCTGCACTGGTTCTCCGATATTGGCGTTGACCGTATCAGTGATTTTGGAGTTGAGATGAGGCAGGATGGTGTGTATGTCAGGAGCTTTGTTTTCAGAAGCTCTGGTGTTGTGTTGTGGGATATGGGATGGAAAATTATACTTGGGGAAGATGACAGAGTTTCTTGGATCATTTGGAACAGAGATGTGTTGGTTACACTGTATGATGCTCAGAGGATAGATGGAGGGAAACGTGGTCATATGCTTTCTGCTGATCATAAATGATTCAGCAGGCTAGGGGTTGGGCAAAGTATGTCAGGTAAAAATTTGAAAGGTGTTTTTGGTCAGTGTACATATGGTGCGTGGTTTACGAATAAAATTTGCCCTGAATGCCCTGGCAAGTGTACAGGCCGAGTGGTTTGGCAGAAAGTTGGTTTATGCACGTGTTTTGTTTTCCGGAGAGCAGACGCTGGAAATCTGGAGTTTTATGGCAATTGTGTGATGTGTGGGTGGTTACTAAAAAGAGGGCACCGACTGGAAATTGATGGGCTTGGTGGTAATGATGCTGATGAAGACGGCGGGCAACTCTCGCATTTATTTGGAAATTATGGGCGCCGTATCTTCTGGAAAAAGTATAAGGAGAAGGAGAAGCCATTGAGGGTATGGCCATTATTAAGCCATTGAGGGTATGGCCATTATTAAGCTTTTTAAAAAAAATAAATACATATATATATATATTATCCACATGGCCATGGTTTTAATGGCCACATGGAAGCCTGGGTTGGCCGCCAGCTCAACGCCAGTTTGAAGCTCTAGAAGGGTGGCGCTTCGAAGGAATGGACAAGGGTCCAAAAGTGGACGAGGTAGCTGCAGCAAGAAAAAACAGAGAGAGAGAGCTGCTGCCTTGTGTGTGTGAAGGCCGGCGGAGGTGTTGCAGATATCAAGGGTCGCTACCTAAGAGGAGGCGCTGCGAAGAGAGTGAGTAGTCGCCTTGCGCAGGTGATCTGCAGCAGCTGGCGAAGAAGGAGAGATTGCTCTGGGTACGCAAAGAGGCTGGCACAGGCAACAGAGAAGCCGCCTTGGTGAGGGTGCAGCTGTGACTAGCGCCAAGGATGATGATCGTCAGCGAATAGAGACGTGTTTGAGGATAGCGCAACGAAAGGGCTGCAGTAGCTTCGAGGACTTGAGTGGTGGCCACCTAGTGTGAGGTCGCTGGACAGTGACAGGCACAGAGAGTGTGAGAGGCCTTGTTGGGTAGTTGTGCAAAGCCAGAGGCAAAGAGAGAGAGAGCCTGGTGATTGGCGCAGCAGAGAGCAGCAGAGAGAGGAGCTGCAGGCAGGCACTATGGAGATGCATGGAGGCAGCCGAGTTGGCGACTGGGGAGGCCGAGAGACAAGCTGATGCATGGAGGCTGCTCTGGAATGGAAGGCAGCTGTGCAGGTAATCGCGTGAGAAGGGAGCCGTGGTGGCGAAACTGAGAACAGTGTACGTGTGATGTGGCTTTGGCTAGATACGGATGGTGATGCTGCATTGAGCAGTGGTTCGTGGTGCAAGGGATTGTGCAAGGCTCTGGTGGTTGGTGAAGCTGCTGTTCATGACATACAGAGAGTGGGAGTTACTGAGAAGAAGGTTAGCTGGTGTGGGCGCCTTCTGGAGAGAGTAGCTGGTCTTGTGTGGGCGATGATTGCAGGCAGTGCGTGGATGCTGACCAGAGAGGGAGCCTTGGGTTTTTTGTGTGTGTTGGTGGATGCAGAAGAGGTACTGATGTGTGGGCTGGAGACAGTGGGCTCGCCTATGACAATTGGCAGGTAGCAGCAGACAGAGAGTAGCCGGGCTACAGAGAAAGTGAAGAAGGGTTAGCTGGTGTGGGCGCCCTCTGGAGATTACAGGGACCGGGAGACAGAGGCTCGGTTGTCAGACGCAAGGGTGTATTTCCCTTGGCAGTAAATCCTGGCCAGAGTCTTGGTCTTTGGTGTATTTGCTGAGTTTGTACATGGTTGATGCTGTATATGTTTTTTGCTAAATGATCATCTGTTCGTTGTGGTTCTGAGCTGTCTTAATGGTGTGGGTGGGTGGCGTATGGTGAGAGAGTGTTCCAGCCGGTGGCTGGTGGTGCCCCGTTCGTGGTAGTGTTTCCAAGTTTGGGAGGTGGAAGAGCTATAGAGGCAGGGTTTTCTTTCTTTTTTTCACCTCACAGATGGCATGCAAGACAGGCAGTTCAAGGTAGGGTGCATAGCACGACAATGAAAGAATTAGCAAGGGGGGATAGAGGAAAGGCCATGCAGATGTGATCGGATTTACGGTTGGCTTTCAAGGTTGGCATACAAGATTGGAAGCCTCAAGCTAGGGCAAGGCATGTTGCTAATCAGGTGGAGGAGGGGCGGATGCGGCAAAAGATGGACATGCATATGAGATTCCGAATGGGCGGACAACATGCTCCAGCAAGTGTTGCCAAGAAACTAGAGGGGCAGTCAGATGCAGCAAAACATGGGCATGCATATGAGATGCCAGAGGGTTGGGCAATGCATTCTATAAGTGCTGCAAAGAAAGTACAGGAGGGCCAGCCAAATGTAGCAAAACATGGGTATGTATATGAGATGCCAGAGGGACGGGCAATGCACTCAGCAAGTGTGGGGAAGAAAGTGAAGGAGGGGCAGCCAGCAGCAAAATACGATTTGCCAGGGTATGGACATGGGATTCCCTCCCATCAGGCATGGTGGTGCAAATTTACGAGTAGAGAGGTAGCAGTGCCATGGAGCTACTCACAAAGTTTCACCCGCATCGGACGCCGTGAGGAACATGATGTCCCACTCACTCTCACAAAGTTTCACTCCCAAACCATTAACATAAATTGTATTGTAAACCACCATGAGTAAGTCCTACGGGCACTTCCAGGATTGTCATCATAAATGGCATTGTAAATAGTAACTAGATAAAGCATTGACATCATAATAGCCATTAATATTTTATTGAGAGAGGGTGTTAAAATAATACACCAAAATATCATGTGATATTAGGGATATGGGTATATGGTTCATTAGGTATATAGCAAACTGGGTGTGAACAACCCTCTTAGTTAGAGTTAAAAGATAGGGATTTGATGCCTACAAATCGGTATTGTACTTGGTGGTTTAATCATCTTTCATAATACATTCATCTTGTGTTGTGCCCACTTGTGTGCTCAAGATTTTCATTCTCTCTCTTCTTCACACTCCACCCCATAATGGAGATATTTCATTCTTTATAGCTCCATGATAAATCTCCTATGATTGCCAACAAAATATAAAAATTATCTATTTGTTACAGATTTCTAGTTGTTGTAACCAAAGATGTCTAACAACATCAACTAAATTGTCAATGAGAAGCTTCATCAAGAATACCTTCCATGTGTGGAAGTTTAGAATGACCAATTTTCTAATGGAAAAGGAATTTTGGGACTATGTTCGAGACAATGAGGAGCCTCTAGAATTGTGTGAAGATAACACTACTTCATTAGAGATAAAGGCCATGAAAGACTAGAACCAAGGTGCAAGAAAAGTCATGTATTGGCTTTAAAACAATCGTGTGGCAAACACTATGATACGGTAAATACATGATGCCAACACTCTAGCCAATATCAAGGTAGGGGGAGCCAGATCATGCGAGGGAATTGGCAAAGATAACAACCATGATCAGGTTCAAAGGATTGCTTTTATTTTGGGGTGGCAATTTGGCAAACCAACCAGAGTGACATAAAAAGTGGTAAGTTGGAGCAAATAAATTATGTATCTTCACGTAAGAAGCTGAAGATAGATGTGAGCATTTGTTTGTTATGCAGCACATGTTAAAATTGATGATTTTATATGTATCCATAAATGGTGATGATGTATGTATGGTATTTGGATTCGAGAGTCTCTAACCCCACATGAATTGTCAAGTGAATGGTTTAGAGATGTGAAAAATCTAGAAAAACTAGGTTATGTAGAGATGAGGGATGACATCGCTCATCATATTGCTCACAATGGGGATGTGCCATTAGCTATAAAAGATGTCAAGATGAGGTTCTTGGCTAATATACTTCATGTGCCTAGTATAACAAAGAATTTGGTTTTGGTTAGGTAGATGATTGAGCATGCTTTGCAAGTACACTTTAATCCTAAAAGGTTGCTATGTTGAGGACTTCAACAATAAATTCCATTTGGTTACAAAGGAAAAAAGAATGGGAAAATATTTTATTTGGATGTAAGCATACACTAGGTAAAAGTTATTATGTTTGCACAAGGTTCAGGTGTTGTGGTGGCCGATATAGACATCTGGCAGTAGAAATATATATTGGTCATGTGAATGAGTGGCAATTTAAGTCTATGTAGAATTTAGAAATTATTACACGTTTGCCAAAGTTTAAGGGGTATGGAATGCATAAAGTGCGCTAAGAAGAATGCCTGTTTGGAAACAAAGAATACACATAAAATAAAGAAGCATAAAATACATTTAAAAAAAATTAGTCTAGTTTTTGTTTAATTAACTTAGTTGTCTATACTCATAGCATAAGAGAGATTATGCATAGCTCATAAAATATCATGCTGCATAGCTCATACATAACATTTAATAAAGCTAGGTGAAAATAAACTAAGAATAAAATATCCCTAATCTTATCAAAGAGGAGGAGACGTAAGAAAAAGAAGTGTGTGAAGAAGAAGATAAGGATCAAAAAAATTGGGGTGACTCTATTCCCCTTACCCTATCTTTCATATGCATGCTTCCCCTCACTAGATGGATGCAAGTTTCATAATCATAAGAGAGGGACTTATGCATAGAAGGAAAATAATAATGAGATTAATAGAGAAATATAATATTAATAAAGAGATGGATTGGAGAGGAGGAATGGTGAAGAATATAGGAAAAAACAAACTTCATTATTTAAGAACATAGAAGGGAGGATAACACATACACTTTTATTGAGCACCATGCTTATGGGGAAGATAGCACCAATATCCTTGTGGAAGATCAAGGAAGGAAGGAGATGAAGCATATCCAAATAAACAACGTTGTTTTAATTTTTGGTTTGGGACACACGTCATATCCTCGTTAAGATGGTGAATCCAATTCTTTTCCAATACATGGCTATCAACACATGTCTCTATGTACGGCTATTGTTGCGTGTGTATGGCTATAGCCTGAGAGTAATTTTCTTGAGCAAACCTTATGGGGTTAGGTTTGTTTAATGCAAGGTTTTTTTATAGATTTCCATCAATCATGAAGATTAACTTTCAGCACTCGAGGATGACCAACACTTGTAAAAAACTAAACATGAGTGGTTTTTCCAAAAGATGGACAAAAGAAAAAGCAAGAAGGACAAAAGAATGGGCAATTAAAGGACAAAATATTGTCATTTGGTTACAAAGGAATGGGAAAAATATTTACTTCGGATGTAAGCGTATCTAAGGTGAAAGTTGCTATGTTTGCACAAGAAGGTACAGGAGTTGTGGCCGATATAGACATCTGGTAGAAATATATTCATCATGTGAATGTATAGTAATTGAAGTCTATGTAGAATTAAAAAATTATTACAAGTTTGCCAAAGTTTAAGGTGTATGGAATGCATAAAGTACGTATGTCAAGAAGCATGTCTATTCGAAGCAAACAAAGAATGTATTTTCACATGACAGGAATGTAAGTAAGAGAGCACTTGATGTGGTGCACTCAGATGTTTATGAAAAACACAAAATCAATGGAAGGATGTCCTTCCAATGTATCTTCATATATTTCATGAAAGGTAAAAGTAAAGTGTTTTCTCAATTTCAAAATGTTAGCTTATAATAAGTAGGCATGTAAGTTAAGTGCCAATGCATTTAGTGAGTACTTGAGAAAGTATGGAATTGAGAGGCGATTCACATGTAGGTACACTCCAAAAATACGCTTGCATGTTAAGTGCAAGCCTACTCTAATGCGTTCAATGTAAGTTCTTGAGAAAGCGGGCATGAATGTCTTCAACTCCATCTTCTCCTACACTTTGCAAGTCTAAGTGTCCATGTTTACAACACTAGTCCATGTTTACATACATATGTCCAAGTTCACAACATGTGAACATGAGGTCTAGGTTTACAACACTAGTCCATGTTTACATGCATATTTCCAAGTTCACAACATGTGAACATGAGGTCCATGTTTACAACACTAGTCCATTTTTACATACATATGTCCAAGTTCACAACACGTGAACATGAGGTCCATGTTTACATTATAGTCCATGTTTACATACATATGTCCAAATTCACAACACGCAAATATGAGGTCCATGTTTACAACACTAGTACATGTTTACATGTTTTAAACATCTACTTTTATGTGAGAAGAGAGACAATGTGTAAACCTTTCTTCTTGAATTCCTCTGTTAATATGACTAGCCTTAACAAAGTATGTTTGTAATCTATAGATAGTGTATGTTGAGTTATATAGTGGACTTGATCTAAAGGGGACATTGGGCAGTGTGTGGGTTTTATGCATACAGTATACAATCATGAGTGTACTTGGATTTGAAGCAAGCTTTAGAATACTTGGCACATTTGTATGTGAATGCACAAATGAAAAGAATACTTGCAACTTGGTTCTTGAGATAGTGTATATTGACTGAAGTATGAAGCATGTATTGGACTTGATCTAAATTCGGCGTTTTGACACTATGCGTGGGTTTTATACAAACATTAAGTTTGAAGCGATCCTTACCATACTTGTATGTGATTGCACAAATGCAAAGAATGCTTGCAACTACAGTTAACATGGCCTTGGTTTTTTGCATTTTGAGATGTACAACTAGCCTTATGAAGTATGCTTCTAATCTTTAGATAGTGTATGTTGAAGTATCATGTAGTATGTATTAGACTTTATCTAAAGTTTTATGCATACATTATAGCAGCAAGAATTCCTTGTTTTTTAATATTTGTGATGTATGACTAGCCCTATGAAGAGGTGGTTGTGGATGATGGGAGAGTAGCGCATAAATCTCGTGCAAATCCATCTTGTGCTCATAGAAATAACAACTTTTGGAAGAGGAAGTGCATGGAGAACCATTTGAGGATGCATGGTATACACATGTAGGTTCCATATCTCAAAATTGGGCGTCCAAAGAAAGATGAGAGGCAAAAAAGGAATGATGTTGACCTATATCTAGGTCAGCGATGCAAATGACTTTACATGAAGGACCGCAAGATCAGGCTTGAAAAAGAAGCAAAAGAAGCGTGAGAAGAGATCAACGCTGAGTAGCGATGCAGACGACTTTACATGAAGGACCGCAAGATAAGGCTTGAAAAAGAAGCAAAAGAAGCGTGAGAAGAGATCAACGCTGAGTACATGTGGGACAAAGTGTTAACCTTGGAACAAAAAGCAGAGGAACCTTCAAGAGAGGAGTACATAGAAAGGTGTGTTAAGAGTGACAATGGCTATTTACAATATTAATGCATCTCTTCATGAGAAACAAATTGAATCAAGGATACATAAAGGATATGAGAAACGTTGGATTTAAGCTTTTGTATGATGTCTTTTGTGGCTTATCTAACCATAAGGCGGTGGTACCTTATAGCCCAAGGGATTTTATTCACTTTTTATTATGCCCACGGGTGGAGGACATCATCTACCATCGGATGGCTTGTGTCCTGGGGGACTTGTACCTCGTGCGGTAGATTCACTCATTCTGGGAGGATTCCTCGGTGGTGACATGGCACTAGTATGAGTATGTGACACATTGATAATCGAGGAGATTATAGCTAGTGGAGTACCATTTGGCACATGGCGAGCTCATGAGCACATTTACAAATTTCATATATGCCTATATACATCATGCTCACAATGTTAAGTGGCTGGACCATCAATTTCGTACTAGCCTGCAACAGTTTCCTATTGGTGTAGTTATCTCTATGCTTCACTTTGTAGAGAATTACACATTCACACCACCACAGCAGGAGATTCAATCAAAGTACTACTTTTTTGAGCAGGTATTGCATGAGACCTTGCCTCATTTTCAATTTAAGGTCTTCAAGATATTTTATATTGATGTTGTCTATGAATGTAACAATTCCCATTCTTGTGTGCTTGACTAGGTGGCCATTGAGGTGCACATTAGTTATTGGCATGCAAAGGCAGCAGTAGATGGCATAGTGAGCACCCAAGAGAAGTGACTTATCATTAGAGAGTATCACTTTTACATTAGTGATGATCGCTCTCACAACACCTAGTTTGTGCAACATTTCTTCCATCCTCATGATGACTTTTTGAGAGAGTATCACTTTTACATTAGTGATGATCACTCTCACAACACCTAGTTTATGCAGCATTTCTTCCATCCTCATGATGACTTTTTGAGAGAGCATGGAGTCACATGGAAAGGGCAATAGATATGGTCTGATGGATGTGAGGCATAGTTCGAGAGTGCTTTCCTCAGTTTTATTGGCTATGTTCTTGGCATCACATGATAGTATACTAGGTGATTTGGAGCTTCTTTGAGATAGGGCACGGAAAGGGGGAGCACGATGGTGTAGGTATGTGCCCTCAAATGTCACCAGCTTATCTGTGATAATGAGCGCTTTTGAGATTCACAACATGTATTGGATTGGTGCAATGCGCATTTGACCACTAGTGCTACTTCTCCCTTCCCTCAACGAGATGATAAGATTGTGAGAAGGTTCTTTTGGTGTGTTGACAGTAGTGTCCTTGATTGTGCTTCTCCAGACTACTGTGCGACAGTGGATCGCACAATTACACTACACTCCATTAGGATCACATCCTATGATAACCACCATCTACACACGGCGTCGTTCATGCTTTTGTAGGCCATGCATTGATAGTGACTACTCACTCTATGAGATCGGAGTGTGGGATGATCCTTAGTTGCAGTAGGTGTTGAGGCTTGAGCGAGGAGCATTACCCCCCACTAATTTTGATTCTCTCACACTACCTTAGGGGAGAAATCATGATTCTTTGACATATATTTTGATAGTGGGTGATGATTTTGCACCGAGGAGAGCAATAAGGAGGAGGTGGACTACTACATTTTGAGGTGTGCACTAGGCCCCAGTCCACCCTTGAGTGTGATGTGTTTAATGATTATGAATTCTGATTTGATTCCCACAATAAGATAGTTGTAGGTCACTACTTTAAGAAGGGTGAGATGCGTAGATCACTACTATATGCAAGGTTAGATGTGCAAGGGTAGCATTGAGTTTTGTAGTATGAGTGGAGCAAGGAGGCGATTATATACTCTCATCTAGTTCTTGTTGTGTGAAACTCACACTTTGGTGAATTAATAGCAAGAAGGGTTCCCCCCCTCCACGATGGTCCTTAGCCCAGCACGTGCATGTGAGCATCTTGGAAACCCTCAGATCTAGAAAGTATGTGGACTGATATTGTAGCCTCCTCCCTCTTATTTGTTGTATCTACTACCCTTCATTTTGTATCATTCTCTTAGTTTGTATCTTCTATCCGTATATATTATGAGTTGGCATTTCAGTTGTGCCCATGTATCTTTTATCTTTATGTTGATGGTTTCGAGGTAGAACTTTGCAAGTGAGTGGGACATCACGCTCCTATGGTGTTTGATGCAGGTGAAACTTTGTGAATGGTTCCATGGGGCTTCTATCCCTCTACTCACAAATTTCCACCACCATCGGCGGATGCCACGTGGGTGGGACGTTGTGTTGCCACCCGCTATTTTTTGCATAGTGCCCAAGGGGTCCTTTATGCAAAAAATAGCGGGTTTCAGTGGGGCATCATTATCATACGGCATCCAATGTGGGTAAAACTTTGTGAGCGGGTCCATGGGAATACTACCCCTCCACTTGCAAAGTTTCACCACCATAATATGCGATATAGGCATGACGTTGTGCTGCCACCCGCAATTTTTTGCATAGTGCGCAATGAGTCCCTTATGCAAAAAATAGTGGGTTTGGGTGGAGCATCATTATTATATGGCATCTGGTGTGAGTGGAACTTTGCGAGTGGATCCATGGGGCTGCTATCTCTCTACTTGCAAAGTTTCACCAATAACATCAGACATCGGATGGGTGGGATGGTGTGTTCCCACACACTATTCTTTGCATAGCGCCTAGGGGTCCCCTATGCAAGAAATAGTGGGTTTGGGTGGGCATCATTATCATATGGCATCCGATGTAGTGACAAGCTCCATGGGGATTCTACTCCTCGTCTCACAATGTGTTTCCACGTTCTATTTTTTGCATAGTGCCCAAGGGATCCCCTCTACATCATTATCATACAGCGTTTGATGCAGGTGAAACTTTGTGAGTGGGTCCATGGGGCTTCTACAACTTTACTTGAAAAGTTTCACCACTATCGAATGCTAGCTAGGTGAGGTGGTGTGGTGCCAGCTAGGTGAGGTGGTGTGGTGCCACACCCGCTATTTTTTACAGAGTGTCCAAGGGGTACCCTCTGAAAAAGCAGTAGCGAGTTTTTGTGGGGCATCATTATCATACGGTGTTCGATGCAGGTGTACTTTGAAAGTGGGTCCATGGGGCTGCTACCCCTCTACTCACAAAGTTTCACCACCATCAAATGCTAGATTGGCGGGATGGTGTGTTGCCACCCACTATTTCTTTGCATAGTGTTGAAGGGGTCCCCTATGTAAAAAATAACGTATTATCTCTAATTTGGTTAAAGATCATGTTTTTAGAAAAGATTTCTATCTTTATCATTTTTGTGCATAATAATCTAATGAATTCTTGTGCACTCTTTTTTTGGGCTATTCGTTTTAGAGCATTGAGGATTTTGTGTAGGAAGAGTGAGTGAGAGAGAGAGATTATTGAGATTCAGGCCGGCTAGTACTATTTACCTGTCAGACAGAGAACGAGATTTAAGCCCTCTAGGAGCCATGTGGTAGAACCAAAAGAGAATGAGATCAAGATGGAGGCATACTCGGGATAACCACGACATCGAGTGTGGAGTTTGGGTGGACAAGTGTTTGAGAAAAGTCCTCGATTGGCTAAATTTTTTTGGGTGATTATCTCTCTGATTACAGTAATTGTACTGGCATTTATTATATGTGTTTTTCTGGATTGTATGACTTAGAAAATGATTACTATTATTGGAAATTTCCTCTTTTTCTTTAAGTGTGATGTGATTTTCTAAAAATTTGAGAAATATTGTGATTATTTAAATGCAATAGAAAATGGGGTATGTTACAATACTATTTAGGGCATCCCTACTCTTTATCTAACTCTTGAAGTACAATCCAACTCTAATCCCAATGCTTTCATTTATGTTCTATATTTACATTTATGGTTATAAGTCTATGCTTATGTTTATGTTTATGCACACACGTTATATATGCTTCTAGGTTAACGCTTATATTATAAACTATGATTCGATGCAGCCATGGGGTTGGAGTCAATCCGCACTGGAGGATAATCTGAACCTAAACCATGTATGCATGCCTTCATGTTCACATTAAGCTTATGTATTACTTTCTTATCATAAAGCTTATGCATGTCTACATCATTGTTAATATTTTTAGAGATGTCCACCTTATGAAGGGTTCTCAAGTGCCAATCTTATCATACTAGAGGATAGTGTGGGCCTACATATTATCTTTGAGATATAGAGAATGGCTGGGTTTAATTGAGCTAAAGATATGGAGCAGAGCACTTGCACTACTAAAGATTTATCCTACTCAATTTTTCCTCCCTATTTCCAACACACTTCTTCTTATCCATAGACACCTCTTCTTCTTCTTCTTATAGACACCCTTTGTCTCTTAGCCTTAACCCCACAATATAACCCTTCCCCTCTCACCTAGTCTAGGCCAACTGCTTTCCCTTATGCTTTGATAGCCGTACCCAATGCCTCTTCATTCCAGTCCTCTCACTACCTATGAGATCCCTCTCTGCTCCGATCCTTCTACTTCCCCTATTCATACCCTGCTCACTTCTTCTCAACATGCTCATCTTCATGAAGGCAATGGTTCTTAATGTGGTTTCTCTCCCCATTGCCACTTAGGTAGCGGCTGTTCCACGGGAACACTCACGGGAGCACGGATTATGGAAGGAAGCCGGAAGCAATTAATGCGAGAGAGCGGGATTGTAGTCATGGGAACATAAAGACGCACATAATTTTTCCATATTTTTGTGCCGAAGTGCAATGTAAATCGTTTTAGGCCAATGTGGGTTCTAAATGAGAGTTCTAAGTGTATTAAGCAAGGCTCACTTATGGGGTTGTCCGCCCATGTGTGAAAGAGGCCTAGGGTTAGGGTTAGTGACATCTCTACAAAAGAGAGGTTAGCTAAAGAAAGTGGACGTTTTTGCCATTCTCATAAGCTATTGAGTGAAGCTCTTGAGCTCTCAAGCTATGGCAGCTCTCTAACTCTCTCTCTATTGTACTCTAATGAGCATGAAGCTCCAATGAGTATAGCTTCACTTCATTCTCTTAATCTGTTTTAGCATCATTGAAGTAGATTAATCTATGATTAGTTGAATGCTTCTTTCTTCCTCTTGTGTATGCTGCATGCTTGTAGTGTGTGTGTGTAGTCTCCATTGATGCAAGCTCTGGCCCACTTCTTTGGCAATGAGTTATTCATGGATAGACTCTCTCTATGAGCTTGTGGGTTTGTGAATGTTACATTCTCTGCTTGCTTAAACTTGTGGGTTAGTAGATGCACGCTTATGGATTTGCAGGCATTAGGGAAATCTAAGATTTAATCAATGTTTGAATGGGATTAAGAGATTGCTATGCATTGCTTTTTATCTTGATTAGTGTAGTGGATTTAAGGGATTGAGAGATTGATTGAGGTGTTGAATGGTTGAATCGTCAAGTGGTGGTTTGTGTATGTGAACTCTCCCTCATGGGATAAGCCTTCATGCACTAATCAGGTCGAGTCCTCGGATTGACATTGTGTTTCTTAACACATTTGTTGATCGGTAGTACTCTATAAGCACTATATTGCAAGGTAGAGAGAACCGCTCTGCAATGGCACCGCTGTCGAGGAGCGAGTGCCTACATTAGTTGAGCACCATACACACACTACCACTCCGTTCAGCTCCCAAAACTATTGGATAGGAGAGCAGGCTTTGGGACTAATTTTGGTATTTATTTAAGACTAATCTGTTGTTAAATTCTCTTTATTTGTCTTGCAATTTGAGTGCGATTGGCGAGCTACGCTTCTCCCTTGAGGTCAGGACAAGGATTCAACACACGGGAAGGATTGGAGGTAGGCGCTAAACCTGCAAATTTCAATTTTTGTGCGAAAGAGAGAGGCCTGTTTTTGCATTTTTGTCATTCAGTTTGAGGATAATTTTTACAGTTTCAATTTTCTACATGTTCGTTTTATTTTCTGTTCTTAGCTTAGTTTAGTTTTCTGCATCTTTAATTTTGTGCATTTTAGTTCTCTTTAAACCTGCATTTTCATTCTCTGTTAAATCTGCACATGTAGAGAAACTCAAATCTGTACACACACATGAAGATTGAACATTTCGAGTTTGCTGCAAATTTCAGAGCTGCACATGCATTGAGTTCCCTGCACATGTATTGAATTCGTTGTAAATCTGATAGCTGCACACGCATTGAGTTCACTGCACACGTATTTCAAAAAAGAAAAAAAATAATAGTAATAAAAGAAGGCGGTTCTGTGAACAGTGCACCGCGAGGAGAGACCCACACACTGCACCGTAAAGACTGCCACCGCACCGGATAAGGGGTGCCAAAAAAAAAGAGTCTGGAAAATTTTTCATTTTCTGCCACAAAAATTTGGGAGGTTATCTAACTTTTCGAGAGGAGTTAGAAAACACCCATCATCGAAATTTTGGTCCCGGAACCATTTTCCCATAGTATGGGAAAGTGGTAAATTTTAGGCAATTTTCGATCTGAAAAAATACGCTATTTTTTTTGGCCTAATGTGTTCGAGGGGGTTCAAAATGGGTTTTGGCAAAGTTTGAGCCAACTTGAAAATTTTTAGATTTTTTTTGAAAAAAAAACCTTAAAATTTGACCTTATGCACTTGCGGTCGAGATGTCATATAGACACTGCCATAGGGCCTAGGGCACCTTCTAGAGTACCTACGCAGGAAAGTGGGACCCAATCGATAGGAAATTTGGCAGATATTGCTGAAACCTTTTCCGAATCCCAATCTGATACCCTTTCCAAGACAACTAGCGCATTGTCTATGGATAATCTAGGGCCGTCAAATAGTCATCCCTTAACCCCAAATAGGACACCCACAAGATCTTTTAATCCATTTGAAGCCGACACCATGGGGTTACAACTTAATGTGAGACTTCAATATGTCTACACGAATGCCCAAGGAGCTGAGATCTTTAGGGATCCACAACAACAGTATCTCGAAGATCACAGACTTTTTCTCAGAGCTTGATAGAGCATCTCTAGTCAATGACCAGGGTAACATGTACATGGGTGGAGATGGTGTTCGCTACTACGAAGTCACCTATCATCCAGAGAATGTAGACAAATTAGGGGAGCTCTCTAAAAGTGAGTTCTTAGACTTATCAAAGCTTTCCAGAGCAAGGGAGTCTAGAGATGATTGGCTCATTGAGCCGGACATGCCTAGACCATCCAATGCCCAGTCCTCAAAGCCATCCATAGATGATTTACTTTTTGTAGATCTAAATTTGGAAAGGGATAGGAAAGGCAAGAGCAAAATGGATCAGGGGGCTGAGAACCAATGGGAGTTTGTACGACAAATTCCAGTGACAAAGATCTTACAGGATGACCCACTTCAAGAGGTCTATAAGGACTCTTTAGAAGGATATTATGCCACAACTAGATTGCCAGAGCTAGATCTTTCTCTAGTACTTATGGTGGTAGTCGAGAAGCTTGTAGAATACAAGAACCGAATCGTCAATAAATGGGCCAATGAATACCGAACCTTAGATTGGAAGGAGATTCGGGAGCTCACGTGGAAAGGACAACCATTATTCATGGAAGTGTTCTCAACAAATACAGCTAAACCAGGAGAGACAGCCTTTCTTGGAGAAACTGTTGCTCCTCTCCGATGAGAGTTCACTAGAGAGGGACCCTCAACATCAAAAGTGGACCACTGCAAGTAGCCCAACTCTAGCACCAAGATATTATCCTACATCAAAAGTGCAACCACAGATCACACCACAACAACGTTTCTCTCACTATGACAACCGGAGGGTAGGGGAGCCAACTCGGCCTCCCATAAATGCACCTCCTGAAATGCGGGTAACAAGATCTTTGGAGGGGGTTGGTGAGGTAGGTAAGAGGGGACCCACACCAATTTGGAATGCATGTGGACCATCTTACCAAAGAGAGGAATAGTTTCCACTGAGAGTGAGAGGCCGTAGGCCCTATGATAAGTATTCAAGACAAGTAAGGCCATCAACTCTTCAGAAAACTGGTAACGAAGTACGAAGGGTCGGGAGATCCATATGACCATGTAGCATCATTTAGGCAAGCAATTCGAGCTTGAAGGATACGCAAATTGAAGGATTTGGGCTCACTCTTGAGGGAAAGGCCCTTGCTTGGTTTCAGGCACTAGAGGCTTCAGACAAATCTTCTTTACGAGTTTCGGAAGAGAGATTCATTGCTGCTTTTTCCTTGATGGAGATTCAACATGACACGGTAGCAAACATCTACTCTTTCAAGCAAGGCGAGACTGAGAGTGTTAGAGACTATGTAAATAGGATGAAGCAGTACATTAATCGTTGCCCAGAAGATGAGAAGCCCACCCAAAGTCGATTAATTTCTCTCTTCTTAAAAGGACTAAAAAATTCAACACTGCACACACATCTCTATGCAAAGAACCATACATCAATGAGTGTTGCCATGATGCTATGGATTTCACAGATAACTTCAAATTCCAAGATGGTACTAGCCCTGAGGTGAAACCTAGAGATCAGTGGGGTGATGACCAAAGTTCAGGGTCTAGCGCGCTAGTAAATCGAGACCACAGAGCTAACCTAGTACTAAGGAGATTGGGACAAACCTATCGCCCACCCATGCAGCCACAACAACAGCAGCAGCGAATGAGGAGTGTACTACCTACAGGTCCTCATCTTTGTGGAGCGTGTGGCAGTAACCATAAAACCGAAGAATGGAATACCTTTTCTCTTCTAGTCACAAACCAACCCACAAAGAAGTGGTGCTAGTCCTGTGCTTGGAATTTTACCCACACCACACAGGAATGTACTCGCATTGCAAGAATGAGACAAAAGCGTGAGCAACAAAGGGGTGCAGTGGCTCCACAAATGCATCAACAGTATACTAATTTTGAACGTAAGCCACCGATGGCACAAGAGCAAGCACGACCTATACTTGGAGCTCAACCTCCTGCTCCTGGGACTGCTCCTATGAGGTTTGTTGACTACGACAATTCAAATATGTCTTGGTAAACCCAAGCTATGTGGAGGAGGAATATGCATCATATTCATCCAAGGAAAATCTCCTTGAAAATCCCACATATCCAAGCCAAGCACTGGCAGGGGAACAAAATTCTTTGATGTTGCTAGGTGGCTACCAACCTAGGACTCCAGGCCCCTCAGGTCAATGGCAGCAAAGGAAAGTAGAAGCCAAACTAATGGACCCCTGTTACGAGTGTGGAGAACCCCATTGGTGGGCTCGTGATTGTCCACATCGCCCAAGGCAAGCAGCTCGATCCAATACAACAGTACCACAGTTTCCACCAATTGAAAGATATTGTCTAGGGTGTTGTGTAGAACACTTCCCAAAGGATTGTTTGCTGAAACCACATGAGGAAACTACCTCTCAACCAAAGGTCTCACTCAACTTTGTAGAGGTAGTTCCATCACCACCTTCATCAGAGAATGAGGATGTCGTGCCACTTAGAGTCATGACTAGATCACAGACACAAAATGCCGAAATGCAGATTGATGAGACACCTCAAACTAGGGATGCAAAGGCAAATCTAGTGGACAAGACCCTACATTCCAATAGAAAAAGGACCACTAGGAGGAAAAAGAACTGCAACAAGCAAACTAAGAGTGCATCCACTAGTTCTCAAGAAGTCTCTAAACAAAACATGAAGAATCAAGCTTTTACATCCCAAGAAGTGCATGAGGAGCATCAACCTCAACCTGGGCCTAGTGCTAAACAAGATGAGGCTAGTACAACCGAGGATAGTTCAGGGGGTTCTGTTTTTGTGTATAAGGTGAATGAGACTCTAGATGCCATCATTGATGCTCATAGAAGTCGCATTGCAACTTTATCTAAGCTACCCAAGAAGCTTCAAGAATACACAAACCCTCGTGAAGGAGAAGATCAATCTAGCTGTACATCAGCAACTCATTAGGAAAGCTCAATCAATACTTGAAGGCCCACCTCCACCTATCCCTCGGGGCCCAACCTCTCTTAAGCCAACATTAGAAACCATACCAGAAGTGTCATCAAGTTGGGAAATGAAAAGTGAGCTGATCTCACAAGCTCATAGCGAGAAGTCTGCACCAATTGCCACCCCATTGAAAGAAGGTATTCTGCCACCACCTAGCCTTGCCTTCCCATGCAATGATGAAGTTATTGATGCTAAAACGAGGACATGGCAAATGAGATGTGGGCAGCAGTTCATGAGAAAGTTAATGAGAATATGTCCTCTATTATTTCACCTCCATTCTCTGAGGTGGATTTTAGCAGGGGCACAGAAAACAACTTTAGACGTCCAAGTATCCAGGAGGAAGTTCAAACAATTGTTTCTCCTAGAAGTAAGCATACAATGAAAACCTTACCATCATATTTGGGAGAATATGAGAACTGTTCTCAAACCTTGATGCATAGAAGGTTGACAAAGGAGATGGATATGGGTATCGTGCAAGCTATTTTGTCAGCACCAGTGGCTTGTACCTTACCTTTGCTTGATTTGATAAAGCTTCGACCTGAGTTGTGGAATGATATTGCCACATGTTTGTCAGAGCACGTATTACTACAAAAGGGTCACCATCATTGTAATATACACCCTGAGACAAAGCATGTTATGCCAGTTCCTATCCACAAAGTAGGAAAAGTTTATGAGGACGTTCAGGGAAATGCTACCCTCCCATTAGAAGTGCGAAAAGTAGCTTTAACTGCAATACTTGATAGTGGTGTAGGAGTGGGAATTGTGACAAGGTCCATTTGGGAAAAGTGGAGCAAACCAACTATTAGGAGTACAAGGATGCACTTGCAGCTAGCAGATGGAAGCTTAGAACATCCCATTGGGCTGCTAGAGAACATATTGGTCACCACATGTGGGATTGAATATGAGCACACATTTGTAGTAGTGGATTTTGGAAAGCATCCAAACTATGAAGTGATATTGGGTAGACCATTCATGCGACAATTTCAAATGATTCAAGATTGGGGATACAATTATTTGTACCTCCGACATGATTCTATCATCACAAGGGTCAACCTAAAGAATCACTCATATCGTGATGTAACAAGGTCTCCAATAGATGAGTTTGATTCTGCTTCATCTGAGGGCTCAAGAGTTACATTGTCAGATGGGCGAGAAGATCTGTGGATGTGTGGAGCCTCATGTAAGGATTTCAACACTGAGAGACTTAAGGGTAATCGAAGTGTATCAGATGAGGCATACATTCCACAACCCTTCCCTGAGCACTTAATTGATGCCCTAGAATGGAGTCATGTCCTTGCAACATTATCGACTTGTGCTTTACCTAAGCCAATTCAATTTTGTGACTCAGATGGATATGACATTATTCCTATACGAATGGTACAACCACGTGACCTTCTAGATGATTTATACTATGGGGATGCATCCACAACAGCACTGCATGTAGAGAAAGTCTCAGTGGAGGATTTAACACTCGAATCTGCTAATGATGCTGATAAGGAAGATGGTTGGGACTCTGATTTTGAAGATGATGTGATAATCCCCGAGGAAGAGTTAGGAAAGGCACGCCTACTCTTGAGAGGAAGGGAGGTTCAAATAGAGATCCCTCGAAGCTGACATAAACGTAAATGTTGTAAGAGCCATAAGAGAATCCGTAAACAAGATGAGAGGGAACGATGTGAGAGAAAACAAAAAGAAGACGAGGAGTTTAAGAATGAACACTCTCGACCACCACCTCACTTCTCAAGAAAGAATGGATATCTATACTATGTCCAAGCACAAGATAGTATCAAAGACCAAGTAAAACGATCAGATGGATTCCAACCAGGAGAAAAGCTAAAAATTGTTAGCAAAAATCGCAAAAAAAACAAAGAGACCAAAACAAAAACTCAAGTCTCAAATAGATTCAAAAGAGAGTGTCGGAAGTGCAAAGATAACGGTTGATCAAAAAACTCTGATGCAAGATTGCAAAAGAGAGCTCAAAACCGCATGGTCTTCAATAAGTGACGACTCAAGTGGACAAGAACAAGGTCTCAATGTTCCTCCCAAATTCACACAGTACACTCTTCAAGATCGGAAGATTGTTCTTCAACAGCCCATGCGACAAAAGCCAAGCATGCCAGGGGTTTCATATGATGGTCCAAAAGATGCAAAAAAATTTGATATCGCTGAGCCAGGAAAAGAGCCTCGTTATGTGTGGATTGCCACAGACTTGTCCTGAGATGAGAAGTTATTAATTCAAACAATAAAGGAGTATCGCGATGTTTTTGCCTGGAGTTATAAAGACCTCAAAGGAGTTGATCCAAGCATTTGTCAGCATACAATTCCATTGCGAGAGGATGCAAAGCCTTCCAATCTGGAGAAGCTCCTGTGGGTGTGGATGATGATATGTTAGATTCAACACTTTTCCTTGTAGAGACAGCTCCTAAATGGTCTGAACCCATTTTAGAAATTTTGACAAGTGGGCAGATACAACTATCGGGTCCTAATGTGGATCTATGTGGCGACCATTCAAGTTAATCTCAGGGAGATTATATCGTCAGGGTAATGATAGAGTCTTGCGGCTTATACCTAACCCTGACCAATATGAGGAGATCTTGGAATGGGCACATGAGGGTATTGGTGGAATCCATGCATCAGCTACTACTTGTGTGCGACGTATAACTCAGGATGGGCAATGGTGGCCTACCATGCATACGGATGCTGAAAAATTTGTTTGTAACTGTGCTTCTTGTCATATTCAACAACCAATTCATAATGTCATATTATTCCAAATTTCAACTACACCAAGTTGGAGTAACTATATTGTGGACTATCTTAAGCATGGTCATACCGATCGAACAATTCCTAAACATCGACAGCATGCTATTGAAGTTGAAGCGGCCAACTATATGCTGATAGAGGGCTAACTCTACAAGAGGGGCAAGGATGGCAACTTGCGCATGTGTGTATGTGAAGATGACTACTTGAAAATCTTGACTCATGCACATGCAGGTGTTGGGGGTGGACACTTTTCGGGCAATACCACAGCTAAGTTGATTAGGTGGTCTGGGCTTTGGTGGCCAACCTTACAAATGGATGCCGAAGGATTTGTGAAACGTTGTGATGATTGTCAAAGGACCAAACCTCCCATCACAAAGGACAATATGCCATTGCGGCCTATATTAAGCACACGTGCGTTTGCCAAATGGGGTATTGATTTTGTCGGTCCCATTAAACCTCCAGCTCATCACATGCATGCCGAATATATTATAGTCGCAACAATTGACTATTTGACCAAATGGGTAGAAGCAAAGGCTATAGTAAAAAATGATGCCAAAACCACGACCAAGTTCTTGTATGAGTACGTGTTTACACGCTATGGCTTACCTATTGAAATCGTTAGTGATCAGGGTGTGCACTTTGTGAATGAGGTCATAGAGTTTTTACTTCAAGAATTTATGGTAATTCACAAGCGTTCTGCACCCTATCATCCCCAGACCAATGGTCAAGCTGAGAGTACTAACAAGATTCTCTGCACAGCACTCACAAAGATTGTTGAGGGACATAGGACTGATTGGGAGCAAAAGTTGCACTCAGTTCTTTGGGCATATAGAACAGCCTATAAAACATCTGTGGGCACAACCCCATTTGACCTTGCTTTTGGGCTAGATGCAATTCTTCCCATTGAATTTCTTGTACCTACTCTACGAGTTGCTAAACAATTGGACTGGACTGGTCATGAGCTTTCTCAACACATTGATGAATTGGAAAATCTAGTTGAGACCCGCTTATTGGCGGTAATGGGGATGTATGCCGAGAAGAGGAGACAAAAGCAATGGTATGATCGAAATGTAACAACTGGTCGATTCAAAAAAGGGGACCTTGTGCTCTTGTACACACTTAAGAAGCATAAGCGAAAGCTCAAGAAACGTGGCTTAGGACCGTTTGTGATTAATGAGCTTACTCCTAGTGGTGCAGTGCATTTAGAGACACTAGAAGGTGAGCAAATGCCTAACTTCATTAATGGAAGTCGTCTCAAGAAATAAAATGAACCATGAACTGAAGTCATGCTTCAACAAATGCATGTTGCCTACACACGGAAAGAAGCACATGACCTACTTAAACGTTAGGCTCAAGAAGAGGCTAAAGCTAGAGTTGCAAAAGCCAAGGAGCGTCGCAAGGCTTCTGTGTTGGCCTTACAGTTGGCTACTGATGAACAATATGTCGATCCTTTCAATATTCACGTGTGTCTTCATCTTCATGCGACTACCTACTTTGTCTCTGCCTTAATTGACTCTGGTGCAGATTATAATGTTCTCTCATTTGACACATGGATTGCCTTGGACAACCAAGACTTGTGCACATTCCTATTGACTTACAAAGCTTCTCAGTGGTGGTGAAGATAACCCTATAGAGGGAAAATGTGTCATTATGATGTCCATTCAAGATCACCAAATGTTAGTTTCCTTTTATGTGGCTAGTAAGTCCAAGGCAGTGGTAGAGGTTATTCTTAGTCGTTCATGGTTAAGTGCTACCAATTGTTCATTAGATTGGAAGAATAGACAACACAAATTGCAATTGATTCTGATTGCATCTTGGGATCTGCTGCTCCACAAGTTTTATCATGTCAAAAGGGTGGTAGTTCTACCTTACACAACCCACTTTCAACATCTGCTCTTCAAGCTCCAAGACAAATGATGTGGATAATCGATGAGTTCTCAAATGAGGGCCATGGTTGGCATGTTCCAACTACTCTAGTCACTGCTCAAAGAAGGCCAGGCAAGAAGGAATCGTCAATTTGGCTACCCAAAGATGCGTACAAACTTGTACCATCTAGCCTAGTTGCTAAATCTCCTAAAAAGAATATCCTTTCCAAGCCTAAGTCTCAGATTGTTACTCATTGGGTCCCAAAGCATGTTCTTAAAGCACAAGGCTATTATGAGGGTGCAACAGCACTTTGGCTTCCCAAATGCCATGGTTTGCTAGAGCCAGAAGAGTGTATCAATAAGATTCCAAAAGACACTCTTGGTTTTTCATATCAGTGGGAGCAAAGGAAATCCAAACAACCTCTTCAAGATAGGATAGGTGGTTGTAATAGCACCTACAAATCTACTTGTGTTGACCTTCTCCAAACATGTATTGAATCACCAGTTGTCCCAATTTCTCCTTGTTACACAATTCCACCATCAACTTGTGTACCTAAGACAAATCCAACTTTACATGAGTCTCCTTTGAGCATAGATTCTAGCACTTCACTGCCTAAATCCTCTTATCTTGCTCAAATTCCTCGACAATTGCTAACCTTCCCACCTCTTAAGAAGGACATACCCAAAACCAAAGGTAAGGCATTAACAATACAATTCAAGCTCTTTGGTAGATCAGTGTTTGAATAGTCTCACTTTTACTAATGTGGTTCCTTATGCCTTTACATGATTGTGTTCTTTTTGAGATGATCTTATCTACATTGTTTTTGATAGGGATTGTAATGATGGATATGAGTGTATAAAGTTTGAAGTTTCTAAATTTCATTGTTCTATGCCCAGATACCTCCTGATGGATACTTGGCGAGATACATGTCCACCATGCATTGACCCTGATAGTACTCAACCTGAACATCGTGGGGGTTATAGTGCTCCTCTTTTTCAAACCATTCTAGGTACTTTTATGCTCCCTTAGGTGAAATTTGTTGTGGGCATCACTTTGTCACTTTATTCTATCAACAGCATCACCCATTTCCACATTGTCAAGAGTGTGCACGACTCGTATTAGGAGAAGCTTCACACATTTGTTGGCTATGCCGCTCTTACTTTCGACGATATGGCACAGGCTTAATGAAACAAATTGTGGGAATTACACCCAAACACCATAACCTTCTTGATGTGAGAGTACCAAACTAAATCAACGTAGATTACTTGAGGAGGTTCAAGCACAACAATGAAGGGATACATGCATAAATGACTTGCAACCACCTATCTTGCAAGCCCTCCTTCCCCCAGCCTCAACATGTCAATTTTGGATCATTATGAGTACCTATATTGAGCAATTTCAAAATCGGAATTGTCTGCTTAACCTTCCCATAGAACCAATGCCATATTTTAGCGAGGAAGCACTCCTTCCTCTACCACCTTCTCCAGAGGCCGGCTTTTGTACAGGGTTGTCCTTGCATCTTGAAGTGATTGATACCATCTTTCCAGCAGAAGTGGACACGGATCCACCACCAGTGCAAAGGGTAAGCTCATCGACTCCACAATAAGATCAACAAGCCAGGGCACTTTTCTCCCACTGGGTTTTTCCCCTCGGCTATATTCGGTGATTGGCACCAATAACAAATTTTATTTTTTCTTTTCTTTTCTTGTTGTTAATCAGACATTTTGCAGAGATCTCAGCTAAACAAGAGCATACAAACACGCCCCAATAGTCCACCTACCATGCACACAAATTAGGAAGGGGAGAGACATGCAATGCCTACAAAGAGCAAAGAGAAGCAATCTGCACAACAACATCAACGAGCACTACAACAGGTGTATTCAAATCATAATCTTTTGTTCTTTATGTGCTTTTCACTTTTGCATATATTGGTTGCATGTTCACACACAGTTGGCTGGTTTAAGTTTTAAATTAGTTGTTACCATGTGGTGAGTGATTTCTAGATTCTTAGAGGACTTAGTTTCAAGTTCCAACTTACACATACAGTGCTGCATCCCAAGTTCAATGATCATCCCAATGAGTACGTGAATGTAATGCATTGGATTTATTGTGAATTTCTTTTGGCTATTTAACTATTTCTTATAAATATTTTTCCATTGTTTTATATTGTAAAGTAACATGTGATTTTCTACTCAAGATCTTGGTAAATGTAAAGCTCATCATTGAAGATCCAACAATGAGAACTTGGACAAGTATGTGTAGAATGGGGCCATATTGTCAAATTGTATTTTTAACGGTTGGATTTCTTTCGATCTTCTATAGAAAATGCACTTAATCTCTTAGAGGGCTTGCAAAAGTTTAATAATTTAATTATTAAAATTTTATACGACCCTCATTGCTTTGAGGAGAAAGTTGGGATCATGCGGTTATTAGTTATTTGAATTCTTCTTAATGATGGCATTCACTATATTTGGGTTTTTGTGGTAGTGTAGGGTAGTGAACACCACAATGCTAGGTGAAATTATTCCTCGAAAAAGAAACATATTTTTCAACAAATCAAAATAAGGACACCTCTTAAATCAATCATGTTTTGGTTTCCAAAATCCCTACCATATGCTGGTTTTATAACTAAAATATATGAAAAAGTTATAACTAAAATATATGTAAAATCAATCCTTGAAATAAGGGCTCTACTTAAAATCTTAGCCAATTTTTCTTAATTTTGACCAGTACAAATACACTAGAATGTCTCGAGCATTGAGTAAAATTTATGTATGCAAGTTTTATTAGAGCTAAATTATAATTCAAGGTTAAAAACAAAACTGGTGGTTGTTTTCTTAAGATCTTCCTTTATGACGTTCAGTTTAGTAAGTCGAAGACTCGTGATAATGTATTTCGATTTATGGTAGTTAACAATTGTGATTGTTTTTTAATTTCTTGGGAATACATACATATATACAATTATAATGCACCCCTCAAATATACAAGTTGTGACCAATAGGAAAGTAAACTCAACTAATAACCGAACTCTTTGATTAACAAAAACAAGGTTGTCGTAGGAAGCATTCTGCAGTATGGAAGGACATCCATCCAGGATCTACTCCATTTCTTTGCTACTATTAGACATGTCCCTTGACTTTTAGGATGTAAATGTGCTAATTAATTTTTATGCCCCTCCAAATGGAGTGGCATAAATCTACCCATGTCTGTCAAATAATATAACAAATTATAATGTGTTTACACATAATGACATAATCATATGACACACACATCTTTCGGTTGTTAGCTATTAATTCAGAAACTCAACTTCTGCCTTATAGTGTATCAAGCTCTACATGCTATAAATGTATCTATTATATTTACAATATCTAAGTGGAACCAAGGTAACTAGAGTTACATGGTTAATTCAAATGAGTTATGCAAAAGTGCAGCACTATGTCCCATACTTTCTATAGACACAAATAGACATATATACATGCATACATTTATGTGGATGTTTTTGTGTACGCATATGTAATATAAGCATCCATGCATACATGTGCATTTATGTGCTTGTACATGCAATATATGCATACATGCATGTGTTTGTATGTACTTGTGTGTGTTTTTAGGCTGCACCGAGGGGGTGGGGGGGAGTGAAAGGGAAAAAGCATATGTGTCCCAAAAATGTGTGCTTAATAGCTCAAAGAGAAATGTCTTATTTTAAAAATTGCACGTGGGATATATCAATTCGGGACAAATTGTACTATTAACATTAATTTTTGAAAGGTGATTATTGAGTCTTATGATTAGCTATATTTTAACTACTCCTCTATTATAAGAGCCTAGAAATCTTTTGTTATCATTTTCTTGTCCCAATTATTATGTTATCATTTTCTTGACCATGTCAAGCATTGACTATCTCTTCTGCTATCATTTGCCTAACCATATCAAGCATTGACTCTCTCGAGCTTTTATTGTACACTTTGCACTCATGAATTTTTAAATTTAATGTAACGACATTATAGTCCCATGCATAAATGCTTGTATAGAATCTACACATATTTTGCCATTGCAATAACTAAAGACCATGCCCATCACTTTTTTGTAGTCAGATTATAGTCCCATGCTTACATGCTCACATTAAAACTACACACCTTTCTTCCATTGAAATAAGTAAATACAATGCCCATCATTTCACCTATGTTTATTACCTTAACCTTATTATGCCATATGTAGCATTATAGGGGACACAGTTTGTTTAAATCTCTCATATTGAGTTGGGATCATTTGATTAGATCCTAAACAACATAATCCTTTATGGCCTCTAATTCAACAAGCCAGATCTTGATGACGGTATGGCACACTTATGTGAAAAGACTAGGGAGGGGGAGAGAGAGAGCTTGAGCTCTTGCAAGCACATAAATACTCACACAAAAATTGGAGAATACACACACAGAGATGGAAGACTGAAATCTTCTTCTACTTGTCGCTCTCAAAAAAGGTCTATAAAAGAGATGTCCAAGTACTATGTATAAGCGGTCCATAATATAAACATGCTAAGTAGGTGAGTTTGATAAGGTAAGTATGCCATAGCTAGGTTGGACTAGGTTGATGTAGTCTAGCTATAGAATCGCAGATAAAGATCCGTCATGTCAACTACTACCAAATGTGTCAATTATGTGTAAAGATGGGAATAGTCACCCAAGCATGTCATGAGTGTCAACTCATGTTGATATTGATGTCTCAACCATCCCTCTCAATATTAACTCCATTGTCAAAATGTTGGGTTTTAAATCAGATGTATGTAAAGAATGTGTCCTCACATGGTGAGTTTTCGAAAGAAGTATTTTTAGACTGGCCACTTAATTATGAGGATTTGAGTCACCCAGATTATGTGTGTAGGTTATGTAAAGTTTTGTATAACTTAAACCAAGCACTGAGAGCAAGGCATGATAAAATTACACACTATCTTATAACCATTGGCTTTCATCATAGCAGATGTTGATCATTCATTCTATGCATGAAAGAGTGATAAGGGGATTGTGGTCATCACCATCTATGTGGATGACTTAATTGCTGGGGTTAACATTCAATGAAAAGGAAGTTAAGAATATAAAGAGTCTCCTCAAGAAGAAGTTTGATATGAAGGATTTTGGTGAACTGGGATACTTTCTTGGAATTGAGGTCATGAAGATGCCTAAGGGCATATGGCTATCATTAAGAGAGTATGTATTGGACATATTTCACAAATATAGTATGGTTGCTATCCATAAGCCCATTTCTATACCATTGGACTAGAATGGCAAGCTGAGTGTAAATGCACATGAGAGCAACTACTCAACTCAATTGGGTGCCATGGTGGCAATGTGCAGATTACTATTAACAAAAAGACCTATGGCATGAATCATGAGGTTGCACAACAAGTATCCATGAGTGGAAATAAAGCAAGACATTTTTTGGAGAAGCCAGAAAATGCAAAGGACTCAACCAAGCCTTGGAACTTGTGGAAGGATTTATGCAAATGTACAACATTTGACTGCACCAATTCAAGCCTTGTAATTCTACGTGAGAAGGTTTGGTCAGACTTCAATAAGATGGTGAAACTTTTGACCAAAAGTAAGACAACCATAGAGGAGCGACTAAAATTTAAAGACTAGCTTTCTAATTTTACGAAGTCCATGGTTGAAAACATGGGGTGAAACCAACATTACACACTACATGGTAAACACATTTGCTCCTTCCTACTAGATATTAAGAAACAAGTATGAATAACTACCGACTCGGTCTTAATTTTTTGGTGCATACTTCAAATGAGTATGGTTCTTTGGACATGTGGAGCACACAAGGAATGGAGAAATCTCATTATCGAGCTGAGGAGTATATTTTAAAAACACCCGGCATGGAGGAGGGAAGACTCATACAAATTACCTCAAGGAGATATTTAATTGGTTTTACAGATACACTTTTGGGCAAAAATTATCCATGGAAAGGGAGCATATGAGTAATCTAGCAAGGACAACACAAAATAATGCCAAACAGAGAAGATCACTAAAGTGGAAAGCTGGCACAGGACCAGCACGTCATGCAGCAGCATGGACATCTTCACGAAAACGCATAGGAAGAATTTGGAAGTAGAAACAACACTTTGAAGTTGAAAGTATTTTGAATAAAGTTGTAAATATTTTTGACTTAGGAAGTAGACAACATTTAGAAGAAAGTTGTAAAGCTTTTTGACTTAAAAATAAAAAATAATTGCACCATTCCATTATATTGAATATTTACATTGAAAATATTTACAACAAATAGATCTAATTGCTCTTGAGTCTCTTCTCTTCTTTCTCCCCCTCTTCGGTAGGCATTTTCCCTCTATAATGCAAAAACCACTTACGATTATATCCCTTGAGTGACTTTACATCCTCCACTCCTGCACCTAGGTCATAGCTTGAATAACATAGGAAATAACCTACTCGAGAAGACCAAAAACCAGGGCCGTATCTAAAGATACGGATGGCAACACACTTCTCTATAAGCATGACTTCATGTATATTATAAGGTATAAATGCATACCCTGTATACCTAGATAGGGCTTTCAGTGTAAGGAGTGGAATCTCTGCATCCCTCGAGTACTTGCTATGATATATAATAAATATATTTTTGTCGATAGAAGAGACGTAGTGTGCAAGAGTAGTATCTTACCCAACTCTTGCACGACCAGCACCACCTCGTCCAAGAAATCCATCGGTGTCGTCAAGCTCTATCTGCATTGACAAAGAACTAGGAGGGAACAAACTAAAGTAAGAAATAATTCAAACAGACTTAAGCAATAAGAATTAAATAAGACAAACTAAAGAAATAATTAATTCAGGTAAACTTAAGCAATAATTTACCTTTTGGTTCTCATCCTCCTCCAACTTGGCTGCATCCCAAAGGTTGATGGAGCCCTCTTCGTTTTCTTGGTCTCAAGTTCGGGAAGAGGTCCCTTGCCCAACTCAGAAATGCCCATATCATGTTGAAGGGCTTGAAATTCTTCCTCTGAAGGAAGAGAAGCTTCATTCTCTTGGTTTTTTTAAAGCACAAGGACATTGCTTCTAGGGGCTCTATGAAGTCTTTTGTCACTTCCGTGTCCAACGTGAGAAATTCATCCTTATGCTCATTCTCTACTTCGAGAACATCGGACGCAGCTTCACAACCGTCTGCTATTATAGCAAGATAGTAATCCTCTCTAAAATTTTAGAGTTTTTGAGTGTGGGAGAGGAGGAGCTAATACTTCACATTAATTAGGAAGGATGGTAGCCCAGGGATGACAAAATTGGATGTCAATTGCTCCCCATGGACAGATGATGTTCCTTTATCAATGATGGTGGAGGCCTTAAACTCTGCCACATCAAAATTTGTGCTGAGGAGTTCCTCCTCCTTCTTCTTTGACTGGGCACTTGAAATAAAGCATTGTTCTAATTTATCAGTCCTTCCTTTAAGCTCCTGCTTTGTGTTATCCTCCTTAAATCAACATGAAGAAAGAGGTAGGCAACAAACCCAAAATAATATTCTAGTAACCTGCATTTCCTGCCATCATGCGCTTGGCACATGTCAACACAAATCTTGATATGTTGATCATCTGAGTAAATGTCCCATCTCTTTGACATGCTTGCATTTTCCTACTCTGACAAAGGTGATTATTTCCCTAGCTGTTTCTTTCATGTTGCATGTAAAGAGGCTGGCCCTTATGACTTTATTTGATCTCTGCTCCGCATTGATGGCATCTTTCTCATGCCACGAACTCAGCATCGTGTAGAAGCATGGACTAAATGCTTTTCCTTCTTTGGCTTGGGGTAGCTTTTCCCTAATCTCTTCATTAATCTTCGTGGCCCTTTCACCTTCCTTGCATGCTTTTACCAAGTGTTGAGTGCACTTAGCCTTGATCTCTTCAATCTTTGTCTTCTATGATGCTAGTTCTTCTGAAGTATGCCTTATTTAGTTCAAAGACATCTACAAGGGCCTGGATTTGGTGTTTCATATGTTTTCCTCTCATCTCGTTCTCTTCATCAAGCTCTTTCAACTTGACCTTGCCGTCGTTAAGATATTGGGAGTGCGCAAATTCATGTATTGCCTTTTTCTCCTCCTCTAGGGATCTTCTTTGATATTGCCCCACTATCTTGGTTAAAATCTTTCCTTCCTCTTGGGCACTTTCTAGTAGCCTCTTCTTGGACTCCTTTGGTAGGTGTGCTATGGCATTGAACTGGATATCACTGATATGAATATTGTGTGTGTGTGTGTGTGTAAGGCCTCATCAAACTTTGAATTATATGCCACAATTGATGGTCATGAGTGAGGAGGATATGTGTGCACGTGAAAATCTGCATATTCAAGGCATGTTTGAAGCTACCCACAAAGCCCATGTAGATGGTTCTCTAGAGTGCTTCGTGGGGCCATGAGTTTCTCCAACTTCCTCTTATCCTACATCGTGCAAACCTTAGTGTCTATGTTTACATACATATGTCCACGTTCACTACATGTGAACGTGTGGACCATCTTTACAAGACTAGTCCATGTTTACAACACGTACCTCCAAGTTCACAACATATGAACATGTGGTCCATTTGAGTCAAAATCTTTTCTTTCTCTTGATTACTTTCTAGTAGTCTCTTCTTAGACACCTCTTATAGGCCTGCTATGGCATTGAATTGGATATGGCTAGCATGCATGCACAATACATGACATGATCATCAAAATAAGCTTCCATAGCCTCTTTAGGGCCACTTATGCCATTCTACCCCCGCGATCGATTTTGGATGCATATTGTCACTCAATAAGATTGGAAGCTGTGTAATGAACTTCTCCTGCATGGCTCTTTCTTGATCCTATTAAATTAGGCTTATCTATATTTACATTTTTGTTTGTAAGTTTATGCTTATGTTTATGCACATACTTTATATTTCCTTCTTCATTTATGCTTCTAGGTGTACACTTATATTATGAACCATGATTAGATGTAGCCATGGGGTTGGATTCAACCCGCACTAGAGGATGATTTGAACCTAAACCAGGTATGCATGCCCTTGTGTTCACATTAAGCTTATGTATTAATTTCTTATCATAAAGCTTATGCATGTCTACATGTTAATATTTTTAGAGATGCCCACCTTATGGAGGGTTCTCAAGTGCCAATCTTATCATACTAGAGGATAGTGTGGGCCTACATAGTATCTTTGAGATATAGAGAATGCGTGGGTTTAATTGAGCTAAAGATGTGGAGTAGAGTAATTGCACTGCTCTAGATTTATCCTCCTCGATTTTGCCTCCCTATTTCCAACACACTTCTTCTTATCCATAGACACCCCTTTTTCCTCTTCTTATAGACACCCTTTGTCTCTTAGACGTCACCTCACAATATCACCCTTCCCCTCTGACCTAGATTATGCCAACCCCTCTCCCTTCTGGTGCTCTGGTAGCCGTACCCAATGCCTCTTCATTCTAGTCCTCTCACATCCTATGTGATCCCTCCCTGCTCTGATCCGTCTATTCCCCCTGTTAAGACCCCGTTCACTTCCTCTCAACATGCCCATTTTCATGAAGGCAATGGTTCTTAATGTGGTTTTCCCTCCCATTGCCACTTAGGTAGTGGCTGAAAGTGATTCTAAGAGCCTTTATCATCGTCGTTCTAGTGGTGGGTTGGATCATCTTCACCTAATTGTGTATATGAGGAGCCAAATATTACGACTTGGATGATGATGGCACACCATGTTGATGATATCGATATGGGGATTAGGTTCTACTTTACCTTCCAGCAATTGGTGAGCTCAAGTTACAAGAATTGCTTCAAAACATTGGGAGAACAAAGGAGTAAAGAATTTATCTATGTACCACAATGCATGAATGAGCAAATTTCCAATCCCAAAAGCATCCATTTTTCCAACAAATGGGCGAGAGATGTCATTATCGAAATTCTCAACAATAGGAGGTCAAGCGCAAGGAGAAATGTGAGGGAAGGAAAAGGTCTTCTAGCCCATTGCATTGAAAAAGAGCTTAAGAAGTCATGTAAAGAGCACAAAGATAGTAAGGCTTACCTAAAACAAAAGGCAGCACATCATTCGCAATTGGAGAAGTATGGTGCCACAAAATATGGTTCAAGAGAAAACACGGCTTGACCACTAGATTTGTAAGTTCTCGTATATTTTGTATCCCTATGCGTGTTATCTCTTATGCATTGCTTATCTTTCATATTTTCTATGCATATTTTTCCTTATACTTGTTGGTAATTGTTTGTATAGTTGGTTGCTCCTTCCCAATTGAACGAGAGTAGATATTGTAATTACCATAAAGAAGGTGAAACTTGGGAATGGCTAAAACAACAAGGGATGGTAAACCCTCTAACAAGGCCAAGGCAACTATGAGAGGTGAGTCCCATGGTTTTGATTTCTTTGAAGCTTTATATAAAAGTGATGTCGCACTAATTATGTCTATTTTTCATTGTATGTAATGTAGGATGAGGATGAAGGTGGTGAAGATGTAGCACATAGTGGGAAGGATGACAACGTTAGTTTGCTTCCTAATTAGGTCATTATAATAGGACATAGGCAATAGTTCAATGTAACATTTCTCTCTCAGGTCTATTTTAAAATACATTTTTGTAAATTTATCCCAAAAAAACGAGTGAAAAAATAGTGTCTCCTGAACTCATGTGATACCTTTACATATTTTTGAGTGAACCCCCTGATACATGCATGCTTTGTAAAAACATTCGTTTGCTTTCTCATAAAAATGGCACATGACATCTACCCAGTCAAAAAAGATGTCATGCTAGCAATTACCTACGTAAAAACTTTTATTGACACAAACAGTACTCGAGAGAATCGTTCCATGTTGGGCCCACAAATTAGGCCTCAACCTTGAAAGGTGACATTTGAGGGGGACAATCTTGATTCTTAACCAAGTTTCTTTGCTAAAATCTGCGAGGAAGAAGCTCGCTCACTCGACGAACTTTTCAAAATTATGCGTTCCTTTTAAAGGATAAATATTCCCAGTAAAATGCCTCAACCGTGGACATGTTGAACCCTTTTCCCGTGCAGACCGTGCAATGATTCTAACGAGGCGGATCACGACGGACGCCTTCCCGTGAGCGCCAGCTTTTTCTTGTCCCGGCCATTGTTGCGGCTGACAGCCCGGCTGCAGAAAAGCGTCATGCGCATGCGCATCAATCGGGACCTGCCATCACGTATGGGGGCTATATAAGCGGGGGCGTGGGCAGCATGAAGCGTAATTTGTGCTTTCCCTAGAGATGGGCTTTCCGTCGCATATTCCACTTACACCACTGTTTCTCTTCATCCTGCTAGCTAGTAGCAGCAGCTGCTGCCTCGCCAACACGGTGATCCAGAACTTGACAAGGGATGAACTCCTAATCAACCCTGCCGGCGTAACTGTGCCGGCTGGCGAGTCGGCTGAGCTACCGTCTCAGCAGCTGAAAAATGTCATGTTCCAAGACGTTCAAACCGGGGATCAGGCCGGGCCCCTCGACCTGCCGGACGGCCAAACCCTCGCTGCCGTGCCCTCCTCGAGCATGCTCTCGGTCCGTCTAGGCGTTGGAGCCACCGTGATGGCGAGATTGGGAGAAAGCTCTCAGATAATTATCCGTCTTTGACTACCTCTCTCTGTATCTAATACGTAGTATGCGTACTGGGTTCTTATGATTGTTCGTATGTTATGATTGTAATGATACTGCTTAAGCGCTCACATAATTATCCGTCTTTGACTACCTCTCTCTGTATCTCATACGAAGTATGCGTACTCGGTTCTTACGTATGTTATTATTGTAATGATATTGCTTAAGCGCACTTCGTATGTTATTATTGTAATGATATTGCTTAAGCGCACACTGATTGCTCGTATGTTTTTGTAATGATATTGCTCATTTTATCTTGACGTTGTCCTATCTATAAACGTGGGGCCCGTGTTTTGGTCCTGCCAACTGTAAGGAGATGGCGAGTTCCCGCTTAAATGGCCTCGTAGAAGCTGCGGGACCAACATTATAATTCAAGGTTAAAAACAAAACCAACAAAAAAACTGGTGGTTTTCGTAAGATCTTCCTTTATGACTTTTAGTTTCCAACTTTCTTTATTGCAGTATATGTTACACATACAGTGCTGCATCCCAAGTTCAATGATCATCCCAATTAGTACGTGAATGTAATGCGTTGGATTTATTGTGAATTTCTTTTGGCTATTTAACTATTTCTTATAAATATTTTTCCATTGTTTTATATTGTAAAGTAACATGTGATTTTCTGCTCAACATCTTGGTAAATGTAAAGCTCATCATTGAAGATCCAACAATGAGAACTTGGACAAGTATGTGTAGAATGGGGCCATATTGTCAAATTGTATTTTTAACGGTTGGATTTCTTTCGATCTTCTATAGAAAATGCACTGAATCTCTTAGAGGGCTTGCAAAAGTTTAATAATTTAATTATTAAAATTTTATACGACCCTCATTGCTTTGAGGAGAAAGTTGGGATCATGCGGTTATTAGTTATTTGAATCCTTCTTAATGATGGCATTCACTGTATTTGGGTTTTTGTGGTAGTGTAGGGTAGTGAACACCACAATGCTAGGTGAAATTATTCCTCGAAAAAGAAACATATTTTTCAACAAATCAAAATAAGGACACCTCTTAAATCAATCATGTTTTGGTTTCCAAAATCCCTACCATATGCTGGTTTTATAACTAAAATATATGAAAAAGTTATAACTAAAATATATGTAAAATCAATCCTTGAAATAAGGGCTACTTAAAATCTTAGCCAATTTTTCTTAATTTTGACTAGTACAAATACACTAGAATGTCTCGAGCATTGAGTAAAATTTATGTATGCGAGTTTTATTAGAGCTAAATTATAATTCAAGGTTAAAAACAAAACTGGTGGTTGTTGTCTTAAGATCTTCCTTTATGACGTTCAGTTTAGCAAGTCGAAGACTCGTGATAATGTATTTCGATTTAGGGTAGTTAACAATTGTGATTGTTTTTTAATTTCTTGGGAATACATACATATATACAATTATAATGCACCCCTCAAATATACAAGTTGTGACCAGTAGGAAAGTAAACTCAACTAAAAACCCAACTCTTTGATTAACAAAAACAAGGTTGTCGTAGGAAGCATTCTGCAGTATGGAAGGACATCCATCCAGGATCTACTCCCTTTCTTTGCTACTATTAGACATGTCCCTTGACTTTTAGGATGTAAATGTGCTAATTAATTTTTATGCCCCTCCAAATGGAGCGGCATAAATCTACCCATGTCTGTCAAATAATATAACAAATTATAATGTGTTTACACATAATGACATAATCATATGACACACACATCTTTCGGTTGTTAGCTATTAATTCAGAAACTCAACTTCTGCCTTATAGTGTATCAAGCTCTACATGCTATAAATGTATCTATTATATTTACAATATCTAAGTGGAACCAAGGTAACTAGAGTTACATGGTTAATTCAAATGAGTTATGCGGAAGTGCAGCATTATGTCCCATACTTTCTATAGACACAAATAGACATATATACATGCATACATTTATGTGGATGTTTTTGTGTACGCATATGTAATATAAGCATCCATGCATACATGTGCATTTATGTGCTTGCACATGCAATATATGCATACATGCATGTGTTTGTATGTACTTGTGTGTGTTTTTAGGCTGCACCGAGGGGGTGGAGGGGGGAGTGAGAAAGGGAAAAAGCATATGTGTCCCAAAAATGTGTGCTTAATAGCTCAAAGAGAAATGTCTTATTTTAAAAATTGCACGTGGGATAATTCAATTCGGGACAAATTGTACTATTAACATTAATTTTTGAAAGGTGATTATTGAGTCTTATGATTAGCTATATTTTAACTACTCCTCTATTATAAGAGCCTAGAAATCTTTTGTTATCATTTTCTTGTCCCAATTATTATGTTATCATTTTCTTGACCATGTCAAGCATTGACTATCTCTTCTGCTATCATTTGCCTAACCATATCAAGCATTGACTCTCTCGAGCTTTTATTGTACACTTTGCACTCATGAATTTTTAAATTTAATGTAACGACATTATAGTCCCATGCATACATGCTTGTATAGAAACTACACATATTTTGCCATTGCAATAACTAAAGACCATGCCCATCACTTTTTTGTAGTCAGATTATAGTCCCATGCTTACATGCTCACATTAAAACTACACACCTTTCTTCCATTGAAATAAGTAAATACAATGCCCATATTTCACCTATGTTTATTACCTTAACCTTATTATGCCATATGTAGCATTATACGTATGGGGACACAGTTTGTTTAAATCTCTCGTATTGAGTTGGGATCATTTGATTAGATCCTAAAGAACATAATCCTTTATGGCCTCTAATTCAACAAGCCAGATCTTGATGATGGTATGGCACACTTATGTGAAAAGACTAGGGAGGGGGAGAGAGAGAGCTTGAGCTCTTGCAAGCACATAAATACTCACACAAAAATTGGAGAATACAGACACAGAGATGGAAGACTGAAATCTTCTTCTACTTGTTGCTCTCAAAAAAGGTCTATAAAAGAGATGTCCAAGTACTATGTACAAGCGGTCCATAATATAAACATGCTAAGTAGGTGAGTTTGATAAGGTAAGTATGCCATAACTAGGTTGGACTAGGTTGATGTAGTCTAGCTATAGAATCGTAGATAAAGATCCATCATGTCAACTACTACCAAATGTGTCAATTATGTGTAAAGATGGGAATAGTCACCCAAGCATGTCATGAGTGTCAGCTCATGTTGATATTGATGTCTCAACCATCCCTCTCAATATTAACTCCATTGTCAAAATGTTGGGTTTGAAATCAGATGGATGTAAAGAATGTGTCCTCACATGGTGAGTTTTCGAAAGAAGTATATTTAGACTAGCCACTTGATTATGAGGATATGAGTCACCCAGATTATGTGTGTAGGCTATGTAAAGTTTTGTATAACTTAAACCAAGCACTTAGAGCAAGGCATGATAAGATTACACACTATCTTATAACCATTGGCTTTCATCATAGCAGATGTTGATCATTCATTCTATGCATGAAAGAGTGATAAGGGGATTGTGGTCATCACCATCTATGTGGATGACTTAATTGATGGGGTTAACATTCAATGAAAAGGAAGTTAAGAATATAAAGGGTCTCCTCAAGAAGAAGTTTGATATGAAGGATTTTGGTGAACTGGGATACTTTCTTGGAATTGAGGTCATGAAGATGCCTAAGGGCATATGGCTATCATTAAGAGAGTATGTATTGGACATATTTTACAAATATAGTATGGTTGCTATCCATAAGCCCATTTCTATACCATTGGACTAGAATGGCAAGCTGAGTGTAAATGCACATGAGAGCAACTACTCAACTCAATTGGGTGCCATGGTGGCAATGTGCAGATTACTATTAACAAAAAGACCTATGGCATGAATCATGAGGTTGCACAACAAGTATCCATGAGTGGAAATAAAGCAAGACATTTTTTGGAGAAGCCAGAAAATGCAAAGGACTCAACCAAGCCTTGGAACTTGTGGAAGGATTTATGCAAATGTACAACATTTCACTGCACCAATTCAAGCCTTGTAATTCTACGTGAGAAGGTTTGGTCAGACTTCAATAATATGGTGAAACTTTTGACCAAAAGTAAGACAACCATAGAGGAGCGACCAAAATTTAAAGACTAGCTTTCTAATTTTACGAAGTCCATGGTTGAAAACATGGGGTGAAACCACCATTACACACTACATGGTAAACACATTTGCTCCTTCCTACTAGATATTAAGAAACAAGTATGAATAACTACCGACTCGGTCTTAATTTTTTGGTGCATACTTCAAATGAGTATGGTTCTTTGGACATGTGGAGCACACAAGGAATGGAGAAATCTCATTATCGAGCTGAGGAGTATATTTTAAAAACACCCGGCATGGAGGAGGGAAGACTCATACAAATTACCTCAAGGAGATGTTTAACAGGTTTTACAGATACACTTTTGGGCAAAAATTATCCATGGAAAGGGAGCGTATGAGTAATCTAGCAAGGGCAACACAAAATAATGCCAAACAGAGAAGATCACTAAAGTGGAAAGCTGGCACAGGACCAGCACGTCATGCAGGAGCATGGACATCTTCACGAAAACGTATAGGAAGAATTTGGAAGTAGAAACAACACTTTGAAGTTGAAAGTATTTTGAATAAAGTTATAAATATTTTTGACTTAGGAAGTAGACAACATTTAGAAGAAAGTTGTAAAGCTTTTTGACTTAAAAATAAAAAATAATTGCACCATTCCATTATATTGAATATTTACATTGAAAATATTTACAACAAAAAGATCTAATTGCTCTTGAGTCTCTTCTCTTCTTTCTCGCCCTCTTCGTCGGTAGGCATTTTCCCTCTATAATGCAAAAACCACTTACGATTATAGCCCTTGAGTGACTTTACATCCTCCACTCCTGCACCTAGGTCATAGCTTGAATAACGTAGGAAATAACCTACTCGAGAAGACCAAAAACCAGGGCCGTATCTAAAGATACGGATGGCAACACACTTCTCTATAAGCATGACTTCATGTATATAATAAGGTATAAATGCATACCCTGTATACCTAGATAGGGCTTTCAGTGTAAGGAGTGGAATCTCTGCATCCCTGGAGTACTTGCTATGATATATAATAAATATATTTTTGTCGATAGAAGAGATGTAGTGTGCAAGAGTAGTATCTTACCCAACTCGTGCACGACCAGCACCACCTCGTCCAAGAAATCCATCGGTGTCGTCAAGCTCTATCTACATTGACAAAGAACTAGGAGGGAACAAACTAAAGTAAGAAATAATTCAAATAGACTTAAGCAATAAGAATTAAATAAGACAAACTAAAGAAATAATTAATTCAGGTAAACTTAAGCAATAATTTACCTTTTGGTACTCATCCTCCTCCAACTTGGCTGCATCCCAAAGGTTGATGGAGCCCTCTTCGTTTTCTTGGTCTCAAGTTGGGGAAGAGGTCCCCTGCCCAACTCAGAAATGCCCATATCATGTTGAAGGGCTTGAAATTCTTCCTCTGAAGGAAGAGAAGCTTCATTCTCTTGGTTTTTTTAAAGCACAAGGACATTGCTTCTAGGGGCTCTATGAAGTCTTTTGTCACTTCCGTGTCCAATGTGAGAATCTCATCCTTATGCTCATTCTCTACTTCGAGAACATCGGACGCAGCTTCACAACCGTCTGCTATTATAGCAAGATAGTAATCCTCTCTAAAATTTTAGAGTTTTTGAGTGTGGGAGAGGAGGAGCTAATACTTCACATTAATTAGGAAGGACGGTAGCCCAGGGATGACAAAATTGGATGTCAATCGCTCCCCATGGACAGATGATGTTCCTTTATCAATGATGGTGGAGGCCTTAAACTCTGCCACATCAAAATTTGTGCTGAGGAGTTCCTCCTCCTTCTTCTTTGACACAAGGTTCAGGACCTCTTCTTCTATAGACTGGGCACTTGAAATAAAGGACTGTTCTAATTTATCAGTCCTTCCTTTAAGCTCCTGCTTTGTGTTATCCTCCTTATCAGCATGAAGAAAGAGGTAGGCAACAAACCCAAAATAATATTCTAGCAACTTGCATTTCCTGCCATCATGCACTGGGCACATGTCAACACAAATGTTGATACGTTGATCATCTGAGTAAATGTCCCATCTCTTTGACATGCTTGCATTCTGAGACGAGGTGACTGGGAAGCTTGACATGTGGAAATACGTAATTGACCCTTCTGAGAGAAGGTTCCTCAATTTTGATGGTTTCTCAATGGTAATAAGGTGGAAGCTTGTCCAAGAAGATTGCGGTGCCCACAATGGAATAATGGCATGGTGATGCGGCGGCTTGGCGGCTACCCTGATAACAATATTCTATCTTCAAATATAATGGTTTTACTTGATTTAGACTGCACACATTGTAAATGCCACAAGTATGCTTGATAAATACTTTGGTATGGTAGATAGACTAGTGATGTGGAAAATAAAAGTGGGCCTTTATGCTCACATGGTTTTTAATTGTATTATTAATAAAGTATTCACCATAAGGCTACAAGTTGGGGAGTGTGGAAGGCATGTAGGAGTGTGTGTAGGTGCATAATTGGGAAAGATTCTTCTAGAATGCCTACATGGAAGAGGAGAATTCTTACATGTGTAAATGGGATCTCCACCTACATGCCACTTAGACTTGGCTATTATCTCATCACACTTTCAAAGTCAAAAAGTCTTCAATTTAATAATCAATAAAAGACAGCCTAAGAGAACAATTGATGGTGACATCTACCCTTATGTCACTGAAGGGTTGAAGATTTTTATATTGTAATTTGTAACAATGGAAGAGAGGGTGATTCTCCACCTACAAAAGGATCCCTCCTCTCCCTTTCAAATCAATGAATGAAGCCTCCTCAATTGAGCATTTTGTGTCATTGCCATTCTCTTATCTTCAAACCCTTATTCAAACACTGTCTTTACATGTGAATGTCTCATTTAGCATTAACTCCTCGTGCTTTACCCAATTTTGGACCTCTTTGATGATTCATGATAAGTGGGATAAGGAGTTATTATCTTGGTGGGCCTGTGACTTCTCAAGGTAGCCCTTGCCTTATTGCCGCCCTCCTTTGGCAGTACCAATGGCTTTAGCACGGTAATGAGCACGTGGAAGGACTTTGGAGACTATAGGTAAATATTTACGATTGTCCACTGAGCAATGTTAACCCTTACCCTCTAGCTTGAATCATGAAGGAGATGAAAGGCAAGAGGCTATGTGAAAATTGAGGTTTCATGCAAAGAGAGGGAAGTGTAGTTTTTGTGGTCTAATACCCAAATTTCAACCGGTAATTACTCAGCACTCGGATATTAGTTTCTAAAATTGATCATATGGCTAGGAAGCTCTTTATATGCTCTCTTGACTCATATAACTAATTTCTTAATCCTTTACTTCATTGATGATCAGAATTTCTCCCAAAGTTGCTAACTTTGAGGCAAATTTTGGTAGTTTTATAGTCTTGTAGTAAAATGCTCATAACTTTTCACTCAGTTGCCCGTTTTTGAAAGTTTTTATATAGACGTGAAGCTCTCTTCAAGCTCTACATACCTATGTGATCCTTTTTTGTGTAATCTATATGGTTTTTAAAGTGCAATTCTTTATGTATCTCTATTTTTATAAACTTTGGACCATTATTTCTTCTTAATAATGATTAATTCCTCTTAATCTCTTATCAAAATGCAAATCCCATGTATCTTATCCTCTTTTAAGTGATTGCTATATTCTTTTACTTTAAGATGTTCTGTCCAAATCGCCCAATTCGAACGGATGGACCTTACCAACATTCCCCATATGTTTCCATTCACATAATCCTGAGTCGGAAGATTTTCTTCCAACAAAGAATTACCCTCTTGTTTTGGAGCTGCAAGACTGGCAGAAATTCTTGCTTCTCCTGATCCTTTCATATTTCCTTCCATGAATTATGATCTCACCTTTGATGTGTTTATCTTTATCTTAACCTAGGGAGAGAAAGGGAGGTGAGGAGGCTGTGAGGTTTCATACAAGTGTGTTTTGATTCTAAGAAGTGACCGAAGTCAAAACCCCAACTTTGTGTCTCACTACTTCATTAATTTTTTGGTTTGCGCATGGAAGAATGATCAATGTAAAGAAGGGTTGCTAATTTATGGGATGAGTGAATCCCATGGCTCTTGAAAGTTAGCAAAGAGCATGTGTGGAGGTGAAAGGCTTGTTCAAGCAAGGGGCAAGCATTGTGGCAAGAAAAGGAGCCCATCAATGTGCACATCAAATGGAGGGATGTGCTGATTTGCTCATGAAAGATGAGCGATGTTTGGTGGAAGCAAGAGGAAGCTTTAACGAGGTATATTGCCTCGGGTTTCTTGTGGGAATCCATGAAGAAGAAGTAGCCTTGAAGATGGTGTATGCAAGAGAAGCATGCACATAATAGAGCTCAAGTGAGAGCTCCTGGAGAAGACCAAAGAAGATGGCACAAGTATAGCATGCAGGATCTGCATATGGAGCTTAGGAAGATGTAACCAAACACAATGCCTACTAATGGAAGGCAGTAGAAGAAGCAAGCTCAAACATTGAGCGATGAAGATATGTATGTCTAATTGAAGGCAAGGGGGAATGCTCAAGTAATACGGGTGCCCGATTTATGCAGCATGTTCTCATTATGTAGAGGATAAAGCATCAGCTCAGCACACATGGATATATTGCTATAGTAGAAGAGCTGTTAGTCGTTGATGGACAAGATACAGATGAGACTGTAGCTGGAGAGATAATGGCATTGAAGCTAGAGTCAACTAGATAATTACAAGAGATGGTATTTCTAGTAGCCACATCCACTGGAAAATCTACAAGTCTACATAAGGCATTGTGGTAATACACAACTGCGTGTAGCTTGCAAAGGTGCTTTTTGCACACACAACTTTGAAATAGAAGAAGGAATTCATAGCAGAAGCCTCACGCCATCAACGAATGATAGTAATCTACTACCCAGCTTGTGTGACAAGTGAATAAAAAGGATGTCAAGTGAAGGCAAAGACTAGACAAGAAAGGCGGTGGGGGACAACGTAGGAAGTAGCATAAAAAATCAAAGCTGGAGAGAGATAGCCATGGTAGAGCTGCAAGAGAAGTGAAAGGCGCGAGGCTGCAATTTGTAAGCATGAGGAATGCTCACAGGTGCAAGCGAGCTGCTTGAAACAGAAAGGAATCAGGGGTGAAAGCATGGTACGATGTACCCATTTAGTAGTGTTCTTAGCAAAATTTTAGCGTGTACTAAGCATACTTTTAGTACTAAATAAAGATACATGGCAAGATAATTTAGAACTCAAAAAATAGGAATCCTCCCGCAATTCAAAAAATTTTAGACATGCATGGTAGTTTTCTTCATTGAGTGCTCGATCTTCCTCGATTTGCGTGATTCTCGTTTCTCATAAGCTCTCTCCTACTCTGCCACTACCATGCTTCTGCCCCTCCCCCCTCTCTCTCTACCTCTCCCTCTTCCTCTACCCCTGCCCCACTTCTTCTCTCTCTAGATATCTCATTTGTATGGAACATTCAACTGAGCCATGCATGTCCACAGGATCATCAAGTGGATATTCAAAGTGCTCGGACAGGAAAAAGCGTGGTCTTGCATTGTCTATAGTGTGTTACTCCCTCAACGTTACTAACAGTTTTGATAGAGAAGGATGATCAAAAATTCTTGGTAGGATTTTACGACATCCATAACTACAAGAAATTGTGAAGAAGACATTGTTTCCTAACCAAATGATTTTGGAGGTGATTGTAGAGAACATAAAGACATTATTGAGCATGGTCAAAGGCGTGGAAAGTGCAGATAAGCTAGCTGCAAAGAGTGCAGTACTTCACATGGTTGCTAACAATGTGGCAACAAAACAATATAGTGATAGGAGAGTTGCTAAAGCCCTTGGTATCCAGCCAAGAAATTTGAAGAAACATCGTGCTGATGTACAAGCTAAGCAATTCAAATGGGTGGGAGAAGGTCGCAAACACAAGAATGATTGTCTAAGTGAAGAGCTTGTTCACTCTGTCATTCAATTTTGGACAAGCAACAGAAGGGTGTCTCCAAACAAGAAGGATGTCTGCAGGTAGCGGATAAGTCAAAAAAACTATAGAGTTCATCCCAGCCATTACTTGGAGCTTACCAAGGTATATCTAATTAGTATTTTTTTCTTAGGAAAGGAAATTTAGCTCCTTAAATTGCTATCCAAGTGTAGACAAAATCTTACATTAGAAGAGATACATCAATCAAAACACCCTTCAGCACCTAAACTAATCACTGGCCAAGTTTTGCTTTCTGCTTTTGCCAAAGGGAGTCAAGGGCACTATCTACATCATTATTATCTTCAACATGATATTACCTCTTGATCTTCTTCTCTGAATTATTCAGATTATTAGTACTAATAGTAGTAATAGTACTAGCAGTATCAACACTAAAACCACTAAAACTACTATTGGTAGTATCAGAGTTCATACTTACAAACTCTTGATTTTGTAAATTTTTTGTTCTGGTTATTCAGGCAAAATTGTTCATGAACTTCAAAGAACAACATCCCTCCATTAACATCGGCTTTCCTGCTTTTTAGAGCCTGAAGCCTTATTTTGTTAGAAAACTTGAGAGAAACACATGCTATTGTGTTTACATGCTATTGTGTTTACCATACAAGAATTGATTTAATGCGGCTTGCTATGAATTCCATGAGGATCGATACAAAATCATTACATGGAGATGCATGTGATTGCATGTGTATGATTTGCAGGCCGAATGAGGAGGAAAAGTGCAATGCCTATGCAGCCACCTACTCTTGAGTGTCAGAATTGTGGAGGTCAATAGTATGCCCAAAGGAAGAGTCAACTGAGTGGCACAAGCTTGCATGCTTACTGCAAATGTGTAAGAATTGTCTGAAACCTTTTTTTATCCTCGTGAGCTTGGTGTAGCAAATCAGGAAACTGGTAAAGTGGAAGACTTATGAGTATGTCATAGAGGACATAGGAAAAGGTCAAATAAGGAAACTCATAAAACAAGTCTACAAGGAGACACCTGCAAAAGCCATTATCCCACTGTTTTTGCAGTATTTGAATGTGTTCATCCCCCATAACTTTTGAAGTTACTGGCAGAATTCTCAATTCAAAGAATGCTTGAAGAATTTGCCAGATGATGTGGTGATGTCTGTTGTTGACTTTTTCGCTTCAATACGCCAAATGGGCTTTGTGTAGCTTGCCACATTAAGCAGCTTGCCAAATGAGCCTTGTGCAGACCCATGCACACCTATATTGGAATCTCCCTCTTGTTACTTTGTGCGAATCCGAGCATTTTATATTCAGCACGTCCCAGAAGTGGATGTTGCACCTGCAAGCATTACAAACACAACAATGTTTTAGTACTGAACTAGCTCTTCAAGACAAGCTACAAAACATAGTGCTAACACAGTACTAATATAGTACTAATAACAACCACATATAGTACTAATATAAGATAGTACTAAGTAAGCACTATGATAGTACGAAATAGTACTAAGATAGTACTAAGTAAGCACTATGATAGTACGGAATAGTATTAACATAGTGCTTACTTTGTGAGTACTAATTAGTACTAACAACTACCAACTAACATTGTGTACAACCCTTTACCAGATATACTACACAAAATAGTATTAAATATTGCTAACACAGTGGCAGCATTGTACTAAAGAGTAAAAAATTGTATAGTACTAACCTCTATTGCTGTGCTAATTCAAAAGCAAATACTACTAGCATACTAGTACAAAAGAGTCCTAAGACAATGGTAGTATAGTACTAAAGTATTGCCATGTATAGTACTAGCATATTAAATTGGACCTCTAAGTTTTAACAGAGTACTAAAATATATCTAAAATGGTACCTAAGGAGTACTAAATAGTTCTAGAAAGCAGTTTGTAGTACTAATAGTTAATAGTACTAATAGGAACAACAAATTACTAAATAGTAAAGAGTACTAATCACTTATAAAACTATACCAAAAGAGTTACTAAATAGTACTACATAGTACTAAATTATACTGGGATAGTAGTATATTAAATTGAACCTCTGAGTTTTAAGAAAACACATACCTATAGGGGGTCTAAAACCATTGCAACCAGCCAGACATTGGATATGCTTTCATTGCATAATTGAGAATTGAGCCACGCACTACTATGTGGAGTTGGATAAGTGATGTGATGCGCACAACATATGGCATGTGTGCATGCAAGGGGTAAACACAACGTCCAATGCCTCCAAGTTGAAGCCTAGGCCACAAAACACATACCTGCATAGACAATGTACAAGTAGATCAATATAAGCTTCTTGGTACATAAGCACAAACAACATAAAACCCTAAACCTAATGCATATTACCATGAAATGTTAACAAGCAGGCTCACAGGGGCTAAAGGATGCACAATTGGAGAAGGATGAACTACACTAAACCCTTGAGCATGAAGAGCATCAGTCAGGCATATTATGTTCTGCACAAATTGATCGCTGCCCTTCATCTGCTCTTCAATACCAATATGAGTGCACTTTGCAGATTGTAGCTCACTTCTAGCAATATCTAGCTCTCCTTTCATCGTCTTTGCCTCTTTTTGCAACTCGATTTTCAGCACCTCACTCTGAGAATATTGGATTTTGCTTAAAATCCAATCACAAGCGGCTATAACAGAGTCACACTGCTTCTCTGTTTCACTCTCCAAGATGGAGGCCTCCTGAAATTTAGCATGCAATGACTGGTTCATGAGTTCTATATGAGACTTGCATATGAACAATGCACTCAGGTACCCATGAGTCAATAGGTCTATTCCTAAACCACCACCTGACTTGCTCTCTGAGCCTTGCATGGCGTTTCCTATTTGACCTTAACAAGTTTCAAATAGTATGGGTCCTCTAATTTGATGCATGTGCTGCTAGAACAACCTCCCCTTTGAAAAGCACACGTGTGCTGAGAAAAATCATCCCAATCAGCCTCAATGCTTCCTTGCTGTGATGAGGAAAAGGCACGGGCAAGGAAAGTGCCAACTTCATTGTTATGATATTGTCAGTTTGGTAAATCCTCATGTACATCTTGTGAAACTCGTCCCGCGAATCCTTGTTGAGGTCACTAATGTGGAAGCCTCTACGTGTGCTAGAATGTGAGGAGCCCCATGTAGTTGACAACCACTTGTTCAGCTTTGTGTAAGTTTTCCGCATGGCTCATAGGAAGAAGTTCCACACGAGCTTCACTCCTTTAGGAATCTCGAGTGAACTCGTATGCACCTTAGGATCCTTGCTCTTTGCCTTTGCCTCTTGAGTTCCCTTTTCTGGTGTACTTACTCTGCACCTTATTCTCTTTGTTCTTCAAGGGATACTTCTTCACAGGAGATTTCTTCAAAGTCGATTTCTTCAGAGGGCTGAGAGAGAGAGAGAGAGAGAGAGAGAGAGAGAGAGAGAGAGTGATGTGTGTGTGTGTGTGTGTATCGTACATTGTGCATGATGCATGGATTTCATACCAAATATTGAAAATGCACTAAACGTCTCTAATATTTTTCTTATGCAAAAGGTAGTATATTACATATGCATAGTACTAAAGCATTTTGCTAATGGTATATACATCGTACCATGCTTTCACCCTCATGTGTTTTTTAAAAAACACTAAAGAAGCTTGCATTCGATGGAGAGAAAGGGTTACAGACATGACTGCAAAAGGAGGTCGAGAAAGATACCAGATGTGTGCAAGAAAAAAACCAAAAAAAAAGGCACAACTAGTGTCCTCACACGGGTGCAACATTAGTAGCCAAGTCATTGAACAGTCAACTATAATAATTAGTTTTGGCAATGGGGAACTCGAAGTAGCAGAGCTAAAAGAAGGAGAGCAAACCCGCAAAAGAGCAGCATGTTGGAGGCAATGTGTAGACGAATGATTGCCATGATGAACTCAAGATGGGAGAGAACCTGCAGAGAGAAGACATGCACGATCAACAGCCTCCACCAGAGTACATTCAACATAGAGAGGAGGAGATAGACAAAACGATCAACACCCTCCAAAGTACATTCAACATAGAGAGGAGGATATAGACAAAACGATCAACAGCCTCCAGAGTGCATTCAACATAGAGAGGAGGAGATAGACAAAACGATAAGTTTTTGGTGGCTATTAAAGAAACCCTATGGATATTAGGATATGGTTTTCTTAAAAAAATAAAAGGGCTTCTCTAAGGGTTGTTCTCAAGGTTATATGTGGCTAGTTTACATGATGTATTTCATGGAAGCATACATGTAAAGTCATATTGGTGTGAAGGTGTCCAAGGAGAGGCACAGAGTGGCCGAGCAGGCGGTGACAACTTAATGAAGAGTCACAAATTGTGTCCATGAAAGACACATGGAGTTGTACATTTTTATTCCCTCAATAACCCTGAAATATTGGGCAAATATCTGCTTATAAAAATAAAGCCCTGGAATTTATTTATTTTGACCAAAATGGAGATAAAAATTGTAATTCGATATTCACCCATGTACTTAGGGATAATTGTACCCGAGCCTGTGTGCTCTAAACGAGATGTGTATTCACCCATTGGTATGAGGGTTACCCTGACCGAGCTCACCAAGAAGCTCAAATTGGTTTTCATGATGTGTGCATGAGCAATGCATGTGTGAGGTGCATGTGCATGGGTTGGGTTGGTTCCCACCCGAACTTCTATGTTCAGATCGGACTCAGTGGTTCCGCTGTGAGCGAGTCGGCTCAAAATGGACTAGGTGTCTAAGATGGTAGACACGCTCACACATTTTTGTTTTATGGACACGTGTTGAGAGGTAGCGATTGCGGTTGTGCAATGCTACATTAAAATGGGTGGGGGGTGAGTTGTGGAACACCTCGATTAAGAGGGGGTGTTGAGAGATGTAATCGTGGTGTTGTGTGTATGTGGGAAAGCACCCTAGAGGGTGCAAGATATTGTGGTGAGATAAGAATGCCACATGTATGGTGTATGAGTGTTGACCAAAAGAGTGGAAAAGGAGTTGCCACACGGCATGATGATGTGTAAAAGTGGGATAAGGCTAGAGGGCCTATATCATTGTATGGTTCAATTGAGATATGCAATAGAACTTGTGTTGAGTGTGAAATCTCTCTCTCACTTATGGAGTTCTTAGTGTGGTTTAATCCACCTTAATTATGTTGCTTAATCTATGTCTATCACCATGATCAATCCTATTTTAGGATTGTTTAACATTTGATACACACTCCTACCTTTGTACAATTCTAGGAAGCCATATGTGGAATTCTAAAAAGGTGCTAAAACTTAGCTCATTCTCGCTAAAAATGAGCTTGAGTTTTGGCCCATATATAAGTTTATTGATGAGGAAATTATGAATGATGCAGTGGATGAAAAAATAATAGTCATGCATCCACGAAGTGTATGCGCAAGGGTATGCTAAAATCATTGGTGCAGAATTTTGAGAAATGTGGTGCCATTGAGCACAAGGAAGAGGTAGAAAGTGAGTTGAGTAAGCCAAAGAAGATATTGTCTCAGTAAGAAGCCACATGAGCAAATATGAATTATCCCACATTTCAAGAAATGGAAAATGAAGAATGCTCTCAAGCCTCTTTATTATGAGTACAAGTCTCAATATTATAATCTAATTGTGCTTGATCCTTAAGCTTAGTTAGCATAATTTTTTCATCATTATTATGTTGTTAATTAGGCTACACCCACCATAACCATACATGCTTAAGGGTCCATCTTTTGACATGGTGTCACATCCACCCCTCTCCTCTCATGAGTGATGAGCTTCTCTATTAGCTTAGCCTTAACCCACATCAATCCCTTATCACCACTAATCTCATGCTCATTAGCCTTGGTCTCAATTTTTAGCATCTTATCCATAGCTTCCAATTGTGTCAAAATTTTCTTAGCTTGATTCTCCACACCCTCTTCATGATTGTCAAATTCCTCTTAGATACATCTTGCTAACCTCATTGTTGCTAGGCCACAAATCCAAGCTTTTTATTCAATTTTTTAGCCATCATTTCATTCTCATTTTTTTGCCAGCTAAACTTTTTCTCCATTCGTCATTTTTTGTCCAAATTCACTCAAGCCTTTCCAGGGCTAGTTAGCTAGTACAAGGTCTACACAACCCAAACCTCAATATGGTTAATGCACCATGTGAGCCAAGAGATGCAGAAAACCAACTTTTGTAAATGGTGTAAATTTCCTTGATTTCTAGGGTTTTTGAGCTAGTTCTTCTTCTTAGACATTGATACTCATAAAGGACAATACATATTAAATGAAGAATAAATGGCACTTATTACGGAAGAAGAATCAAAGCATAAAGCACAAGAAAAAGAAAAAACAAGCATAAAATGCAACAAAGTGAAAGTCTACACAACTAGCACAATGAAGAAGACAATGCCAAAAGGTGTGGACACAAAGACAAGAAAGGACAAGCATTCAAAGAGACAAGAGTTAAGACAAGAGAAAAAGAACAAAATCAAGGAAGCATTAAACAATGCAAAGAAGGACACAACATTGACATGAAGCATGAAGGAACAACAAGGGATATTCATCAAGACAGTAGCAACAACATCATTGAGCAACAAAGGAGCTACCAACCACTACCCTCACCTAATTAATTTATATATTGTAAGCCACAAAATGGGTAGGAAAATTTTTGTGTTTGTAAGCACACTTTACCACCTAAGAGTAGCTAGAGAGCACCTAGGGGAAGTGATCCAAATGTAAACATCCCTGGCCACTTGAGAGTAGCTAATGAAGCACCTAGGGGGGATGTCCAAGTCCAAATGTCAATCCACCTACCACCTACATTAAGGGGGATGAAGTGTTTGTAAATCACGCATCTGAGCACCTTGAAGTAGCTTAACAAAATGGCACTGAGGGGGGTGTTGAGAAATGTGGTTCCATTGAGCACAAGGAAGATGTTGGGAGTGAGTTGAATAAGCCAAAGAAGATATTTTCCAACAAGAAGCCACATGAGAAAAGCTGAATTATCCCACATTGATGTACAAGACTAAGGATGTTACCTCCTCATATCAAAGGGAGACATTTCAAGAAATGGAAAATGAAGCAAAATCTCGAGCCTCTTTATGAGTACAAATCTCAATGTTGTAGCCTAATTGTGCTTAGTTAGCATAATATTTTCATCATCATTATGTAGTTCATTAGGCTAAACCCATCATAGGATTAGTGTTTCTTAATCATAATGATTAGCACACCATAGCCATGCATGCTTGAGGGTCCATCATAGGATTAGTGTTTCTTAATCATAATTAGGGTTAAGCGCACCATAGCCATGCATGCTTGAGGGTCCATCTTTTGAGAAGACATTGTAGGAAATCAAATTAGATACTTCTTTACTTAGCAAGACATGTGTAGGTTCTCATCATGCATCTTATTCTTTTATGGATCATGCTCTCATTGCCAGTATATGCAATGAAGAGAAACCTATTTTCTTTGAGAAAACACAAGAAATTGATCATTGGATGTAGGCAATGTAGGATGAGTATGTCAATCCTAAAACTTAACACCTCATATTTAGAAAATTTACCTTATGGTGGTAAAAGGACATTGGTACGAAGTGTTTTATAAGCTTAAGCGCGTAAAGATGATGGTAGATTCAAGATCACTATAAGTTAAGGCTTATTGCCTTATAACATTGAGATCGCTACAAGGTAAAGCTTATTACAAAGGGTTATTCTCAAGAGAAGGGAATAGAACACGATGAGACCTTTACAGCCACATTTTGTATGACTACAATCAGAGGTGTATTACTATATTGGTAGTGCATCATGGTTGTAATGTACATCAAAAGGATACCTTTCCACCCACATTTTGTATGACTACAATCAGAGGTGTATTACTATATTGGTAGTGCATCTGTACATCAAAAGGATACCTTTCCACCCACATCTTGTAGGACTACAATCAGAGGTGTATTACTGTATTGGTAGTGCATCATGGTTGTAATGTACATCAAAAGGATACCTAATTGAATTGGTGACATGCATGCAAAGATTTATGTCTCTCAGCCTCATGGTTTTGTTGAGAAGAGGTAGGAATCCAAATTATGCATGCTAAGAAAAATTCTATATGGCAATCTTCCGATCTTGAAGAGTGTACTGTGTGAAGTTGGGGGGAACATTGAGACCTTGTTCTTGTCCACTTGAGTCGTCACTCATTGAAGACCATGCGGTTTGAGCTCTCTTTTGCAATCTTGCATCAGAGTTTTTTGTTAAACCGTTATCTTTGCACTTCCGACACTCTCTTTTGAATCTGTTTGAGACTTGAGTTTTTGTTTTTGTTTTGGTCTCTTTGTTTTTTTTGTAATTTTTGCTAACAGTTTTTAGCTTTTCTCCTAGTTGGAATCCATCTAATCATTTTACTTGGTCTTTGATACTATCTTGTGCTTGGACATAGTATAGATATCCATTCTTTCCTGAGAAGTGAGGTGGTGGTCGAGAGTGTTCATTCTTAAACTCCTCGTCTTCTTTTTGTTTTCTCTCACATCGTTCCCTCTTATCTTGTTTACGGATTCTCTTATGGCTCTTATAGCATTTACGTTTAGGTCGGCTTCGAGGGATCTCTATTTGAACCTCCCTTCCTCTCAAGAGTAGGCGTGCCTTTCCTAACTCTTCCTCGGGGGTTATCACATCATCTTCAAAATTAGAGTCCCATCCATCTTCCTTATCAGCATCATTAGTAGATTCGAGTGTTAAATCCTCCACTGAGACTTCCTCTACATGCACTGCTGTTGTGGATGCATCCCCATAGTACAAATCATCTAGAAGGTCACGTGGTTGTACCATTCGTATAGGAATAATGTCATATCCATCTGAGTCACAAAATTGAATTGGCTTAGGTAAAGCACATGTCGATAATGTTGCAAGGACATGACTCCATTCTGGTGGATCAATTAAGTGCTCAGGAAAGGGTTGTGGAATGTATGCCTCATCTGATACACTTCGATTACCCTTAAGTCTCTCAGTGTTGAAATCCTTACATGAGGCTCTACACATCCACAGATCTTCTCGCCCATCTGACAATGTAACTCTTGAGCCCTCAGATGAAGCAGAATCAAACTCATCTATTGGAGACCTTGTTACATCACGATATGAGTGATTCTTTAGGTTGACCCTTGTGATGACAGAATCATGTCGGAGGTACAAATAATTGTATCCCCAGTCTTGAATCATTTGAAATTGTCGCATCATGAATGGTCTACCCAATATCACTTCATAGTTTGGATGTTTTCCAAAATCCACTACTGCAAATGTGTGCTCATATTCAATCCCACATGTGGTGACCAATATCTTGTCTAGCAGCCCAATGGGATGTTCTAAGCTTCCATCTGCTAGCTGCAAGCGCATCCTGGTACTCCTAATAGCTGGTTTGCCCCACTTTTTCCGAATGGACCTTGTCACAATGCCCACTCCTGCACCACTGTCAAGTATTGCAGTTGAAGCTACTTTTCGCACTTCTAATGGGAGGGTAGCATTTCCTTGATCGTCCTCACAAAATTTTCCTACTTTGTTTATAGGAACTGGCATAACATGCTTTGTCTCAGGGTGTATAGTACATTGATGGTGACCCTTTTGTAGCAATACCTGCTCTGACAAACATGTGGCAATATCATTCCACAACTCAGGTCAGAGCTTTATCAAATCAAGCAAAGGTAAGGTACAAGCCACTGGTGCGGACAAAATAGCTTGCACGATACCCATATCCATCTCCTTTGTCAACCTTCTATGCATGGAGGGTATCCTCAAGGTTTGAGAACAGTTCTCATATTCTCCCAAATAAGATGGTAAGGTTTTCATTGTATGCTTACTTCTAGGAGAAACAATTGTTTGAACTTCCTCCTGGATGCTTGGGCATCTAAAGTTGTTTTCTGTGCCCCTGGTAAAATCCACCTTAGAGAATGGAGGTGAAATAATAGAGGACATATTCTCATTAACTTTCTCATGAACTGCTGCCCACATCTCATTTGCCAAGTCCTCGTTAGCATCAATAACTTCATCATTGCATGGGAAGGCAAGACTAGGTGGTGGCAGAATGCCTTCTTTCAATGGGGTGTCAATTGGAGCAGACTTCTCGCTATGAGCTTGTGAGATCAGCTCACTTTTCATTTCCCAACTTGATGACACTTCTGGTATGGTTTCTAATGTTGGCTTAAGAGAGGTGGGGCCCCAAGGGATAGGAGGAGGTGGGCTCTCAAGTATTGATTGAGCTGTCCTAATGAGTTGCTGATGTACAGCTAGATTGATCTTCTCCTCGCGAGGGTTTGGGTATTCTTGAAGCTTCTTGGGTAGCTTAGATAAAGCTGCAATGCGACTTCTATGAGCATCAATGATGGCATCTAGAGTCTCGTTCACCTTATCCACAAAAACAGAACCCCCAGAACTATCCTGGGTTGTACTAGCCTCATCTTATTTAGCACTAGGCCCAGGTTGAGGTTGATGCTCCTCATGCACTTCTTGGGATGTAAAAGCTTGATCCTTCATGTTTTGTTTAGAGACTTCTTGAGAACTAGTGGATGCACTCTTAGTTTGCTTGTTGCGGTTCTTTTTCCTCCTAGTGGTCCTTTTTCTATTGGAATGTAGGGTCTTGTCCACTAGATTTGCCTTTGCATCCCTAGTTCGAGGTGTCTCATCAGTCTGCATTTCGGCATTTCGTGTCTATGATCTAGTCATGACTCTAAGTGACATGACATCCTCATTCTCTGATGAATGTGGCATTGGAACTGCCTCTACAAAGTTGAGTGAGACCTTTGGTTGAGAGGTAGTTTCCTCATGTGGTTTCAGCAAACAATCCTTTGGAAAGTGTTCTACACAACACCCTAGACAATATCTTTCAATTAGTGGAAACTGTGGTACTGTTGTATTGGATCGAGCTGCTTGCCTTGGGCGATGTGGACAATCACAAGCCCAATGGGGTTCTCCGCACTCATAACAGGGGTTCATTAGTTTGGCTTCTACTTTCCTTTGCTACCATTGACCTGAGGGGCCTGGAGTCCTAGGTTGGTAGCCACCTAGCAACATCAAAGAATTTTGTTCCCCTGGTCTAGTGCTTGGCTTGGATATGCGGGATTTTCAAGGAGATTTTCCTTAGATGAATATGATGCATATTCCTCCTCCACATAGCTTGGGTTTACCAAGTCTCTACACATATTTGAATTGTCGTAGTCAACAAACCTCACAGGAGCAATCCTAGGAGCAGGAGGTTGAGCTCCAAGTACAGGTCGTGCTTGCTCTTGTGCCATTGGTGGCTTACGTTCAAAATTAGTATACTATTGATGCATTTGTAGAGCCACTGCACCCCTTTGTTGCTCACACTCTTGTCTCATTCTTGTAATGCGAGAACATTCCTGTGTGGTGTGGGTAAAATTCCAAGCACAGACCTAGCACCACTTCTTTGTGGGTTGTGGTTTGTGACTAGAGGAGAAAGGGTATTACATTCTTCGGTTTTATGGTTACTGCCACACGCTCCACAAAGATGAGGACCTGTAGGTAGTACACTCCTCATTCGCTGCTGCTGCTGCTATTGTTATGGCTGCATGGGTGGGCGATAGGTTTGTCCCAATCTCCTTAGTACTAAGTTAGCTATGTGGTCTATATTTACTAGCGCGCTAGACCCTGAACTTTGGTCATCACCCCACTGATCTCTAGGTTTCACCTCAGTGCCAGTACCCTCTTGGAATTTGAAGTTATCTGTGAAATCCATAGCATCATGGCAACACTCATTGAAATTTGTATGCTTCTTTGCATAGAGATGTGTGTGCAGTGTTGAATTTTTGAGTCCTTTTAAGAAGAGAGAAATTAATCGACTCTGGGTGGGCTTCTCATCTTCTGGGCAATGATTAATGTACTGCTTCATCCTATTTACACAGTCTCTAACACTCTCAGTCTCGCCTTGCTTGAAAGAGTAGATGTTTGCTACCGTGTCATGTTGAATCCCCATCAAGGAAAAAGTAGCAATGAATCTCTCTTCCAAAACTCATAAAGAAGAATTGTCTGAAGCCTCTAGTGCCTGAAACCAAGCAAGGGCCTTTCCCTCAAGAGTGAGCCCGAATCCTTCAATTTGCGCATGCTTGTCAATCACTTGCTCAGCTCGAAGTGCTTTCCTAAATGCTGCTACATGGTCATATGGATCTCCCGACCCTTCGTACTTCTTTACCAGTTTCTGAAGAGTTGATGGCCTTACTTGTCTTGAATACTCATCATAGGGCCTACGGCCTCTCACTCTCAGTGGGAACTGTTCCTCTCTTTGGTAAGATGGTCCACATGCATCCCAAATTGGTGTGGGTCCCCTATTACCTGCCTCACCAACCCCCTCCAAAGATCTTGTTACCCGCATTTCAAGAGGTGCATTTATGGGAGGCCGAGTTGGCTCCCCTACCCTCCGATTGTCATAGTGAGAGAAGCGTTGTTGTGGTGTGATCTGTGGTCGCACTTTTGGTGTAGGATAATATCTTGGTGCTAGAGTTGGGCTACTTGTTGCAGTGGTCCACTTTGATGTTGAGGGTCCCTCTCTAGTAAACTCTCATAGGTAGGGGAGGAGCAACAGTTTCTCCAAGAAAGGTTGTCTCTCCTGGTTTAGCTATATTTGTTGAGAACACTTCCATGAATAATGGTTGTCCTTTCCATGTGAGCTCCTGAATCTCCTTCCAATCTAAGGTTCAGTATTCATTGGCCCATTTATCAACGATTCGGTTCTTGTATTCTGCAAGCTTCTCGACCACCACCACAAGTGCTAGAGGAAGATCTAGCTCTGGCAATCTAGTTGTGGCATAATATCCTTCTAAAGAGTCTTTATAGACCTCTCGAAGTGGGTCATGTTATAAGACCTTTGTCACTGGAATTTGTCGTACAAACTCCCATTGGTTCTCAGCCCCCTAATCCATTTTACTCTTGCCTTTCCTATCCCTTTCCAAATTTAGATCTACAAAAAGTAAATCATCTATGGATGGCTTTGAGGAGGACTGGGCATCGGATGGTCCAGGCATGTCCGGCTCAATGAGCCAATCATCTCTAGACTCCCTTGCTCTCGAAAGCTTGGATAAGTCTAAGAACTCAGTTTTAGAGAGCTCCCCTAATTTGTCTACATTCTCTGGATGATAGGTGACTTTGTAGCGAACACCATCTCCACCCATGTACATGTTACCCTGGTCATTGACTAGAGGTGCTCTATCAAGCTCTGAGAAAAAGTCTGTGATCTTAACGAGATACCGTTGTTGTGGATCCCTAAAGATCTTAGCTCCTTGAGCATTCGTGTAGACATATTGAAGTCTCACATTGAGTGGTAACCCCATGGTGTCGGCTTCAAATGGATTAAAAGATCTTGTGGGTGTCCTATTTGGGGCTAAGGGATGACTATTTGACGGCCCTAGATTGTCCATAGACAATGAGCTAGTTGTCCTGGAAAGGGTATCAGATTGGGATTCGGAAAAGGTTTCAGCAATATCTGCCAAATTTCCTACCGATTGGGTCCCACTTTCCTGCGTAGGTACTCTAGAAGGTGCCCTAGTCCCTATGGCAGTGTCTATATGACGTCCCGACCGCAAGTGCATAAGGTCAAATTTTTAGGTTTTTTTTTTAAAAAAAAATTTCAAAAAAATCCAAAAATTTTCAAGTTGGCTCAAACTTTGCCAGAACCCATTTTGAACCCCCTCGAACACATTAGGCCAAAAAATAGCATATTTTTTCGCATCGAAAATCGCCTAAAATTTACCAGTTTCCCATACTGACACTAGGGAAAATGGTTCCGAGACCGAAATTTCAACGATGGGTGTTTTCTAACTCCTCTCGAAAAGTTAGATAACCTCCCAAATTTTTGCGGCAGAAAATGAAAAATTTTCCAGACTCCCTTATCCGGTGCGGTGGCGGTCTTTACGGTGCAGTGTGTGGGTCTCTCCTCGCAGTGCGCTGTTCACGCATAACCGCCTTCTTTTATTACTTTTTTTTTCTTTTTTGAAATGCATGTGCAGTGAACTCAATGAAGTGAACTCAATGTGTGTGCAGCTGTCAGATTTACAGCGAATTCAATACATGTGCAGGGAACTCAATGCATGTGCAGCTTTGAAATTTGCAGCAAATTCGAAATGTTCAATCTTCATGTGTGTGTACAAATTTCAGTTTCTCTACATGTGCAGGTTTCAGTTTCTCTACATGTGCAGGTTTAACAGAGAACAAAAATGCAGGTTTAACAGATAACTAAGATGCACAAAATTAAAGATGCAGAAAACTAAACTAAGCTAAGAACAGAAAATAAAACGAACATGCAGAAAATTGAAACTGTAAAAATTATCCTCAAATAGAATGACAAAAATGCAAAAACAGGCCTCTCTCTTTCGCACAAAAATTGAAATTTGCAGGTTTAGCGCCTACCTCCAATCCTTCCCGTGTGTTGAATCCTTGTCCTGACCTCAAGGGAGAAGCGTAGCTCGCCAATCGCACTGAAATTGCAAGACAAATAAAGAGAATTTAACAATAGATTAGTCTTAAATAAATACCAAAATTAGTCCCAAAGCCTGCTCTCCTATCCCAACAGTTTTGCAACTGATTGGAGCTTAACAAGGAGTGGTAGTGTGTGTATGGTGCTCCAACTAATGTAGGCACTCGCTCCTCGGCAGTGGTGCCATTGTAGAGCGGTTCTCTCTATCGTGCAATATAGTGCTCATAGAGTACTACCGATCAACAAATGTGTTAAGAAACACAATGTCAATCCGAGGACTCGACCCGATTAGTGCATGAAGGCTTATCCCATTCAATACCTCAATCAATCTCTTAATCCCTTAAATCCACCACACTAATCAAGAGAACAAGCAATGCATAGCAATCTCTTAATCCCATTCAAACATTGATTAAATCTTAGCTTTGCCTAATGCCTGCAAATCCATAAGCGTGCATCTACTAACCCACAAGCTTAAGCAAGCAGAGAATGTAACATTCACAAACCCACAAGTTCATAGAGAGAGTCTATCCATGAATAACTCATTGCCAAAGAAGTGGGCAAGAGCTTGTATCAATGGAGACTACACACACACACACTACAAGCATGCAACATACACAAGAGAAAGAAAGAAGCATTCAACTAATCATAGATTAATCTACTTCAATGATGCTAAAACAGATTAAGAGAATGAAGTGGAGCTATACTCATTGGAGCTTCATGCTCATTAGAGTACAATAGATAGAGAATTAGAGAGCTGCCATAGCTTGAGAGCTCAAGAGCTTTACTCAATAGCTTATGAGAATGGCCAAAAACGTCCACTTTCTTTTGTAGAGATGTCACTAACACTAACCCTAGGCCTCTTTCACACATGGGTGGACAACCCCATAAGTGAGCCTTGCTTAATACACTTAGAACTCTCATTTAGAGCCCACATTGGCCTAAAACGATTTACATTGCACTTCGGCACAAAAATATGGAAAAATTATGTGCGTCTTTATGTTCCCATGGCTACAATCCCGCTCTTTCGCATTAATTGCTTCCGGCCTCCTTCCATAATCCGTGTTCCTGTGAGTGTTCCCGTGGAACATTCCTATAGTGATTTCTCTGTCTTTACAACTAAATACAATATGGATTGAGTTTATGCAAGGAGTGTACAACCATGGATAACTTGGAAAGACACAAAACCACAATGATAGGGGTGGATGAAGCAACAGTTTTATATTTGCAACAAAACACGATTTCGACTGTTTGAAATTCCTAAAGCCTTCTCCTTGCGTTTTCTTGCAAATTCATGAGGCAGCATGCTGGAACATGCCTTCAGTCATTTCACTGTGTTTGCAACTTGATGCATGATGGATTGAGTCTATGGAAGGCAAGAAGTGATCAATCTCTCACTCAACCAGTCCAATTCAAAAGTCTTCCTACTTGTGGTTGCAGTGGAAAAAGCTAAAGAATGCATATAATATTTATCCTAATATCTAAGCTACATCACATCCCAAAAGTATGTGTGTTATACTATTAAACAAGAAGATAAGGATATAGAGAGTCTTACTAACCTGGAAGCTATTTGTGGGTGTGCTGTGCTGGTGATGAGTACCCTGTGCTGGGGATGAACCTGTGCTGCTGGTCAAGATGCTGATGGTGCAGAGTAGGGAGGTAGGGAGGCAAGAGAGCTGAGAGGGGAGGGCCAAGACAGGAGAGATTAAACAGGAGGGAAAAGATTAGTGTAAAAAAATACAAACAAAGCAGCTACTAAATACCACACGTGTGGAATGGAGTCGTTTTTTCACACGTGTGGATGGGACCCAGATCTCTTGGAGTTTGAAACTTGGCACATGTGAATGGGACTTTTTGCCTTGGAACTTGTGCCAATCATGATTTCATAATCAGTTCCATAACCACTCTTCCTGTTGAAATGTAGAGAGAAAGAGACGAGACAAGAGACACATCATGTACGCTCCCAAAGACTGATTCATATTGAGGACAAGATACATATATATAGGTGAGACCAAGTTAGGTAGAGTGAGCCATATATATAGCTCCAACACCCCCACTCAAACAAGGGTCTCTAGCTATGGATGAAAAAACCCTTGGGGAGTACAAGGGAAAAACCCAAGCCCCTATACAAATGTGAAAATATGAACCAGAAGTAATGATGTGAAAGTGCAGTTCGGCAGCCTTGTGAAATTGCTTAAAAACAGATAACGCCTCAGATTTTTGTTGAAGCAAGAAAACAACTGTATACCGTGAGTAATCATCAATAAACGTAATGAAATAAGGATGTTGTGTTCTCGATGGAGGCAAAGGTCCACAAATGTCGGTATGAACAAGATCCAACAAATCATGAGAATGAACTGAATTCGAGAGAGGAAAGGGTTTACAATTGTGTTTGCCAAGAGCACAAAACTCACAGATTCCCATATGAGGATGAGCTTTAAGATCCATTCCGCGTACAAGACCTTGACGATGAAGATTAAGAAGCTTTGAGAAATCAGCATGAACAAAGCGATGATGCCATATCTTGCAATCATGATCCCCTGGAGCAGTGACAACATTTGCTACAGCATCATTAAGAGAGAGCTCAAACAAATTGCCATTACGAGAAGCAGTTGCAATAATCTGTCCATCTTTCTCAATGCGGCATTTGGTGTGGTCGAATCCAACAAACAAACCAAGATCAACAAGTCTTGCAACTGAAAGAAGATTACGTTGAAGTTCTGGGACATGTAAAACCCCTCGTAAAACTCGAGTTGAAGAAGATAAGGTGCCAAGATATAAATCTCCAATGCCCTTGACTTGGCAAGTTGTATCATCAGCAAGATAAACAACACGCTTAACAGGTAAAGAATGATAGTTATGTAGCCACTTAGATTCATATGTCATATTTCCTGTAGCACCAGAATCAATAATGAAAAGTGAACCATCACGTACATGAAGTATTCTGTCTGGGGGAACTGAACATAAAACACAACTTGTTTCAGGCATAACATTATCATGATGCTCGGCTGCATATGCTCGATTTTGATCTACATCAAATCGACGCTTAAAGCACATGGAAGAGGGATGATCAGATTTTCCACAATAATCACAAGAAGAAGAATCTCTAGATAAACGTGGTTGTTTTGTGGTAATGTTGTGTTCTTCATCATATTGACGTGCCCAGCAGTCATCTTCAGTATGACCATTCCTATTGCAGTAAGAACAATGCTTGTTAGGAAATTTGAGACGAGAGAAACTACCACCACGACGACCACCTCTACGGTTGCCTCGTTGAAAAGAACGCCTTCGCACATTAAAGGCCCGTTCCAACTGTTGTGACTCAGGCTCCTCTTGTTGTGAAAACATAACTTCATCATGACCAACACTACGTCGTTGTTGACGTTGAGAATACTCAATCAAAGATATGCAAGTTTGGTCAAAATCAAGACCGTCCTTGTTAGAAAGAATGGTAACAATGTTGTCATAAGACGGATCCTTTATTGTATCAAGAAGAATTGTAATAAGTTGCTTTCGTGGAACAGGATCACCCGCAGCAGCAAGTTGATTAATAATAGATTTGAAAGAATCAATATGTCCCGTCATAGCAGTACCAACTTCATACTGTAACTTTGAAAGAAAACCTCTCAAATAAAGTGTTTCTGTAACAGACTTTTTCTGAAAATTTGCTATAAGATACTCCCATACGTCATGGGAAGTAGGAAAGTCATACACATCAATCATGAGAGAATCACTAAGAGCAGAAAGAATATACCGACGAGCTGCTTTATCACGCCTCTGCCAATCCATATAAGCAAGACGCCATGCATCAAAAACAGGGCCTTCCGTGATAAGAACGTTGTCAGAATTCGGAATAATAGGCTGAGACGGACATAGAGAATTGCCAATAACAACATCTGAGAGCTCATCGCCTTCAAGAATTAACAGCATCTTTGCTTTCCAACCGGGAAACCCTTGGCCTTGAAAAGAAGGAATAGAACGTTGGCCAGAAGGAAAACCATTGTTGAGAACAGTCATAGCCATATCTATCTGTGAGAAGACGTATAAGATAAAATCACAAAATCTGCACACCATAGACAAGGACGACTGCAAGAGATAAGAGACGTCAATAAGAAAAGAGTCCTCAAAATAGCGAGACGTGGGATGCAAGATTCATTGGTAGATGCTGGATGAAAAAGCTAGATTGGTCGCTTTGCTAAAAATAGCAAAATCCGAGACGTGGGACGCAAGATTCATTGGTAGACGCTTGACGAAAAAACTAGATTTGGCGGTTTGCTAAAAACGCTTGACGAAGAAGTTAGATTTGGGCGGGTTGCTAAAAACGCTTGACGAAGACGAAACCTGTGTGCTCACAAAGACACTTGATGAAGAGGAAACCAGTGTGCTCACACAAAGAACCTGTTTTGCTGTTTTACAGATGCAGTTTGCCTGAACTGTCATAACTTTTGACTCACAACTCCGTTTGACAAACTTTTTTGATAGGATTCACCAGCACAATACAATCTACGCACCTGCACCGATTAAGAAACAACTCTAATTACAACAAGTTAAGCTATAAAATCATGTAGACAACACATAATCAAAGAACAATCTTGTAAGACATGAAATTGTAATCATGAATTTAACAAGAAGACATAGATGCTTCCCTCATAGATGCTCTGATACCATGTTGAAATGTAGAGAGAAAGAGACGAGACAAGAGACACATCATGTACGCTCCCAAAGACTGATTCATATTGAGGACAAGATACATATATATAGGTGAGACCAAGTTAGGTAGAGTGAGCCATATATAGAGCTCCAATACTTCCCTCCCCGTCTTTCCTCCCTACCAGCTCCCTCCCATCATCCTTTACCTTCCCTCTCTGATCCCTTTCTACCCAACACACTCCATCCAGACTGCAACCTGCCTAAAGACTACTACCACTACCAGATCTCCAGGTTACCTAGGCTGCAACTCAAGTTTGGGAGAGAGCAGAAGATTCACGAGTGCAACTCCAACAACATGGAAAAGGAAAAGAAAGGTCAGAGTTCTATATTCTTTTCAATGTTTTTTGATATATATTTCTTCCATCCATAGAATTCTTGATGTCCAGATATCTGGGCAATTCCCATCCACCACATCCCATATCCCAAATTTCCACTAAGCTCCAGCATTTCTTGTCACATGTCCTAGTCCTGCTGTCAAAGAATCTTACTACCTAGGAATCTAGTACATCACCCTAGGATTTGATTGGATATGGATATCAATAGAACCTAGAAGTTTGCAACAAAATCCGAGGACAGTGCTTAACATTTTCCAAATGGCCCTATATCGCGTTTTCCTGCAAATTCCTATATTCCTTTTGGTTTTCATTTCTTCCTCATTGTTTTGCTTTCTTTGGCCCTGGGGAATTCTTCCTAGTATCATCTACTGTCTAGGAATCTGTGAGATGATCCTAGCATTTGATTGGAGATGGATATCAATAGAAATGGAAAATTTGCAATAAAATGCGAGGAGAGTACTTGACATTTTCCAAATGTCTCTACATCGCGTTTTCTTGCAAATTCCTGTGTCCCTTTTGGTTTTCACTTCTTCCTCATTGTTTTGCTTTCTTTGGCCCTGGGGATTTCTTCCTTGATGATGAGAAAAGTTTTTGCTTTGGAACAGTTGATTCTCAGGCCCCTCCTTTCAAGAGGAAGCTGGACTTTTCTACTGCAATACTTAGACCACAACAATCACCAGGTGAGTCATGTGTGCTCATGAAGGGAGTTGTTTGGTGATATCCTATACATTCCCTGATTGCATATGTCAGCATATAGAGTTTATGATATATAAATTTTGGTTCAAGCAAAAGGAAGAGACTAGAGCAGAAAGCTTAGTCTTCCCTCTTATTAAAACAAAAGGAACCAGAAGAGGACAAATCTCTAGATTTGCTCCTATTTGACTTTCTTCACAAATGCAAGGCTCAGAGGAACTTCCACATATACCAGAGTATTTTCAATAGGGAGTTCACTATGAGCTCTGTACTGGAGCATCACAGAGATTTTCTTTCAGACCATTGGGATACCTTCAAACAACTGACAAAGGTAGGAAGAATTGTGGAAGGTGAAAAGTTTTTTGTGCATATAAATCATATTGTCTCCATTAATAGGCTGAGGTACCATGTGAATAGAAGATTTGATAGCCTGCCTGAGGAATATAAATTCAACTGTAACTTGCATAATACCAGAAAGTGTAGAGTGCTTGAGGAAACCATGGCATTCCTTATGTACATTGTCTTCCGTCAGCACTCTCTAGAAGAGCAAGGGCAGGAGGCTGAAGAAGAAGACACATCTGAAGCAGAGGAAAAAGAGGATGTTCCTGTGGCAACAGAAATGGCAGAGCAGGAAGAAGATATCAACCTCCAGGATGAGGGGCTGCAAGTGGCTGCTCTTGACCTTGTTCAACTGAGGACTGAAACTCTTAGGGCAGCATAGCCAGTTGAAGATTTTGATGTTCAGAGCAGCAACTATGTAGTGTCCATGCTTCCAGGTGTCTTGACTGGTGGTAAAGATTATGTTTTCCTCCATGATATAGAGTATATGTTCAATTTGAGGGAGGACTATGCCATTTTCCTTATTGCCCAGGCTTCAAGGCTTGACAAGGAGGTTGGCATAGAGGATGACCATTCACTACTGGCTTTGGAAACAACTTTTGATCGTGCAGAGGCCCTTACTATTTGTTTCAAAGAGGCTAAAAAGTTCCAAGAGCCAGATGAAGCCGCCTTCTTCCAGCTCACACAGGAAGCTATGAATCTCTCAGCACTATACAAGGGAAAGCTTAAAGAAGAGGCTGGACTGGAGGGGAGAGGAATATAAATCTTTGGAAAGATGAACTTCTTGTTGCTGATGAAAATGAGAAGGTATGATCTTGTTACTTCAAATCAAATACTTTATCTTGTGTTTAAATGTTTTGTAGTTGTGTATTGTCTCACTCCAATCTTTTGATATGTGGCAGCTACAAATTGAGGATGACACATTCCTCCAGAGAACAAGTGGAAGTAGGCCGGCTGGGTTTGGCAAAATGTCAAGCCTAACTCATTAATTCATGATCTAGGTAGTGCTAAGATCTTGATTTACCATAGGCAGTTGAGCAACAATGGAGAAGCCATTGTTTACTTCTTTAAATGTTTTTCTAGGGTTTTAGATGGACATGATCTTTCATGGCAAAAGGAAAAGATCATTTTGATAGAGAGGTTGTCTACCATAGATATATTTGGAGATTATGTGAATAAGCAGGCCTCTAGGGCCTCTTACTTTTTGTCTTACACTTCTTATGCATTAGCATGTGGTGTTAAGGAGCCCAAATGTTTGGAGGGCTATGGAAAACACAAGCTCATAAGGTTTCGAGAGCCGCTCATGATTGCATCAGGCAACACAATCCAAGAAGAAGAACACGTGGAGATAGCAGACAAGGATACCCCTCCTAGACAAGCAACCGAGGCAAGCATTGATAAACAGACAGTCGACATCAAGCCAACAAGGAAGAAAAAGAGTCCAATCAAGATCAAAAAGAGAGTTCTGATTGGTAGGCCCTGGGAGTAATAGGATTTAGCCATCAAATATAGCACAAACATTATGTTGAGGTTGAATTGATTTGTACAAAGTCTTTGATCCTCTACCTTTCCATCATCAGTTCCTTGTCTGTACGGATGATCAGTACCCTTTTGCATTTGTCCCATCACCGTATGACACTTCAGTACTCTTCCCACACTCAGTAGCTTCTAAAAGCGTTTGACACTCAGTACCTTATTGGTAAGGATCAATAGTGTGTCTAGCATAATTAAGTAGTATTGATTGAATTTTTTGTGTGTAGCTCATGGATGTATTGATGCTTGTTAATATAGATCACATGTTTCACAAAAGAAATACTTTTGATGGAGTCTCAAAACATATAGGCATAACACCAAGGGTCACTTGTTCCACAAAATAAAAATCTATTGATTGAGTTTGAAAACATGTGGACATAACACCAATAAGTTACAAACTGCTATTCATGTTTACTTGTCCATTTATGGTTTCTAATATCTTCGAATCCCTCCATTGTCTATGTCTCTCTGCTGCCATTGAATTGTCCAAAGTTTGTCTTCGTCTTTGCTTTTGGGCTAGAATAAAAGCAAGCTTGACTTTGGAGCTAGCAACTTTTCTTTTTGCATGCAGCCTCTGTAGAATGCCTCGGTAAAACCATTGGAAGACTTCCTTCAGACTATTTACCTTTTGACTCCCTCCGTAGTGTTGTGTGTGTCTAAAAACTGCATTACGTGCCATGTAGTGAGAGGTCAGTTTTAGGGCCCAAGGATCCTCTCCAGCTTGTACACTCTAATCTTTGACTACAATTACACTTGGAAGTTCTTCCTAATTTTTCACTTTGATAGATGATTACAATAGGAAGATTTGGGTGTATTTTCTAAAGGAAATTTCTTAAGCTTTTGGAAAATTTAAGGAATGGGTTAGATTGGTTAAAATTGAGACAAGAGTAGCTTACAATAGATCAAGGAGGACAACTCACGTCTAATGAATTCTTGGATTTCTATAAAACAAGAGGCATAAAGTGGTCGCTCACTATTGCTCACACTCCTACGCAACAAAATGGTGTTGTAGAGCCCAATAATTGTGCTATTGTTGATTTAGCAAGGATTATGCCACCTAAATTATTCTCGATTGAGGTAGTTAACATTACTATGTACATTCTTAATAGGAGTGCAAAAAAGGCTATCACGTCTACTTGGGTAAGAAACCTTCAGTTGATTGCTAAAATGTTTTTGAGTGTGAATGTTATGTACATGTTGTTGATGGTCAGAGGATCAAATTGGATGCCAAAAGATAGCAATGCATCTTTTTGGGTTACAACATGGAATCAAAGGCATATCGGCTCTATGAGTCTAGAGAAAGGAATATCATAGTGGGTTGCACTATGTGTTATTCTAAGAACAACCATGTAGGATAATGAAGAAGGAGACCTCTTCTTCTACATGTAACAACAAGGAAATCACCAAGTAGCATAACCTCCACATGCAGAATGAGCTTCATCTTTTTTTGATGGAGTGCAACTTGGCCCATTTCTTGTGGATATGGGTTTTGAAGATAAAGAATAAGAGAATTATGTGCCACAAAAATATAAGCCATTCCCCAAGTGGTAGAGTAAAGTTTTGGATGGAGAAAAACCTTCAACCATTGAGAGGATTCACCTCAAGATATTAGTAGATCAAGAAGTGTCAGTGTCTGATCTAGGCTCGACACTTATATGGTTCAGGACCACCTAGTTGGCTCTACAAGAGAGGTGACTACTGCAACTGTGCCCAATGTAGGCACGCTGAGCTACTTATTTTCCTAAGCTTGGGGAGTTAATTGTGATTGCAAGCAGGTATGTTCCTAGGTCTGTCATGATTCTGGATAGGAGTTTATGTCTAGAAAGGAATGCAATGGATACAAAATAGATAGAGCTATGTAGAGCAGAATAATAGAGACAAGTTAGAAACCAACCCATGTGACGTTCTTTAGTATTACATTGAACTCCCAATAGTACAATACAATACATTGGCAAAATCTTAGCTCATGAAGCCTTCACTCAACTATCCCGTCAGTTCCTTATCCTCTAATCACACATATCGAAATAATCACCCCTTTGTTGCTTACATCCATCTAGGTACTATCCGTTTCCAAGAAACCATTACAAGGTTGGTACAAAGCAAGAAATCTCAAAACGGGTGGTTGCAAGATCAGGGTGCCTAGTTTTGTCCACTCAGGCACCCTGTAAACAGTAAAAAAACAGGCATTTGTTTACCTTTAGTGGCTAATCTCTCCTAGTAAATGAAGGAATTTTGTTTCAAGTTCTTTTGTTGGAACATCATATTCAAAGTTGAAAATATAGTTGCATAATTTGATTAAGCATTAGATAGTCAAAAGTCCTCATTTTCTTAGGTACAAAGTCAATGTATACACCCTGTCCCAAATTTGAACTGATTCCATAAAATGCTAATATCTTTTACATATAAACTCATATGAGATTCCCACTTTGTACCTTAGATCTTCACATAATATGAAGCTTAACTTGATTTTTCGAGAAAATTTTAAGATATCTGTCTATTTTCTTTAAATATTTCAAGGTCTTTAAAGTGTTATAATATACGCCACTTTTTGTACCCACAATAGCTACCACTTAAAATCCTTAATCTTGTAGATCAAAAGAGTGGGTAGATACTAAGACATTAGTAGAATGTGGTGGTTAGTAAAAATTACAAATCCAATGGTTGGATTTTTAATGATCTCTTTTTCAAAATTCTTCCAAACTATCAGAAGGCCTGCAAATATTAATAATCTAATTAGTAAAATTACATTTTTGATGTGAATCATATAAAACCTATAGGGACTAGTGTGCTTGTAATGGTGCATCTATGGAAAAATAAACTGGATCACTCTAAGTATGGAAAGATCATTTTTTATCATTTCATCATATTTTTGATTAATTTTGATTAATTAGACTAATTTATATTAATTTAAGTTATATTGGGTTAATTTAAGGGTAAGCGTATTTTCCATTATTTGCTCGATCTCATTTTAAGTACCTTGCCCCCCAAAACTTGCTCTCCAAGCATTGTCCCAGTCCAGCATAAACTGGATAAAACTGGACACCCTGATCTTGCAACAACCCAAACATAATTGTTTGTTACACAACCAGATAGTCTAGGTGGTGTCCAAATGAGCTGGTTAGCCCTGCTAAAACCTAGCGATCATGGTGGATGTCTCATCAGGAGCAAATCTAAGAGTTGTTGTTGCTCTCTAAAAACATGTTTTGGATTTAGATTTCCTCTAACTCTAGACCATGTCATTGAGATGATTATGGCTCGTTCCATCAACCTTCTTCTTGTTTAGCATCTGTTTTGCAATTCCCAAAATTTATTGGGTGGTATTGGGCATACCTCGGCTCATAGGCTCTTTTCTTAATTCTCACCCAAGCGTGTCCCAGCCCTGTCCTTTCATCCAAGCGTGTCCCGTCTAAATTACACCTCTATGGGGTGCACCTTCGGGTACTTTACTTTAGCCCTTTTCATTGTGTCTCTACTACCATGCCAGCCATCGCAAAAGAATGGGGCTCTGTCTACTCTAGAGTGATGGTGTCATCTGCAAAGACGGTCTATTCTATCTCTCTTGGCCCTCTTCTCCTGCCTCGAATCCACATCCACCCAAAGGGTGGTATTCCTGATGATTTTGATTTTGGCACCCCCATTTATTTTGTTTGCTAGGTGACTCCATTGGTGAGGGGCACTAGCAATGTTGCTCTTGAAGTGATTTGTTGCCTACTCAATCGGATCCACAAGTCATAAGAGCTCACTAGTTCCTCGCACAACTCTGGAGGCGATTCGGCTTTGTGCAGCCATTGCTACCTTGGAGCGACTTTGGTCCTGACCTAACACCTTAGGCACTTCTAATTGCTTCATGAATTTTTCAATGTCATTCCAGTTAGAAGGCCTCAGGGAACCTACCTGTTGTGACCTCTATACCAGATTTTGCATTCATCTCAATGTGGCACTTAGGCAATTTTGGCCCATTTCTTCCTACGGCTTTCATTGCATGTCCTCCCTTGCCCTCTTTTCTCTTTTGGCCTAGCTTTGGAAGTCTTGGAGCATATTTTCCTTGGACTGCACTTCCTTAGGATGGGATTTCTTCATGGCCTCCATTTGATCTACCTTTTTCTTAATGTCAGCATTAGTTGTTATTAAAGCGACATTCAACTCATTTAAGCTCATCTTAGTGTGTTTGCCTATGGACACCCCTATGGGTGTAGCTTCTTCCATGTCCTTTTTCAAAGCCTTAATGGTCTTGCCATCTTGTTTTTTTTCTTTGAATTCTTCGATAAGTGCCTCCTATCCAGAATCTAAGAGAAGCCTCATCATTAGCTTTCTCTTCCAGTTTCTTTGTGACTACCCATGCATGTTGGGATCCATTGTTAATTCAGTCCATAAAACAATCTTTTTCCCATTCTCTTTTGGTTGAACATTCATCTTTTTCCCTTCTCCTTTCAAGATAGGGAACCTCTTTTTCTAGGTTTCTATTTCCTATCGATAGTTGCTCATTTTCGTTGTGCAATTCCTTGTCTTTGTTGGTGCCTCCTCCGCTGCTATCCATCCAGATCTCGATCTCTTGAATGGTGGGGAGATTAATGTTTGTAGGAGGTGTGCGTACTTTCATTACTACTATTAGATTTTTCAAATAAGCTCCCCACACCTCCTAAAGGTCATCCAGTGCATGACCCATCACTAGCTCCATTTTATATTTATCAGTATTGTCCTAGATATCTCTTACAATTTTGATGTGCTTGTCATGGATTAGGGTGACGTGTCTTTCCATCTTGGCTTCCTTTTCTATGGCCTTATCTAGCTCCTCTTGCCTCTGCATAGTTTCTTGGTTCTTCCTAGCTATCTTCTCCTTCATTTCCTCCATCTCCTTCTTCATTTCATTATTGGCCTATTGGATCTCCTTGATCTACCTTTGCATTTCATCCAGTTGGCCTACTTCTACCCCTCTCCTAAATTACTCCTCTTTCATAGGTTCCTACTAGCTCATCACCTTCTGTAGGAGGGCAGCATCCTTCTCCTTGATGATGGATTGTAGTTTTGTCATTTCCTTTAGCCCATCATTCAATGATACAGAACTTCTACAGAGGACAATCTCGTTCCAGCTTCAGTGGCCTTCACCATCCCATAGGTTTTCTTGGACATGGAATACAATTTGTGGGTGAGATTTAGCATATCCACCACAAAGCACATCTATTTCTAACTATCTTCACCTGTTGTGCCTGATATTTTGTATTCCTTAGATCTTCCCTCCACAGGCTAGCCAAATTCCTTGAACAAGTTGGTGTTCTCCACCTCCTTGATCTCCACTTCTCCCTTAGTCAGCTGGCAAGTTGAACAACTTGGCCACATATAAAGGACTAAATTCTCTCTTCTCTCTTGAGGGTAGCGTGATGATGGTTGATTTCTAGAGCTACTCCAAGTGCTCCCTAGCTTTGAAATTGTGCTAGATCTCCTCCTAGGGGTAGCTATGCAAACTACTTTAGGCCCATCATATCCATCCATTCTATATGCTTATCTATCTCCTTGTACGGGTGGACGAGAGATACTCCAATTCCACCATTCTATAAGAGAAGAGATAGCTAGGTTTGAGAGCCAAAGGCAAGGGTGACAAAAAATCTTAGCAAAATGTGTATTGGAAGTGTAGAATAACAAAGAGTTTTTTCACAAAAGAGACATGCAAATTAGGCATTTGATAGAGAAAGTGCTGTGATTTCTAGCTATTGTGGTGCATGCCTCCCCTTGGTATAGCCATAACTGGCTATATCTCCATAATTCTCCCTAGTTCTAAAATTTTATATTTGAGTGCCTATTACACATGCCGCAAGGTCATTAATGACTGGGTTGAGGTGGGGCAAAAGTGACAACATGCCTCTCCCTTTCCATCAATGCATCCTTTTTCGGGACAGAAACATCAATTTTTGTGCCACCTCCATGTGCACACTCAAATCATATTTACATAGATAGTTCCTATTTTTTAGATTTTTTTTCTTTTCTATTTTTGTTTGCTCTAGAGAATCTTGTCCCACTTTTGATTCACGATCCTGACTAGACTCGGATTCTGCTTGTGTTGGGATCTGGACACACTTTTTCTATTGGGGTTCCTTCTTGTTTTGGCATCCATCTTTGATAAGACTTCAGCCTATATCCATTCACCAGCTTCTTTAGCCTTCCATCATCCATGCTTGCTAGTTTGAAGGTTCGGGTTCCTATTTTCTTGACAATTTTGAATGGCTATGTCCATCTCATCTTCAGCTTTCCTGGGTGAGGTCCCATTCTTGATGAGAATAGCATGACTATGTCTCCTTCATCAAATGATCTTGAACTTTTAGTTTCTATCCACCTAGAGCTTTCTCCTCTTCTGTAAAATTGCGTCCGTCCACACACTGTCATCCAATCAAAGGAGTTGCTCAATTCTATGCACTTTTAATGCTTCTGAAGAGATTCTTTCTGCCATGGCTATCCTGAGGCTTTGTGTGAGAAACTCCATGGGCACTACTGTTTCTAGTCTATACATCGTGCTGAATGACGTAAGTCTCGTTGCATTCTTGTAAGCTATTCTAAATGCCCATCATGTTGAATGCAGCTTCATGTCCCACTCAATACTTTTTTCATTTATCATATTGACCAAAATTCCTTTCAAGATTTTTTTGGTGGACCTCCAAAAAAGTTCCCTCCACTTATCCCTTGATGTGCTTCTACCAGCATAGCCAATTGCTCATGCTCGGGGATGCATCTTCTTTAGGATCTAGTCAATGCCCATCTTGTACACTTGACTTCCCACCACCATAAATGACTTTCTCTCGAGAGTCAACATTTTTCTCTAATCTTTGGGAATATACTCTGGAAAGGACAATTTAGAGAGGAACTACAACATCGCATCATACGAACTAGGTCTCTCTTCGTCTATGATAAAGAGTTGAGCATCTGGGAAGTCATATTGCAGCCCATCTAGATTTTCTCCTCACTCCACTTTGGAAAGGAAATGTTCGTCTACATGCTTGTTTCCTACGGTGTGCTTAATAGTGACCTCAAACTCTTGTAACCACATCATCCATCTCGCTAATTTTTGCAAGGTTTGGTTTGTTTACCAAGTATAAGAGTTTGTTGTGGTCCACATGAAATTCAAACACATTACCTAACGGATAATGCCAAAATTTCTTGATCGAGTAGATTGAGAAATTAATCTACTCAATTTCTTGATCGATTAAATCATACCCAATGATTCCTTTTCTGTGGTAGAGTAGTTTCTTTCTGCCTTTGATAGCCTTCTTCTTGCATAGTAGACTAGTCAAAACCATCCCTCTTATGAATCCTGCATCAAAGCACTTCCAATGGCAAAATCAGAAGTATCCACCAATACATGGAACACAAGATAAAATTTTACTATTAAAGAATTGTTGCCGATGGCAATATCCACTTTAGATTCTTGAATGCCTCCTGATAGGATCCTAACCAAACATATTATGCATCTTTCATGGTCAGAATGTACACAGGTATTGCCATGTTTGCGGAACCTCATGAATCAGGTACGCCATTTGATAGTCCCAGGAATCTGGCAACTTCTTTCGCATTCTTGGATAGACGCAGTTTTATAATAATCTTGACCTTAGCCAAGTTTACTGTCAGTCCTTCCACAGACACTATGTGCCCCAATAGAGATCCGCTCGTGAGATAGAAAAGGCACACTTGGCTAGATTGAGGCTCAATTTGGATGTTCTATACTTCTCTATACGAATCATGAGGTGATTTATGTCTGGTTCCTAATTTTGTTGTTCTTACTTATGTGGAATCCCTTCTAGAAGTCTTCTTGAATGATGCAGTTATCCTTCAACCCTGTGGCTTTGGACTGTTTGCGGCGGTACCGCATTGCTCTATTTGAGATCTCTTCATTCTCCATGCATTCTCCATTTGTAATGAACTAGATTTGGTTGCACATGCAGATGGGGAATGGGGTCTAGGCAATTGGGCTTAGGGTCATTTACATGTGTACTTTTGGGGGCCTTGGGCTATATTACACATAGGGCTCATGGGCATTGAACCCTTTTGATCATTATACATTTCATGAGTACACTTACTTTTTGGAGCTCTAACCTTCCATGGTGAACTTCTCCCTCTTGAGGTGTTAGGAAGGTGACCCACACCCATGTTGTCACTCCATGCATTGAGTGGCCAACCCTAGTTTCTTGTAGTGGTATTAGAGATCTGATTTTGATTCACTTTTGGATTTTTTCTGAAAATTTTTGAGTTTTCTTGATTTTCTTCATCACAAGAAGATGGATATGATGACTTTGATTGGGTAAAGTTCCATTTCTTCCTAAGCTTTTGGGGGCTATGTGTTACTCTAGATAGAATTTTTGGGGTAGCTTCATCAAATTTGAATCTCGAGACCAAAATTGGGGGAGATTTTGCTAATCTTAATTAGTGATGTTAATCAAACCATTTTTTTCCTTTCTTCTTCTTCCTTGCTTGATTTTTATGAGCTAGGGTGCCTTCATATTGCAAAATCTTGGGGATAAGCTAGAGGAGGGCTTTGTCTACTTCTTTGTAGCGATTTCGTGTGTTTTCCTATCCTACCACGCTACTGATTGCTGCATCATTTTGACATTTTTTGGTCTCTTAGAGCTTCTACAACCACACGTTAGTCATTCTACTCTTAAGTTTGGCTTGAGTGATTGTTTAAGGCATACTATGGGCTTTTGTTTGAGCACTATGGAAGCCATATTTTTCATGATTTTGGCTGTGAAGGGGAATTTTGTTGCGCATGTTTTTTTTCATATTCCAAGTTGAAGAGGGAGCTTATGGCCAATATTGAGGTTTACTTAAGCTTGATTAAGGCTTAAGAAAGATTGGAGAGCTTGCAAATGACTATTATCTTGGAGTTTTCTTGGCCATGAGGATGGTTTGGGGCCGTGCCCATTTTTGATCCAATTGGGAGCCCATTCACCATGGTTTGAGTGCCAAAATGAATGGTAATGCCTTTCCAATGCCTAAGCAAGACCCTAATTTCTTCAATGCCTCAAATTTTTAACTTCTTGGCTATTAGGGTTTCCATTAAACAAGTCATGGTTTCTTATTAATAATCCAAGTGTAGACAATGATGATAGTGATCATTAGTAAGGCTTAATATACCTTTAAGCTTGTATTTAAAAGTTCTTTTTTATCACAATTCTGAACAGTTTTGGGGGCTTTCCTTTCATCAATTGTGAGTTTTCTTCTCTTGGATGGCTTCAATATTGCAAAGCTATAGAAAATGGTGAGTCTTCTTCTCTTGGAGGGCCTCAATCTTGCAAAGCTATGGACAATGGTGAGTTGTTCTAAATCTTATGGAATATGTCTTGATGCTTCTCCATGGATAAGTTTGGGGATTTATCATTAGGATAGGGAATGTCTCATTTGAGACTCTCTTGCATGAATTCACACCACATCTAGCAAGATTGAGACAATTAATGCATAATGGAATGGTTAATGCCTTGATTAGAGATTCTCTTGTAGGATTGACACATATCAAGCAAGATTGAGTCAATTGGTATATCCAATCAAGGGTTTTTGAGAGATTCTTAATCATATAGATGCTTTGATGCAACCTATGATCAAGCGATGATTTGTTGGATTACCTATGCTTCTCTTATGCCATGGTAAGGGCATACAAAGGACACTTGATGTGTTGCTCAAGATCATTTGGAAGCTATGGAACTATGCCTTGAACATGAGAAGATCACGAGTACATGCTAAGAAATGTAAAGGGTTATGATATTGACATGAATTCATGCAAACAACCTTTGTAAGTGAGGCTACTAATCTCTTAAAGCATTCTATACAAATCCCACACACATATTGTATTCACATTTCTATTCCTAGAATCTTGAATGTGTGTGAGGGTACCTTGGCAATCGGTTGGAGAGGCCAAGGGGAGTGTTTTCATGAATCCTCCTTGCCATGAGAGTACCTTGGAAAAGTGGTAAGGTGGAGGATAAGGTATTGGTGGTGAAGACTTGTCCCCAACCCTTGGCTTGAGAATACTCGCTAAGGGGGTGGGAAGGCTTGGCTAGGAGATTAGCAAGAAAATCTCTCCATCAACAAGAAAAGCTCTCCATCAACACTCAATCTTCATCAGCACCACACAGGCTACATGCAATATGCCATTGGCTAATGTATGATGCATTGAGGATATGCTTTTAATTATATGCCAAATGCCAAGGGATCATTGATTGTTGGATTGAGTTGATTGGGAAATTTGAGATTCGGTCCCTAATATAAAGGAGACCATGCTATAAAATATCAAAAATTACATGCATGGATTGGATTAAGGGAATTTGTGGACACACATAAAGTGCTTTTGGATGCCAAAGTTGTTTGGAAGCAAGGGTGGAGCATGTAGAAGGCAAATGGGTACCAAAAGAGCACTTGAGAAAAATTTGCAGATTCGTAAAACCCTAATTCAATAAAATCACATTAGGGTTGGATTTTAGGTGATTATATAGGCTCTTAGTACTCCATTATACCTTCCCCAAGAAGCCTTCAACCTCTCTGTTCCGACATCATTCGTATCCCCAACTTGCCATTTTTCATTGGAGGTAAAACTTGTTGGGCCCAGTCAGAAACAACAAGTTATTTGGGACCATGCCATCATATGATGGAGGCACATTATTAGGGATTTCCAACAATTCATAGTACACCAAAATCTAATGTCGTTTGGATGGTCAAACCTACATAAAAAAACTAACTTAAGCGGACGTAAAAATAGATGTGGAAATAAGCATCACAAACACCAAGTTAAACTTCGACGTTTTTTTAAATGCTTTTATCGATGCTTTTATCAACACTTATTTTAATGGCTATTTCAACTCTAGGGAATTTATAACTGAACCACGGCATCTCACTTATAGTGTTTTCACTTTTCTCTATAGGTTCTATTCTCTCCCCTCATTTTGTGAGTATTCTTGCCTCTCACCTTGCCCATCCCTAAACCCTAAACTTAAGCCCTTCCCTCAACTAATTCTTACTTCTTCTGATTTTGTGTATGTGTGTGGTTTTTCTTCATTACTAACATGTTGTGTCTTTTTTTTGTTTTGCAAACCCTAAACCTTTGAGATTCCAGGTGTAGCCCTTCTCCTTTTTCCTTGATCTTGATTTATTTTCCCTTGCTTTTGATTATATGTGTGTGGTGTGGGTTATGTGTAGTCTTTCAAAATTAGCTAACATGTTGTTGTTTTTTTGTTTTGCAGGCTCATGCAAAACCTGAACACTTAAGACTCCATTTATGCATTGCTTTTGATTTCTTTTCCTTTTCTTTTGATTATGTGTGTGTGATTTCATTGTTTTTCTAATATGTCTTGTTTGTGTTTGTTTTGTAGGTTTGCAGTCAGTTTCTCTTAAGGAAAAGCTCTCTCTTGGTCTGTGCCGCTCAAGCCCTCCCTTAAGACTCCAATCAACTTACAATCTCTCTGGTAAGCACCCTAATCTCATTGTCTTTGTTTTTTTTTAAAGAATCTTCTTTATTTTGATGTTGTCCATGCTCCTCTCCTTATTAGATTCATGGCATACTCATGGGCATGTTGTTGGGAAACCCCATAAGCATAGACATGTTGTGTTGGTATGTGTGTAGACCATGGATTGCACATCAAACAACACACCCGCAAATAACCCCAATATCTCCACCGTGCCTACACCGTAGGCAATGTCCCAAAGTCAATTTTCTCATTTCATCTCGCAAATGAGCCCCGAGCAAAGGTATTTGGCTCAAGCCTACTTTTGGGGGAGGTGGTGGAACTTCTGCATAGCTAACCATCACAACCCACTACCACACAAGCCACGCCATTAGGGCCAATTTGGACAAGAAAAGGGCTATCTAAGGATCTAAAAAGGGGCAACTTAAAAAAGACCATGAAGATCTTACCAAAACTATTCAACATGGGTACTCATTGGATAGAGCTCATCAAGCGCCACCTGTGGACCAAGTGAGCGCTAAATTTGGAGTTCATATGTAAAAGTTATGGCTAAAATAGTGCAAAATGTTCCAAAAGTAAGTGAAGGAGATCTTGACACGTGTACAAAAATGCCATACTTCTTGACACGTGGCTCCTCCTTGACCCTTAGATCAAGAATAGAGAAACCCTAAACAGCCCTTTTTTCATCCAAATTGGCCCTAATGCCCTCCGACACTTCATGGCATGTCACACAAACTCCTCCCATGACTCTCTCACCTACTTCTAGTTGTAGAAGACGGGATTGCTCATTGAGGAGTTGTTGTTGTGGTGGTGACTCCATAGAGGCTTCTTCTCCTTAAAGATGTGAGCACCCACCTATTTCTAGTTGTGAGGGGAAACCACACTCACGCTCATCATGTCGCTTCGACACAAACCCCTCTACCCCTAATTCGGCTTCGTTATCGATACCAAGGAAATGTGGTCCTTAATGATGTTGGAAATGAGATGAAGTGTCAAATCTGCGAGTTATGCCATATAGTCTTTACCTAAGACTTGATAACTACATCCCATAAACTTAATAGCACAAAGAAGGATTGAGTCGTCAATCAAATCCAAAGTGAGTTTATGCCAGCACTAGGTAGTGAACAGGTCCATCCTAGATGGACCTGTTCACATGGTGAATATAATGAAGCACTGGTGCAATGATGTTACATGATGCAAGGTAAAGATATGGGGAGAAAAGCCTTGGCATTGTACATAAGAGATTTGGGATGAGGAGTGAAGAATGCACAATGCAAATTCCCACAAGTATAAGTAGGAAGAGCGGGACACTGTAAAGTGAATGGAGAGCATAGGGATATCCCATCTTGGAAGGGGTGGTTGGGATGCTTTCCACACGTACTTTGTAAGTTTTAATAGTACACTCATTGACTTTTTTTGGCATACGACGTATTTAAGTTTTGTAAAGTGTTCATGCTTCATGCTTCATGCTTCATGCTTCCATCAAAGAGTGGTCAGTCCTGCAGCAAGTGATGTGGATAAAAGATACGCCCTAAAGCAAGGCATGTATACCCCTCGGGGGGTTCACTATATGTAAACTCGCTATATCACGTGCGTGCAAGGTCTAATTTAAAAGCCCCTTATGTGTTAATTTTTCATGAATGAAACACACCCTTTTTTCTATTCAATCTTTTGTAAATACTCCGTTTAAATGGTACCCTTTTGTATGTAAAAAATGTGTAAACAGGGGGATTTTTAAAACCCTTTCTATTGAACCCACGTGTTATGCTTACATATTTACAAGTGACCCCCCCAAGGTATACTCTCCTTGAGCAACTTGAGGAGAGGGCATTGACGTGAAGTGGATGGATTTGGTCAATATGGTAAGTCTCTACATTTTCAACCCATCAAATAGCTTTTTCCCTCACTTGTCATTTCTGAGTGTTTGCATTATAAATACTCTTTTCCAGAGGGGACCATTGCCAAACCCTGAGAGTAGTGTGACGATTAGGTTCATCCTTGCATCCAAGGCACTATATACAAGAGTCGGGCCTTTAAATACAAAATTTTCAACTCCATGAGTATATTTTTGTGTACATATTTTTGTTAGCTCCATGAGCTATGTAACTTAATAAAAATTCATGTTTTTTTACCTTTGAGTATAGAACATGGAAGTACTCTTTAAAACTGGCATAGTGATACAATTAAGCAGGACTACACGTGGATGTACCATTATTCCCAAAAAAAAACCTACATCTATCAAAATAGGTATCATTGTCCAGTTGAAATATTAGTTAAAATACCAGTCGGTATCGTGTTCGGAAGTCGTCATAAAAAGCGTCGAAACAAAGGTCGTAAAAAAGATAGTATTTTTTTAACTGTGTTAGCGATAATTAATTCAACGCACATTTACCCATGTATTTCGATGCTTGTTTTGATGATTTTATATCAACACTTTCGGAGATTTTTCAAATATTCATTTTTGTCGAAAAAAAATGTCATAATTACAGTTGGTTATAATAGTGACTCCACCCTAAAGACCCACACTTTGGACCTTCTATGTCACCTCTAAGGTGTAGGATTGTTGGCACTAAGTGGGTTTACACAGTAAAGTACAGATTTGATCCTATTTTTGAGAAGTGTACAACATGGGTGTTTGTCAAAGGTTTTTCATAAGCTTACGATTTTGACTTTCAAAAACGTTTTACTCCTATAGCTAGGTGAAAGCTAGGTTTACCACAATCCACACCGTTCTTGAATTGGCATCATAAGAGGAATGACATGTTCTCCAAATGGATGAAAAACATTCCTTCCTCAACAACAACCTCAAGGAGGACATATATGTGAAACAAGTGCAGGGGTTTATGGTTTGCGACTTCTAATTTCCAAAGCAAAGTTTATCAATTACCAAAGGCACTCTATGGGATGAAACATGCCCCATGAAGAATGAAGAATGGTATCAAAAGGATTGATTCTTACTTCATGAGTATTGGTCTCTTATACAAGCCTTTAGATGAAAATTTGTATGTGTTTCTTAGGATCATGGGAAGGTCATTGTTATCTATGTAGATGACCTCATCTTGACAAGATCTCACAAACACAACCTATGCTTCGTGCAAAAGTTGAGATGAAATAATATCTTGGGCTCATGCAGTATTCTTTGGGATTACAGGGTGGCATCAACTAGATAAACTTTTTATCTCTTAATGGAAATGTACACGTGAGAAATTGAAGGCATTTTGCATGACCAAATGCAAGGTAGTTGTTAGTACCCTAGGGGAGGTTGATCTAAGGCTATCCGTCGGATACCTTAGAGTTTGTGGATGAGTACCTCTACAAAACAAATTCAAGGTAGTTGTTTCCCTAAGGGAGGTTAATCTAAGGTAGTCCATCAGCCACCTTAGACCTTGTGGATGAGACCTTATATAAGAAAGTTGTTGGTAGTCTTATCTTCTTATGAAATAGAAGACGAGACATATGTTTTATTGTTAGTATTTTGAGTAAGTTCTCCAAAAAGCCTAGGAGAATCATTAGAAAGCAGTTATAAGGGTGTTGCAATACACCCAAGGTACTCAGAAGAGAATGACATCACGTATGTTGGGAAAAATATCATCCGCAATTTATGTGACTCGGATTTAGTAGGTTATTTGGGCACGAGCTGCTCAATAACACGGCAATATTATTTTCTTGGTTTGAGATACATTTCTTGGATCAGTAAGAAACAACCCATTGTTGCGCTCACCTTGATAAATGTTGAGTACAAAGCTACATGATTTGCATCATGTGAGGCATTGTGAGTGGGGATTCTATAAGATATGGAAGTGGTGCAGAAGCAGCCTACAACATTGTAATGTGACAATGAGAGTTGCATGGCCATTGCTAAAAAATATCGGATGTCCATGGGAGGTGAAAAATTTGCTACCAAGCAAAGTTCTCTACCAAGAATGTAGCACATCTTTATGGCTGATTCTACACAATGGATGGTGGCATGAATATGATCGAGGACCTATGCAGTCATGTCATGCTGCCCTGTATATACATGCCTATATAGATACACGGTTAGCATCTTCTCCACACAATTTATCAATCAACACTACGGGCTTACTCCCTAGCTTCTACTAGCATACAATCTCCATATTATTAGTTCTAGATCAGCCATCAAATATCCCTTCATAAGAGCACACATGTATGGGTATTTTCCATCTATTCTATCACTTCAGTAATACAATATTCTGCTTTATCTTTGTTATTATGAAATTTGAATTTTAAACTTTTATATTGTGAAAGATCCTACGTCTTGTGAGTGCTCTATTGTATACACCACATGTATTCTTGTACATTAACTATTTAAGTTTTGATATGAACAACATTTTTCATGTAGTCTTAACCCTAAAATGGGTGCACACTACATGAAAAGCTTTTGTTTTTGTTGAAGGTAGGGGTAGCAATTATCCTTTAAGTCAAGAATTACTTGATCAGATCAATCAAAGGTACATATGTAAGAAGTCACCAAAGGATGCATGATAGTGATATACGAGTGGTATTCTTAGGTTGAACTCTTCTACTCTACGGACTATTTTAATTTATAGATGCATGATGAGAAAGTTTCTAAAAGAGCCGGCTTTGGGACTTTTGGTACTTATTTAAGTCTAATCCGTTGTTAAATTCTGTTTAATTGTCTTGCAATTGGAGTGCGATTGGCTAGCTACGCTTCTCCCTTGAGGTCAGGACAAGGATTCAACACACGGGAAGGATTGGAGGTAGGTGCTAAACTTGCCAATTTGAATTTGTGTGCGAAAGAGAGAGGCCTGTTTTTGCATTTCTGTCATTCTATTTGAGGATAATTTTTACAGTTTCAGTTTTTGGATGTTTGTTTTATTTTCTGTTCTTAGCTTAGTTTAGTTTTCTGCATCTTTAAATTTGTGCATTTTAAATCTCTGTTAAACCTGCACCTGTAGAGAAACTGAAATCTATACACACACATGAAGATTGAACATTTTGAATTTGCTGCAAATCTCACAGCTGCATATGCATTGAGTTCCCTGCACATGCATTGAATTCGCTGTGCAAATCTCACAGCTGCACACGCATTGAGTTCACTGCACACGCACTTCAAAAAGGGAAAAAAAATAATAAAAGAAGGCAATTGTGCGTGAACAGCACACCGCGCGGAGAGACCCACACACTGCACCGTAAAGACCACCACCGCGCACCGAGTAAAGGGGTGCAAAAAATGAAAAAAAATCATTTTCTACCGCAAAAAATTGGGAGGTTATCTAACTTTTAGAGAGGAGTTAGAAAACACCCATCGTCAAAATTTTGGTCCCGGAACCATTTTCCCATAGTGAGTTCAGTATAGGAAACTGGTAAATTTTAGGCGATTTTCGATCCTGAAAAATATACTATTTTTTTGGCCTAATGTGTTTAAGGGGGTTCAAAATGGGTTCTGGCAAAGTTTGAGCCAACTTGAAATTTTTTGGGTTTTTTGAAAAAAGAAACCTTAAAATATAACCTTATGCACTTGCAGTCGGGACGTCATATAGACACTCTGCCATAGGGTCTAGGGCACCTTCTAGAGTGCCTACGCAGGAAAGTGGGACCCAATCGGTAGGAAATTTGGTAGATATTGTTGAAACCTTTTCTGAATCCCAATCTGATACCCTTTCTATGACAACTAGCTCATTGTCTATGGACAATCTAGGGCCGTCAAATAGTCATCCCTTAGCCCCAAATAGGACACCCACAAGATCTTTTAATCCATTTGAAGCCGACATCATGGGGTTACCACTCAATGTGAGACTTCAATACGTCTACACGAATGCTCAACGAGCTGAGATCTTTAGGGATCCACAACAACGGTATCTCGTTAAGATTGCGGACTTTTTCAGAGCTTGATAGAGCACCTCTAGTCAATGACCAGGGTAACATGTACATGGGTGGAGATGGTGTTCGCTACTACGAAGTCACCTATCATCCAGAGAATGTAGACAAATTAGGGGGGCACTCTAAGAGTAAGTTCTTAGACTTATCAAAGCCTTCCAGAGAGCAAGGGAGTCTAGAGATGATTGGCTCATTGAGCCGGACATGCCTCGACCATCCAATGCCTAGTCCTCAAAGCCATCCATAGATGGTTTACTTTTTGTAGATCTAAATTTGGAAAGGGACAGGAAAGGCAAGAGAAAAATGGATCAAGGGGCTGAGAACCAATGGGAGTTTGTACGACAAATTCCAGTGACAAAGGTCTTTCAGGATGACCCACTTCAAGAGGTCTATAAGGACTCTTTAGAAGGATATTATGCCACAACTAGATTGCCAGAGCTAGATCTTCCTCTAGCACTTCTGGTGGTAGTCGAGAAGCTTGCAGGACACAAGAACTGAATCGTTGATAAATGGGCCAATGAATACCGCACCTTAGATTGGAAGGAGATTCGTGAGCTCACGTGGAGAGGACAACCATTATTCATGGAAGTGTTCTCAACTAATACAGGTAAACCAGGAGAGACAGCCTTTCTTGGAGAAACTGTTGCTCCTCCCCTACGAGAGTTCACTAGAGAGGGACCCTCGATATCAAAGTGGGCCACTGCAAGTAGCCCAACTCTAGCACCAAGATATTATCCTACACCAAAAGTGCAACCACAGATCACACCACAACAACGTCTCTCTCACTATGACAATCGGAGGGTAGGGGAGCCAACTCAGCCTCCCATAAATGCACCTCCTGAAATGCGGGTAACAAGTTCTTTGGAGGGGGTTGGTGAGGCAGGTAATAGGGGACCCACACCAATTTGGGATGCATATGGACCACCTTACCAAAGAGAGGAACCACTGGAGTGAGAGGCCGTAGGCCCTATGATGAGTATTCAAGACAAGTAAGGCCATCAACTCTTTAGAAACTGGTAAAGAAGTACAAAGGGTCGGGAGATCCATATGACCATGTAGGAGCATTTAGGCCAGCAGTTCGAGCTGAGCAAGTGACTGACAAGCATACGCAAATTGAAGGATTTGGGCTCACTCTTGAGGGAAAGGCCCTTGCTTGGTTTCAGGCACTAGAGGCTTTAGACAAATCTTCTTTACGAGTTTTGGAAGAGAGATTCATTGGTGCTTTTTCCTTGATGGGGATTTAGCATGACGACATAGTAGCAAACATCTACTCTTTCAAGCAAGGCAAGACTGAGAGTGTTAGAGACTGTGTAAATAGGATGAAGCAGTATATGAATCGTTGCCCAGAAGATGAGAAGCCCCACCCAGAGTCGATTAATTTTTCTCTTCTTAAAAGGACTCAAAAATTCAACACTGCACACACATCTCTATGCAAAGAAGCATACAAACTTCAATGAGTGTTGCCATGATGCTATGGATTTCTCAGATAACTTCAAATTCTAAGATGGTACTGGCCCTGAGGTGCAACCTAGAGATCAGTGGGGTGATGACCAAAGTTCAGGGTCTAGCGCACTAGTAAATCCAGACCAGATAGCTAATCTAGTACTAAGGAGATTGGGACAAACCTATCGCCCTCCCATGCAGCCACAACAATAGCCTGCTGAAAATGAGGAGTGTACTACCTACAAGTCCTCATGTTTGTGGAGCATGTGGCGGTAACCATAAAACCGAAGAATGTAATACCTTTTCTCCTCTAGTCACAAACCAACCCACAAAGAACTGGTGCCAGGCCTGTGCTTGGAATTATACCCACACCACACAGGAATGTACTCTCATTGCAAGAATGAGACAGGAGCGTGAGAAGCAAAGGGGTGCAATGGCTTCACAAATGCATCAACAGTATACTAATTTTGAACGTAAGCCACCGATGTCACAAGAGCAAGCACGACCTATACTTGGCGCTCAACCTCCTACTCCTAGGACTGCTCTTGTGAGGTTTGTTGACTACGACAATTCAAATATGTGTAGAGACTTGGTAAACCCAAGCTATGTGGAGGAGGAATATGCTTCATATTCATTGAAGGAAAATCTCTTTGAAAGTCCCGCATATCCAAGCCAAGCACTGGAGCCTCAACCGGGGAAACAAAATTCTTTGATGTTGCTAGGCGGCTACCAACCTAGGACTCCAAGCCCCTCAGGTCAATGGTGGCAGCAAAGGAAAGTAGAAGCCAAACTAGTGGGCCCATGTTATGAGTGCGGAGAAGCCCATTGGGCTCGTGATTGTCCACATCGCCAAAGGCAAGCAGCTCGATCCAATACAATAGGACCACAGTTTCCACCAATTGAAAGATATTGTCTAGGGTGTTGTGTAGAACACTTTCCAAAGGATTGTTTGCTGAAACCACATGAGGAAGGCACCTCTCAACCAAAGGTCTCACTCAAATTTGTAGAGGCAGATCCATCGCCACCTTCATCAGAGAATGAGGATGTCGTGCCACTTAGAGTCATTACTAGATCACAGACACGAAATGCCAAAATGCAGACTGATGAGACACCTCGAACTAGGGATGCAAAGGCGAATCTAGTGGACAAGACTCTACATTCCAATAGAAAAAGGACCACTAGGAGGAAAAAGAACCACAACAAGCAAACTAAGAGTGCATCCACTAGCTCTCAAGAAGTCTCTAAACAAAACATGAAGGATCAAGCTTTTACATCCCAAGAAGTGCATGAGGAGTATCAACCTCAACCTGGGCCTAGTGCTAAACAAGATGAGGCTACTACAACTGAGGATAGTTCAGGGGGTTTTGTTTTTGTGGATAAAAATGAACGACACTCTAGATGCCATCATTGATGCTCATAGAAGTCGCATTGTAGCTTTATCTGAGCTACTAAATAAGCTTCAAGAATACCCAAACCCTCGTGAGAGGAGAAGATCAATCTAGCTGTACATCAGTAACTCATTAGGGAAGGTCAATCAATACTTGAGGGCCCACCTCCACCTATCCCTCAAGGCCCCACTTCTCTTACGCCAACCTTAGAAACCATACCAGAAGTGTCATCAAGTTGGGAAATGAAAAGTGAGCCGATCTCACATAGCGAGAAGTCTGCACCAATTGACACCCCATGGAAAGAAGGCATTCTGCCACCACCTAGTCTTGCCTTCCCATGCAATGATGAAGTTATTGATGCTAACGAGGACATGGCAAATGAGATATGGGCAGCAGTTCATGAGAAAGTTAATGAGAATATGTCCTCTACTATTTCACTTCCATTCTCTGAAGTGGATTTTACCAGGGACACAGAAAACAACTTTAGATGCCCAAGCACCCAGGAGGAAGTTCAAACAATTGTTTCTCCTAGAAGTAAGCATACAATGAAAACCTTACCATCTTATTTGGGAGAATATGAGAACTGTTTTCAAACCTTGAGGATACCCTCCATGCATAGAAGGTTGACAAAGGAGATGGATATGGATATCGTGCAAGCTATTTTGTCAGCACCAGTGGCTTGTACCTTACCTTTGCTTGATTTGATAAAGCTTCGACCGGAGTTGTGGAATGATATTGCCACATGTTTGTCAGAGCAGGTATTGCTACAAAAGGGTCACCCTCATTGTACTATACACCCTGAGACAAAGCATGTTATGCCAGTTGCTATCAACAAAGTAGGAAAATTTTGTGAAGACGATCAGGGAAATGCTACCCTCCCATTAGAAGTGCGAAAAGTAGCTTCAACTGTAATACTTGACAGTGGTGCAGGAGTGGGCATTGTGACAAGGTCCATTTGGGAAAAGTGGGGCAAACTAGCTATTAGGAGTACCAAGATGCGCTTGTAGCTAGCAAATGGAAGCTTAGAACATCCCATTGGGCTGCTAGAGAACATATTGGTCACCACATGTGGGATTGAATATGAGCACACATTTGCAATAGTGCATTTTGGAAAGCATCCAAACTATGAAGTGATATTGGGTAGACCATTCATGCAACAATTTCAAATGATTCAAGATTGGGGATACAATTATTTGTACCTCTGACATGATTCTATCATCACAAGGGTCAACCTAGAGAATCACTCATATCGTGATGTAACAAGGTCTCTAATAGATGAGTTTGATTCTACTTCATTTGAGGGCTCAAGAGTTACATTGTCAGATGGGCGAGAAGATCTATGGATGTGTGGAGCCTCATGTAAGGATTTCAACACTGAGAGACTTAAGGGTAATCTAAGTGTATCAGATGAGGCATACATTCCACAACCCTTCCCTGCTGAGAACTTAATTGATCCCCTAGAATGGAGTCATGTCCTTGCAACATTATCTACATGTGCTTTACCTAAGCTAATTCAATTTTGTGACTCAGATGGATATGACATTATTCCTATATGAATGGTACAACCACGTGACCTTCTAGATATTTTGTACTATGGGGATGCATCCACAATAGCACTGCATGTAGAGGAAGTCTCAGTGGAGGATTTAACACTCGAATCTGCTAATGATGCTGATAAGGAAGATGGACATTAGGAAGTGAATGGGGTCTTCTTGGGCCCTTTAATTTGCCCAAGCCTAATCAAGGTGATTAAGGAATAGCCAAATGGGGGGTTGCCATGTGGACTGAAATGTTGGGTTTGTAAGAGAGGTGTAAGAGTGGTCAAAGGGTGCACTTTTTTCCCCAAAAAGGGGGGGAGGCAATTTTACAATTTTCGGACCTCCATAACTTCTACATACAAGCTCCGATTTGAGCGGAGATTATAGATCCATGATCTACGCATCAAGAGCTTTCCATATATATGTTACATGATATGGTTTTGTCTGCTAGATTTTAAATTCTATTTTTCCCCCAAAATTCAAATTCGAATAAAGTAGCCGTTTTGAAGCTTCTAATTAGAAAACGTTTCTTCTTAAGAGAAAAGGTTTGACTCCTTAAACTGCCAAATAAAAGGGCCCAAGAAGTCTTCCATTGAGGTCCTAATATGGGACTCTGATTTTGATGATGATGTGATAATCCCCGAGGAAGAGTTAGGAAAGGCACGCCTACTCTTGAGAGGAAGGGAGGTTCAAGTAGAGATCCCTCGAAGCCGACCTAAACGTAAATGCTGTAAGAGCCATAAGAGAATCCGTAAACAAGATGAGAGGAAATGACGTGAGAGAATACAAAAAGAAGACGAGGAGTTTAAGAATGAACACTCTCGACCACCACCTCACTTCTCAAGAAAGAATGGATATCTATACTATGTCCAAGCACAAGATAGTATCAAAGACCAAGTAAAACGATCACATGGATTCCAACCAGGAGAAAAGCTAAAAACTGTTAGCAAAAATTGCAAAAAAACAAAGAAACCAAAACAAAAACTCAAGTCTCAACAAACAGATTCAAAAGAGAGTGTCGGAAGTGCAAAGATAAAGGTTGAAAGAAAAACTCTGATGCAAGATTGCAAAAGAGAGCTTAAAACTGCATGGTCTTCAATTAGTGATGACTCAAGTGGACAAGAACAAGGTCTCAATGTTCCCCCCAACAACTTTACATAGTACACTCTTCAAGATCGGAAGATTGTTCTTCAACAACCCATGCAAAAAAGCCAAGCATGCCAGGGGTTTCATATGATGGTCAAGAAGATGCAAAAAAATTTGATATCGCTGAGCCAGGAAAAGAGCCTCGCTATGTGTGGATTGCCACAGACTTGTCCTTAGATGAGGAGAAGTTATTAATTCAAACAATAAAGGAGTATCGCGATGTTTTTGCTTGGAGTTATAAAGACCTAAAAGGAGTTGATCCAAGCATATGTCAGCATACAATTCCATTGCGAGAGGATGCAAAGCCTTCCAAGCAACGTCCTTATACTTACAATGAGAATTTTGTACGAAAGATAAAAGAAGAAATAGACAAGCTCTTAGAGGCAAAATCTATCTATGAGATTGAACACAGTGAATGGGTCTCCCCTATTGTAGTGGTGCCCAAGAAAAATGGAAAACTTCGAGTATGTGTAAACCTCAAGAAGGTAAATGCAGCTACTATACGTGATCATTACCCACTTCCAATCATGGATCATGTTTTGGAACGAGTTGAAGGAAAAAAGGCATATAGTTTCTTGGATGGATTCTTCGGTTACAATCAAGTGTCAATTGATCCAAAGGATCAACACAAGATAGCCTTTGCTACTGAAGATGGCATCTTTGCCTATCGTGTTATGCCATTTGGTCTAACAAATGCACCTGCAACCTTTCATGTGTTCAAGGAGTACCTTAGGCTATTTCTTGAGATCTTCATGGATGATTTATGTGTTCACTCACAAGAGCGTCATGATCATATAGAACACCTCACACTTGTGTTTCAAAAGTGTCAAGTTTATCGTATATGCTTGAATCTTGACAAGTGCAAATTCATGGTAAGACAAGGGAAGATTTTGGGCCATATTATTTCTTGTAATGGATTTCAACAGATGTGGATAAAATTGATGTCATTGTCTCATTACCTTGGCCTATCAACCCTAAAGGGGTACAAATATTCATGGGACATTGTGGCTATTATCGTCGATTCATCTACATGTACGCTATCCTAGCCAGACCATTATATGCTCTTCTGGTAAAGTTTAATTGGACTGACGAGTGTGAGCAATCCTTTGAAAAGTTGAAGCAAGCATTAGTGTCTGCACCCATCTTACGGGCACCAGATTGGCACCAAATCTTTCATGTCTATATTGATGCTTCAAACTTTGCAATTGGATGTATTTTGGCTCAATCGGGAGAACATAATAAGGATTTCCCAATCTCATATGCTAGTCGTTGACAGTTGAACAATGCTGAGAAGAATTATACCACAACAGAAAGAGAAGGTTTGTCCATGATATATGCAGTGAAAAAGTTTTGCCATTACCTTTTGGCAAACAAATTTATATTTTTTGTGGACCATCAAGCACTGCTATATTTGGTGAATAAGCCTTGTGCAACTGGATTCTCTGGAGGATAGGTGACTTCGTAGCGAACACCATCTCCGCCCATGTACATGTTACCCTGGTCATTGACTAGAGTGCAATCTTAACGAGATACCGTTGTTGTGGATCCCTAAAGATCTCAGCACCTTGAGCATTCGTGTAGACATATTAAAGTCTCACATTGAGTGGTAACCCCATGATGTCGGCTTCAAATGGATTAAAAGATCTTGTGTGTGTCCGATTTGGGGCTAAGGGATGACTATTTGACGGCCCTAGATTGTCCATAGACAATGAGCTAGTTGTCCTGGAAAGGGTATCAGATTGGGATTCGGAAAAGGTTTCAGCAATATCTACCAAATTTCCTACCGATTGGGTTCCACTTTCCTACGTAGACACTCTAGAAGGTGCCCTAGACCCTATGGCAGTGTCTATATGACGTCTCGACCGCAAGTGCATAAGGTCAAATTTTAAGGTTGTTTTTTTTTAAATAATTTTTAAAAAAAAATCCAAAAATTTTCAAGTTGGCTCAAACTTTGCCAGAACCCATTTTGAACCCCCTCGAACACATTAGGCCAAAAAATAGCATATTTTTCAAGATCAAAAATCGCCTAAAATTTACCAGTTTTCCATACTGAACTCACTATGGAAAAATGGTTCCGGGACCAAAATTTCGACGATGGGTGTTTTCTAACTCCTCTCGAAAAGTTAGATAACCTCCCAATTTTTTACGGCAGAAAATGAAAAATTTTCCAGACTCTTTTTTTTTTGCACCTCTTTATCCGGTGTACGGTGGTGATCTTTATGGTGCGGTGTGTGGGTCTCTCCGCGCGGTGCGCTGTTTATGCACAACCGCCTTCTTTTATTATTATTATTTTTTTCTTTTTTGAAGTGCATGTGCAGCTGTGAGATTTGCAATGAATTCAATGCGTGTACAGGGAACTCAATGCGTGTGCAGCTATGAGATTTGCAGCAAATTCGAAATATTCAATCTTCATGTGTGTGTACAGATTTCAGTTTCTCTACAGGTGCAGGTTTAACAGAGAACTAAAATGCACAAAATTATCCTCAAACAGAATGACAAAAATGCAAATCAGGCCTCTCTCTTTCGCACACAAATTGAAATTGGCAGGTTTAGAGCCTACCTCCAATCCTTTCCGTGTGTTGAATCCTTGTCCTGACCTCAAGGGAGAGGTGTAGCTAGCCAATCGCACTCAAATTGCAAGACAATAAAGAGAATTTAACAACAGATTAGTCTTAAATAAGTACCAAAATTAGTCCCAAAGCTTGCTCTCCTATCCAACGGTTTTGCAACCGATTGGAGCTTAACAAGGAGTGGTAGTGTGTGTATGGTGCTCAACTAACGTAGGCACTCGTTCCCCGGCAACGGCGCCATTGTAGAGAGGTTCTCTCTACCGTGTAATATAGTGCTCATAGAGTACTACCGATCAACAAATGTGTTGAGAAACACAATGTCAATCCGAGGACTCGACATACATGAACCACCACTTGATGATTCAACCATTTAACACCTCAATCAATCTCTCAATCCCTTAAACCCACTACACTAATCAAGAGAACAAGCAATGCATGGCAATCTCTTAATCCCATTCAAACATTGATTAAATCTTAGCTTTTCCTAATGCCAGCAAATCCATAAGCGTGCATCTACTAACCCACAAGCTTAAGCAAGCATAGAATGTAACATTCACAAACCCACAAGCTCATAGAGAGAGTCTATCCATGAATAACTCATTTCCAATAAAGTGGGCAAGAGCTTGCATCAATGGAGACTACACACACACTACAAGCATGCAGCATACACAAGAGAAAGAAAGAAGCATTCAACTAATCATAGATTAATCTACTTCAATGATGCTAAAATAGATTAAGAGAATGAGGTAGAGATATACTCATTGGAGCTTGATGCTCATTAGAGTACAATAGAGAGAGAGTTAGAGAGTTGCCATAGCTTGAGAGCTCAAGAGCTTCACTCAATAGCTTATGAGAATGGCCAAAAATGTCCTCTTTCTTTAGCTAACATCTCTTTTATAGAGATGTCACTAACCCTAGACCTCTTTCACACATGGGTAGACAACCCCATAAGTGAGCCTTGCTTAATACACTTAGAACTCTCATTAAGAACCCACATTGGCCTAAAACGATTTACATTGCACTTCGGCACAAAAATATGGAAAAATTATGTGCGTCTTTATGTTCCCATGGCTACAATCCCGCTCTCTCGCATTAATTGCTTCCGGCCTCCTTCCATAATCCGTGTTCCCGTGAGAGTGAGTGAATAGTATACCTTCTTTTTTCCCCTCTGAATCGTGATTCTGTCAGTACCTGAGTTGTGCTTGTTTCTTCAACTTCTAAGCCATGTTCTTCCACTTCTTTGGTCTTCCAAAGAGCATGGGATATGCACTTGCTATCTCAGTCACTTTCAAGACTATGAACATGTCATGCATCCTACCAGCTCTATTTGTTCTCCCCTAACTTCTTTGGTCAACCATCTGGACCTGGAATAGAGCAAGCTACATGTCCGTTACTCCTAGCTTTTTAGCCAGATTGTCTGATATTATGTTTACTCTTTATCCTCTATCCAAAATGACCCTTGACACTGCATCCCCTCTAATCTTCATGTTCACCTCCATAACGGATATGTCATGGTCCTAGAATGTCTCCAAATTCTTGCACTGTGGATTTAGATTTTCTGTTTCCTACACGGGCACCTACACCAATATGTCCTATAGCAGCTTTTGTCTATAATTTAGCACTATGTCCTATAGCAGCTTTTGTCTACAATTCAAAACCAGATTTAGCATTTGGTCCAATGTGATGTTCAGCTTCATCTTGTTGAGATCCTCCCATAGGTCATATTCCTTCACGGAGTTCTTGATTTTTTACTATTAGTGGGAATACTCTAGCCTTTATACATTCTTTCCTCTTCCTCCTTTACTTCTCTTTCTTTGTCCTAACCTTCCCTTGTCAGTTTTCTTGTCTAGACTTCTTCCAAATGTCTTTCCATTTCCTTTTTCGGGGCACTTTTTCTACTCTGGGATGTAATGGGTCCCAATTAGCACTTGAACATCCTTTCTTCAGTTGCTCTCTCATTGCATATAGCAACTTATTGCTTGCTTAAATTTCCTCCCTATTCTTGATAGGCTTTTCCTCTTATTTTCCTACCCATTGGTCCACTTTTACCATATTCAGTACTACATTAGTTCCTGCTCAGTTTGCGTCCCTTTCCAACCTTGCCTCTTGCAAATCGTGCTGATGGCATTGTAATATGGGGCAATCATGCCCTGGGGAATTGTAGTAGAAGCATATCAGCCCAACTCCTTTATGCCAAAATTGTCCACCTACTCTTCCATATGGTCGGTAGTTTTGAGACCCTCTGGCCGACTTGGTTCACATCTCGGACTTGTTGGCAGATGCTACTACCTTTCCACCACTCTCAGATTCTTGTTATGAGTATTGTAAAAACACGTCAATGGTGTGGTTACTCTTCCACAGATAGCGCATGGTTGCTACGTGCTTTTGAATTAGCACTCTTCCTTTATATGACCTTGAATATTACACTTCGTGCACCAAATTCCCAATCTTAGTCTGGATCGTGCATGTCCTCCTAGGCGAGCTTAGCTAGGGCGACCTTCAGTTCTTCTTGAGCATCCACTACCTGCTTCCTGCCTTTCTTCTTCCAAGGATTTCCCTCTTTGGCATCTGACTCCTAACTGGATTTTGATTCTGAGGTGTCGTCTCGCAAGAATGTGGCTTGGAAGTTTCTTCCTTCTTCTTCTTCCTTTATTTTTATTTTTCCTATCGGGGTATTTCCTTGTTTTCTTCAAGATCCCCTCAACTCTGGTTGCTCTTTCCACCACTTGTTCAAAGGTGAGGGTATCCAAATCATACGAGGCCACTGCCATCTAAAGCTTTTCCCTTAGTCCTCTCACAAACCAGCATCTTATTGTGGCTGTAGGAAGTTTGTTGGAATAATCCAGATGCATTAGCAATGCTTAAAATTATGCTCCATAATCCTTTGTCGACCTCTTAATCTAAGTTAGCCTCTTTGCAGATTTTCTAGTGCTTCTGTGTTGGTCTTGTGTCATTTGTGAATCTTTTTAGGAAGGCTTTCTTTAATTCTTCAAACATCTAGAAGTTCTCGAGACCATATTATGTATAGCAGCCGGTGGCCTTACCACCCAAAGTTGTCGCAAAGTACTTTATCTTTTGCATCAACGAATCTTGGATCACCAAGAATGTGGTCTTGGCGAAGGCAAAGATGTGAGAATTTGGATCCTCCTCTCTCTTGCCATTGAACTTCCAGTACTCGAGATACATTCTTCCCATAGCTACCGATTCTTCTTTGTCTTGAGCTTTCTACCTCCTATTTTGAAGCTTCTATTGCTCTCCTTTTTGATTCCTTAGTGGTTCCTAATTTTGCCATTCTTGCTGATGCAGAATCCCTTGAAGAAGTCTTCTTAGATGATGTAGTTGCCCTTTATTTCTTGTAGCTTTGGACTATCTTCCAGTACTACATTTCTCTATTTGAGGTCCCTTCATTCTCCATGCACTCACCATTGCACTCCTATGACTTCCTCGTGAACATTCCTGACATCAATACATGCACACTTCCTTTCTATATCTATCCCAAAACTAGCTTGTCTATATGGACTTACTGTGAAAGAATGACCTTAGAACTAGCCTCTAATTTCTACTCCCCTACCTAGCATACCACATCCCCAGTAGGATCACCAAAAGTTTTGGTATTCGATTAAGACCTGGAACTTGCGTGGTTCCGAATCACCTAGTCGGCTCTTAAGAAGAGAACGACTAATGAAACTCTTCCCAATGTGATAAACCAACGTAGACACATTGAGCTACTCATCTACTTAATCTAGGGGAGTTAATTGTGTCTACATGCAAGTTAGTTTCGAGGCTTGTCATGATTCTGAACAGGAGTTCTTATCCAAACAGGAATGCACCTAACATGAAATGATGCAGAATAGACAAAATAATGCAAAGGAGAGCGGAGACAAGTTAGAGACCAACCCTAGAAACATTTTTCAATCTTAGCTTGAACAATATAATGCATTCCAATAGCAAAAGCTCAACTCATCCAGTTGGTACTCAACTATTCTCTATTCCTATCCACATCCAAATAATCCCCTCTTTGTTGCTTACATCCATCCAAGAACTACCCGTTTCCAAGAAATCGTTACAATTTTATTACAAAACAAGAAGGCTCAACCCATAATGGTTTGTTGCACAATGAGTTAGTCTCTGTGTGGTGACCTGGGTAGCGGCCAAATGGACTGGTTGGCCACCAACAATACTACATCTGGTAGCATCATTCATAAGCTCATTATCTATATTAAACAATAATATGGGTGGCTCTTGTAAAAGAGCATACCACCATGTAGCACTTTCCTCACTTTTTGGTAGATTTTGAGCTGGTGAATTATCAAAATCTAGTTACACTTTAGTGACATATGTTCTTGCTACTCCTAGTGTAGACATTAAGCTCTAGACCATCAAAAGCTATCTCTAGGACATTAAACATCAATAACACTTCCATATGTCATCTCTCATCTCAAGGAGGTCACTACATACATATATAACATAGCACATAGGTGTGCATATGTGAATGGAGGCTTGTCAATCCAATCGGGGGCCTTACATATCATATGCACGAAAGAGGTAATTTAACAAATACTTGTTTAATGTAATTTATTTTATGTAAATTTATAGAGGGTTTTTTTATTTACAATTAAAACGTGTATACTTAGAAGAAGGAGGATGAACAATGGAGTCTAAAAATGTAAAAACAAAAAATGCATGCTTCTATGCACATTCTATATGGGTTTTTATAGAGTTACATTCTTGTGTCTCTTGTACACAACTATAATATGGGTTTTTATAGAGTAACATCTCTGATTCTCTCGTAATAGCATCATTATAGTTGATCATTATAGTTGAGTGATCAATTTAGCTCACTAGTGCATCTCAAACAGATTTTTAACTACATACATATATAACATAGCACATAGGTGTGCATAAGTGAATGGAGGCTTTTCAATCCAATTGGGGGCCTTACATATCATATGCATGCAAGAGGGAATTTAACAAATAGTTGTTTAATGTAATTTATTTAGATAAGTTTATAGATGGGTTTTTAATTTTAAAATTAAAACATGTATACTTATAGAAGGAGGCTGAACAATTGAGTCTAAAAATGTAAAAACAAAAAATGCATGCTTCTATGCATATTATATATGGGTTTTTATAGAGTTACATTCTCGCGTCTCTTGTATACAACTATAATATGGGTTTATTAAGAGTAACATCCTTGAGTCTCTCATATATAGCTCCAATAGCATCATTTCCTTCACTTAGGAAGGATTCAAATTCCCTTGAGGCCAAATTGAGTTGAAGCTCTGAAGTTCCCAGTTGAAGTCATTGATGGGACCTCGAGTTTTGTTGTTTCGGTTGAAGCTAACTAGTTAAAGTTAATTATTTGGGTAAGTTACACGGAGTTGAAGTTGATGGCTTAATTTAATTATAGTTGGAATACGTTGAAGTGCAATATCAATCTAGCACTTAATGGTGGTCAAGATCAATTATAAATTGATGTTGAAAGTGGTATTTACACGGAACTCTCATTACATCTTTTCATGGAGTAATCTCAATGTTGAAAGTGGTATTTATGCTAACCTCTCATTGCATCTCTTCATGGAGGAATCTCAATGTGACCAAATGTTCTCACCACTTGCAGATGCAAGTTTTGTTTAAGATAACTTCGATTGGTCTAAATTAGAGATGTTCATTGTACATTCATGCTAGATGGTTTGTTGTTTGATGAATTCATGTTTAGATGATGTGTTGATGAATTCTTCAATTTTTATCTTGCCCTACCAAAAACCATTGGATTCTACACTTGATTTTGTAAGTTTTTATTATTTAAGGAAACTTGTTCAATGATTATTTAAAGAGGGTAATTTCTCTTGAGTACCTTCTCTTAGAAAACCATTGTAACCAAGCCCCTTTTTCTTTGAGGGGAGGGCAGTTTGATGGGGATTCAAAGGAAAAGGCATGTGAAGTTTCCCTATGTAAATAAGGTAAGCAATGATGTAACCATCACATGGGATGATGGAGAGAATAAAGGATGCATTACATGACTAATTGAGATAATCATGTTATTCATCAACATGGATCCCATCATGCATGGAAACACCATGAAAATTGGCATGAACCATAATAACATCATGGAGATCACCACCATGTGAATGATCATCACATAAAAGAGCATAAAGGAATTTGCATGTGAATGATCATCATCACCATGTGAATGATCATCACATAAAAGAGCATAAAGGAATTTGCATCCTTCATGGATTTTCATGAGAGTATCTGCATCTGGAACATCTTGATTATCATGCACATCATGCATATGATCTCCAAGCATGAGAATCATCATATCATCATCATGATCATCAATAGAATCCAAAAACTCCATAATCATTGTATCAACACCATGATGAAAACCATTATCATATAAGAGAATATCATGGAGATCCATGTCATATGAACTTGGAATATCATCAATATTATCATCATACACATGCATCGTTGGCCCAATCAATGGAACCTCCAAATCCAGATCATGAGCATCTGGAGAACCTTGAAAATAGACTCAACAAGAGCCTGCACATCTACATCATTGCTAGCCAAAGCTAGCTCCTCTCAGGATCATCATCAAGAGCTGAAGTATCCATGTGAGAAACATCCTCCTCATGAACCATAAGAGAAATAGCATCATGAAGTACATCATCTCGAGCATGTAGACCATCTACACATGTAGCTGTGGGAGCAACATCCAAAATCACAATATCATAATGAAGACCAGAGGAACTCTGGCTATCATCAACCATATCGCAAACTGCATCATGTGGCGACATCGACTACACTAAAAAGGAATCACATACTCTCTACCTCTCCATGAGAAGATCAGCCCATGAAATGACCACAAAAACCATGTGCTGCCGTCATAACAAGAGACTCGACTCTATGCACATCATCACAACAATGTTGACCATCTATGAACCATCCGCCGATGCGAAGCTAGGGACATCCGAGAACTCCTCCTAGCATTTCTTGCCTTCCTGGTTCTCCCATGCACCCTCAACCTCCACCATATCCATCCCAACATCATGAAAAACAATGCCAACATCCTCATCACTCTGATCTAAGTTAGAATCACTCTGATCTGAGTTAAAATCACTCTCATATGCCTCCTCTAACACCTCCACTTGCTGATCTTAAAGTCTCTATCCTCCTCAAGCTTGAACAAGACTTTCGTCTACGGCCCTCGTGATCAATATGCCACTCATAAACACTATCTAATGCACATGAATAATGCTCTAATTTTTCAGTAGCTTTCTCCATCCTCATAGAAGATGATGCTTTCCTCAAGGACCTAATGATGCCATACAATTCCTCCACAAGCTCGGCAATGCACCATTTTCTACAATCCTCCCCCTTGCGAGAAGGCTTACACAAATATGGGCACGCTTTGGTTCTATGATCCTCCCCAAGGCAAATGTCACATTGCTTTTTCTTTCTCTTCTTCCCCATTATGATGATGAGGAGTGTGGGCCCTCACGAACGACGTACCACGTCGACGCGAGACCCGACCTACACACTACAAGGAGAGTTCGGTGCTATAATACCGAGGTCCATGCAATGCACGAAACCGGGCTGCTCATACAACTCAATATCAAACAGGGAGGTAAGAAAAGGGACATGATAGCAAACATTGTTATTCAATTATTTCCTCTCCCCAATTTTGGAAAAGAGTAATTACTATTATGTTAATTATGAATAGCAAAAGAACCTTTCTTAGACTTAAAATTCAAACAGGATCTCTGAAAAATAGAGCATCGATTTTAGATCATCTCGTATCTTGGCTTCAGACTTCAACCTGGGTTTTGTACTCCGGATCTCGGACTCCTGCTGGATGTAGACTCGTATCGGCTTGAATATTGATCTTCACTTCAAATGTTGCAGCCTAAGAACCAGGGTCCGAAACCGGCTGATCAACCCACTCTTCGGTCTGCTTATTTGGAATTCAGATGGGTCGGTGATCAAGAGCTTTCAATTGCGTCCGACCGGACCAGTCCGCTCGTCCTCCCACACGTTGATCCGACTTAACATCTCTATGATCCGCTCTTCCTTCCTTCGACTGATTGGTGTACTCCCAGAACCAATGTTTGTGCGAGGTGCTGTACATATACTCCACCGTTGGTCTGGATGTTCTTCGACGTCTGCTTCTTGTATTCGAACTAAGCCACAGCTGGTCGGTCGACTCCAATCAGTTCCACGTCTGGTTGTTGGGGATGACGTTTGCAGATGCCAGCTTACCTGAAACTCCCTAATATGGAGTTTCAGTGTACTCCCGCTACTAGAGTTGTGGTCTTTCCCTAGCAGACCGAGTCTTCACTGTCGACGTGCACTTTTGCGTCACCAAACGGCGGTTCAGGATCGGCTTCTGGATCGGCTTCTGAATCCGCGTCCGGACCCGCTTCCCGATGACATCATTGGATCCGACGATAGATTCTCCAGCTCGGATAGACTTGCTCTGTCGAACTCCACATGCCTAGAATCCGTTCACGTCTCCACCTGATGGTTACTGGGCTAGCATGTAATGACGTTGCAGGAGCGCCCTACTTCCATCGTTCATCAATGCGCAGACCACTATCTCCCTCATCAAAGCATCATTGATTTTCCGCATGTGCGATTGTGCTCGAAGAACCGTCATCTAAGTATCTGCACGAGGAAGGCCAGCGGTGCACCACTATGCCGGATAGAGAGACGCCTGCTCGAATTGCCCACGGATTGCTTCCCCCATCTTCTCCACCTCTTAGAAATCAGTTGATGTCATCTTCATCCGTCGGTGTGTGTGGGGGAAAGAGTGTCAAGGAGTCGAAGGATCGTGGAAGCATCCAACTCTAAAACCGCCATCGCTCTGTCACCCTTGTCATACATTGCGATCATGAAACAACCGCCTTTGTCATCACCAAAAGTAATCCAGTCGGTTGAGGTCTCGTAGTCGCCAAGTGTTAAAGGAAAAAGCCTTCAACAGAAAATCACTAAGACACAGATAAGGAGATTGAACAACATTGCTTCTTTTATTCATGAGTTGTATTGCTGTGTACATCTCCATCGCTCGATTACAAGGAAGAAGATGATAGATAACTTCCATGCACGTGAAGATGAAATGAAAAGGTAGAGGTATAGGCTGTCACCCTTCGAATGTATTATTAAATGCCTAAGGTTATTTGTGGTGGGCTGCCACCCTTCTAATGTATTATTAAATGCCTAAGGTTATTTGTTGTAGGTTCATATGCATATCTATGGGGTGAAGAAGGTAAATGTTTGTTCAAGAATCATGCCATGTATTTCCATAATGGGCATCCTATTCATGATATAAACTATAGTTTTGCTACTACTTCATCCAAAAATTACGATGCATCCTTGATCATTTATCAATGCATGGACAGCTTTTATAATATACATATTTTTCCTTTCTGCATCCCGATTTTGTTGTGTGGTTAATTGTTTTAGGTTTACCTTGCTAACTATTATAATACATTCTCATTTTATTATTAATAGTTTTGATATAACAATGAATTCATTAGTTTTGTATTTGATCTTTGTTTAGATACTACTCTCTCTTCATTATTCCTAATCTCTCATAGACTAGGGTTTCCTCTTTAATAGATTAGGTTTTTTTAATCCTTATATTCTCACATAAAAGAATGGGACTACATTAATAATCATCCATTTAATATAGGTGATTGATTCATTGGTCTTGTCTCATTTCTAAGAATGGAACTATTTTAATAATCATCCATTTAATATAGGTGATTAATTCATTGGTCTTGTGCTTCATACTTGTGACCATAAAGTTTACGTATACTCACACACAAAGATAGAGAGAGAGAGAGAGAGAGAGAGAGAGAGAGAGATTCATTTTTCTCTAAAATAGGTGATAATGTCATGAAAGAAATTCCCTTTGCTACACAAAATTTTTCATATGAGGAAGTAGAAAATGCAACAGCCCAGTTTTCTACAAAATTTGGTGAAGGTGGATTTGGTCAAGTTTTTCATGGAGTTCTCAAAAGTGGGCACATTGTTGCTGTAAAAACATTAGCAAAAACAGTTTTTGAACCGATTGGAGCTTAACAAGGAGTGGTAGTGTGAGTATGGTGCTCAACTAATGTAGGCACTCTTTCCCCGGCAGCGGTGCCATTGAAGAGCGGTTCTCTCTACCGTGCAATATAGTGCTCATAGAGTACTACCGATCAACAAATGTGTTGAGAAACATAATGTCAATCCGAGGACTCGACCCGATTAGTGCGCATGAAGGCTTATCCCTTGCGGGAGAGCTCACATACACAAACCACCACTTGACGATTCAACCATTCAACACCTCAAACAATCTCTCAATCCAAGAGAACAAGCAATGCATGGCAATCTCTTAATCCCATTCAAACATTGATTAAATCTTAGGTTTCCCTAATGCCAACAAATCTATAAGCATGCATCCACTAACCCACAAGCTTAAGCAAGCATAGAATGTAACATTCACAAACCCACATGCTCATAGAGAGAGTCTATGAGCATAGAATGTAACATTCACAAACCCACATGCTCATAGAGAGAGTCTATCCATGAATAACTCATTGCCAATGAAGTGGGCAAGAGCTTGCATCAATGGAGACTACACACACACACTACAAGCATGCAGCATACACAAGAGAAAGAAAGAAGCATTAAACTAATCATAGATTAATCTACTTCAATGATGTTAAAACAGATTAACAGAATGAAGTGGAGCTATACTCATTGGATCTTGATGCTCATTAGAGTACAATAGAGAGAGAGTTAGAGAGTTGCCATAGCTTGAGAGCTCAAGAGCTTCACTCAATAGCTTATGAGAATGGCCAAAAACGTCCTCTTTCTTTAGCTAACATCTTTTTTATAGAGATGTCACTAACCCTAGACCTCTTTCACACATGGGCGGACAACCCCATAAGTGAGCCTTGCTTAATACACTTAGAACTCACATTTAGAACCCACATTGGCCTAAAACGATTTACATTGCACTTCGGCACAAAAATATGGAAAAATTATGTGCGTCTTTATGTTCCCATGGCTACAATCCCGCTCTCTCGCATTAATTGCTTCTGGCCTCCTTCCATAATCCGTGTTCCCGTGAGTGAACATTCCCCCCTTCCTAACCCTAGGCCTCTTTCACACATGGGCGAAAAACCCCATAAGTGAGCCTTGCTTAATACACTTAGAACTCTCATTTAGAACCCACATTGGCCTAAAACAATTTACATTGCACTTCGGCACAAAAATATGGAAAAATTATGTGCGTCTTTATGTTCCCATGGCTACAATCCCGCTCTCTCGCATTAATTGCTTCCGGCCTCCTTCCATAATCTGTGTTCCCATGAGTGTTCTCGTGGAACGGCTTTGATGGAGAGATCTCCATGAAATCTCTCTATTAAAGCTCTATGCATTAGGCTAGGGTTAGGAAAAGAGGGAGAAAATAGAGGGGAAGGGAGAGAAGCTTACCTAAACCATATTTCCAAGCTTTCCATGAAAGCTTGTAAGAACATATAAAAGCATGAAAGAGGGAAGAAAGCAAGAAGAGACCTTACCTTGGAGAGGGAGGCTTGATTGAAGAGACTTGAGGGATAAGTAGAGGTGGAAGGAAAACTTGCGCTACAGGCATAGCTGTGTATGTGCAGCAATAGGGAAGTAGGTAGGTATTGACACCCGTCTCACGGCAGCAATTTAAGCAAGAGTGATAGTTTCACATGTCGCTACTTAACATCTAAATTTTGCTGCTAGCGTTGTTGGTGAGAGTAATGAAATTTCATTGCTGGGCAGTGTATTTTAGTTGTTGTGCAATGAAAAAACGCTGCTGTGGTCACTGTCTCTAGCAACAGCGAAAACTTGGGTAAATTTTTGTTTGCAGTACTATATGTTGTTGTGTGTTTTGTATGAACTCTAAATCAATTTTAGCCAGGTTAAAGATGTCTGAGAGTGATGATGAAGGGCCAGAAGTTGGATCTGAGAGACATGGTTGAGAGAAAAAATTTGATGTATGTGTGATCGATGCAAGGGCGAGTATATACGACAACATCATATAATAATTCAACATGTCTGAACATAGGTCTTCATGAGGCAGTGGAACGACCAAGTGTGGATGATGACATAGAGGAGAACCACATGAGAGTTCTACGTAACATGCCACACCATTTGGTGACATCGGGTAGAGTGCAGAAGGTGGCATGGCTTCATATGGAAAGCATGGCTGAGACTCATCTCCCCAACCAATGAATGAGGTGCCTCAACCATTGCCACATGAGGAGGAAGAGAATCTCATCATGGACGATATGTTGAATGACTTCTTTGAACGGGAGGTCATAGATGATAGTGAGCAAGCTCCAATGTCACAAGAGGAGGAAACCTTGCATAGAGAGGCAAGCACACCTTTGTATGAGGGATGTTTGTACTCCACACTACGAGCAAACTTGGAGCTATTGAACTTGCAAATAGCTTATGGATGGAGTGATGCAAGTTTCACAAGTCTTCTTCGGTAAGACCACTAAGTTATATTGCTTATTTGGAATTCTTATGTGCTCACAAGTTATGTGCTTATTTGGAATTCTTATGTGCTCACAAGTTATGTATTGGTAAATAGTACACGTAATTGCTATGTATGAGGTACATATCCTTAAAGGAGATAGATCCTACATCCATTGAGATGGCTTGTCTTAATGCTAGTGTGTATGATTGAGGAGGACAACTTCCCTAGAACAATTCTCACATCAACCAATTGCATCTTGTGGTGCATTTGGTTGATGAAGTGGCATTGTGTGGCGTTGTTCATGTTCGATGGATGTTTTTCCTTGAAAGGTTCATGAAAACCTTGAAGGACTTTGCGAGACAAAAAGCAAGGCCAGAAGCAATCACGCTCGGGGGGTTCACCTTAAAAATTTTAGTACACCACGTGGGTTCAAAAGGAGGGGGTTTTAAATTAGATAAATTGAGAAAAATTAACAGGATTACATTAACAGGAGGGGGTTTTTAATTCAACTTTAGAAAAAAATCATTTAGTTCATAAGTAAAGAGGGGTTGTTTTATTAGGGGAAAAATTTTAGTTAAGGGATTTTTTTAATACCTCTTGAACGCACGTGATACCTAGGGTTTTTTAGTAGTGCACCCCCCGAGCAATCACGGCAGAGGGATTGTTGACGCAAGAGTCTCTTGCGTATATCTCAAAACATCTATCTCGCATATAGATCCTTCCATGCCACGATTATGGAGCAATGAGGAGGATGACCGACTAATCACTAATGTGTGAAAAGGAAGGAAACGAAGATTGGATGAAGCATTACACCACAAGGTGAGTACATTGTACATTCTAAATAGTCCCATCATTGTGAGAAGTGGATTGGGAGATACAAGGATGCAATCAATAGACGAAAGGATGAGAGGAGAGATTTTAGAAGAGCAAATAGATGCTTGCCATTCCCACCTAGCTTGGAACCTCTACCAAATGTGATCAATATAGAATGGCTTTGTATGGAAATATCGATGTGATCCCAAAATCGAGAAATGATCACAAGAGAAGAACATGAGTATGAAAGAGGATGCGACCCTTACATTCTGCATCTCTGTCTCATGTATATATCTTGTGTAATGCACTATAAATACTAAATGTCATGCTTTTGTTGAATGTTAGTACAAACTATATAATGCAATATGGTCAAAGGGAAGGCAGTTTCGCACAGAGTGTGTATATTCTCTATCTCACATATATATCTTGTGTAATGCACTATAAATACTAAACGTCGTGCTTTTGTTTAATGTTAGTACAAACTATATAATGCAAAGAGGGAAGGCAGTTTCACACAGAGTGTGTATATTCTAAAAGAAACACATTTGATTATGGTGTGATGGTAGCTTTTGAGCAAGAAAGTCAAGCCAGTAGACATGATACCAATGTCATAGAGAGGACAATCTTGAGTATTGTGGAACTATTTAGGATATTCTTGAGGTTGGATTTAGAGCATTCAGTCTATTCATCTTTGATGTCAAATGGTTCAAGGTGATATATAGAGGTGCTCAAGCAACCATGAAGAAACATCTAAATGGGTTCTTCCAAACTAATTCCATCAAGTTTTGGAATGGTGAGAAAGATACCTTCGTACTACCTCAACATTGTCAATAGGTTAGTAACCCAATAAATCCCCAATTAAATCTTGATGTAGTGTAATAAAAGTGTAACTCCTTTTCTTTGTTATATTAGATTGTGTTTCATGCCGATCGAATTGATCCAAAGTAGTGGTATGTTATACAAGTTTCCCCTCGTTTCAAAAGATATCTTTCAAGATCAATATGTGGAGACCAAATCTTTGGATGAGGTGCAAGTACTACCTCAAATCAGCTCATTGGAAGAAGACGATGAAGAAAACATTTTGAACAAGGCCGCGAAACAGCATGAGGAACATCAATTGGAAGAAGATGATGAGTCACCTATCAATCATGACAATGCTTCATTGGATAGTGATACTGATATTGATATTGATATAGAACCCCATCTTTTCATTGAGCTCCCATTAGATATAGACATTGATGAAGCAACACATATGGATTTATTACAAGATGGGATAGATTCATGATCTTGACATTGTTTCACTTCTCGAGAGTTTTCAACTATCCTTTTTTTTTGCTCGAAACATGGCTCCAAGGGTTTTAATGGATGATTTTTTAAAACTATATATCATTTTCTTTGTGCATGTGATATGTATTTTTAGAATTCAGCATCCAACAACTCTCTAGAATTTCTTGCAGTGAAAATAGCAGCGTAATCTCGTTGCTATCCTCTTTGTTCAACAGCGAAATCACAGTATAGCAGTAAGCTTTCGCTGCTAATGGCAGTACTATGCAGCGAAATCTCGCTATAGAATAGCAAGATTTTGCTGTAGAGCATTAAAATTTCGTTGCTAGAAGCATTTGCTGAGTAGTGAAATTGAGATTTCGTTGCGCAGCAGGGAATGTAATCCCCGACATCCTGACAAAAAAAGCGCTGCTGAAGCACTGCTAGAAAACGCTACTGTGCACCCGACGTGTTGTAGTGACACTCTCAATCAATACTCAAGGGAATGTCCTTTTCTCATTAGAGAAATTCACTTGTATACAAAGGAGGTATAAGTTTGGGCATCCACTCCTAATAACTAGTTTGGTGTCCACTTATTGTCTAATCTTATTTAGGCCAATTTAAGCACACATTGGGTGGATGCGGACTCTTTCGCTTAGCTCAATCATTACTTAAGTAAATAATTAAGAGCAATTATTCAAGAAATACAATGATTAAGAGCAATTATTCAAGAAATACAATGATTGGAATAAGTTATTAATTCTCGTTTAGGGAAAACACATAAGTGAGTGTGGACAAGGATCTTTTTGGCAATCTGATTATGTGTATACATCCTTTAGTGACTATGCACTACTTGTGCATGCCCTTGGCTCGTTATAGATGGCTCATCTCCACTTATAACCAATGCACACTTCCATAATGAGGGTTTAAGCTTGTTATAGAAGTAGGTGTGTGCATTATTGATGTATGTTTATGGTCCATGTTAACCTTGAGTTAATACAAACTCTCGTGATAGAGAAGAGTGTAGCCATTTATATGGTAGTGATGTATGGATGTAGTTTGATAATGTCCAAGGAACTTTTTTCCTCCTTTTAGAAGGTTTTTTTCCTCGAGCGTGTGCACACATTGTTATGAGTGTGTATAAGTGACCTTGTCATGTCACTTTATTTATGCTTTACTCATTCTCATCTATCTACTTCAAGTGTTGTGCTTCTCTCTATCTCTAAGTGCTTGTTGTATCTTTGTGTGTTGTTACCTTTCTCTCCACTCCAATATTTGGTATCAGAGTAGGTTCTCTTATCTCTCACCTCCTTGTTATCTCCTCCGCATCTCATTTTTATTGTTTTAGATTGAGCTATCCTCTTAGGTGGACAAGGTTGACCCTATAGAGTGGTATTAACAAGAAATGAAGACACTCCATGTGCATCACTCCTGAGGAAAGAAGTGAATGTTAATTCGAGAGCTATGGCCATCTTTCTTGTGAAAAGCTATGAAATCCTTTGATGCGCCAAATCTTTGACCAAAGAAACTAAAGACTTCTTTTTGGTCGGATTGAAGAAAGGCTTGACTAGTTCTTCAAGCATGCTCATCAAATATAACAGAGCTGATTCTATTAAATGTCATTACTAGATTTTACTTAACTTTCTCTTAGCTTCTGTAGACTAGATCAGTATATCTACATATACAAAACATTAAAAAATAAGTCAAACGTATGAAAAAACACTAATATTTTGTAATAAAATTTGAAAGCAAGAGATAAAACATAAATCATGTACTTTTGTAGTTAATATAAAATAGCATCGATCTTATCTAAGATGTGTCCTTATATATACTGAAATACATAATAAGAGTGAGGGTGACTTTAGCAAACAAAGTACTGACAAGTGAATGATCCAAATTTATAGATTATTTTTTATGAGAAACATTAGCTATATGCATAGTTAAAGTATGCGCTTTGGATCATGGCTTCAAGCTCACGTGATGTGTGATAAGGCTGACTCTATCAAACAAAGCACTCACAATCGTTCACGATCCGAATATGTATATATTATTTTTGATGTGAAGCAATTATTATATACATAGTCAAAATGTGTTTCAGATCATGGCATCAAGCATATGGGGGATGAGTTCGAGTATTCACAATTTGCCCACATACATGACTAGAGTGCACACAACTAGCTCTAATAGAAAATAGGATAAGACTAGAGTGTTTTGAACTAGCTTACATACATAACTAGTGTTCTCATGATTAGTCTTAAAATGACTAGAGTGCACATAAATAGCTTTAATAGAAAATGGGATAAGACGAGTGTTTACAACTAGCTCACATACATAACTAGTGTGCTCATAACTAGTCTTATTAAAACAAATGGAAAAGACTAAAGTGTTCACAAAGACCCACACGCGTGATTAGAGTGCATACATCTAGTCAAAGTAAAAAGAATTGGTAGAATTAGAGTGTCTATAAATAGTCCACTTACGAGACTAGAAATTCAAAAAAACATATTAAACGTAGCTAGAGTGTTCAAAATTGATCTACATATGTGACTAGTGCGCACACAAATAGCATAAACACAAACATGTAATAATCAAATGAGTTAGTGTGGTTATAACCACCCCATACCGGTGCTAGGGTACACACAACTAATTTATTTGCACATACATTCGAAAAATGAATATCTTCATTAAAATAATTAAAGATAAGTTTTCTAAACATAAATATAAACATGATATTTAAAAAATAAGTAAATAAAATATAAAAACATATTAACAAAGTTTTCATAACATTATCATCATAAATAACTAAAAAATCAAGAAAAATAATTCTTTAAAAAATAAAAAAGTAAAAAAATAAAACACATATATACACAAGGTTCAAAGTGTGCACACCTAGTCTACATACGTGACCAGGGTGGTCACGTATGTAGCGTGGTCATAGAGAACCACAACACATACATACATACATTCATGGTTCACAGTGCACATAGTAAGTCTATGTACGCAACTAGGGTGGTCACAGAGAACCACAACACAAACGCACACACGTTCCTAAAAATGCACACACCTAGTCCATATACATGACGAGGGTTGTAACAAAGAACCATAACACATACACATAAGTTCCTAAGTGCACACACCTTGTCTACATATGTGACCACACAGAGAACTGCACATGAACATGCACACGCATATGCACATAGGAAAAATATTAATTGTCTCTCTCATACACACTCAAATCTATAAATTCTAGAGCACTGTCAATCTCTCTCTATCTCTACCACTCAAGCAATAAAAAGAAATTCAATTGAAAGGTTTTGATTCCATATATATAGGTTCTTTTCCATCAGAAATTTTTTGATCAAAAATATTTCGATTGAAAAGCTTTTGATTGAAAGGAGGAATTTTAAACATTATTCATTATAATATACTTGAATAATCCCATATTATTTGGATTTTCTTTTCAATCAAAAGGAGGAATTTTAAACATTATTCATTATAATATATGTGAATAACCCCATATTATTTGGTTAGAAAATCATTAAATGGGCCGTATAATTTAATGTAGAGATTCACGTGTATTATTACATTCGCAACATATCATGGTTGGCATGTACATTAATTGGATATGAAGATTGCCTTCCTATATGGTGATTTGGAGAAGGTTTATATATCTCAGCCTCATGGTTTGGAGGGACATGAGTCTAAATTATGCAGATTAAGAAAAGCTTTTTATGGCCTTAACGAGGCTCACAAAGCATCATATCAGAATATAAATGTATACTTGGTTGTAAATAATTATTGTAATAATCCAACTGAGGTTATCCTCCATGTTAAGAGGAGTTTATTTTTTAGTCATTGTTTTATACATTGATGACAACATGCTTTGTAAGCCCTAATGAGAATAAGATTTCATTTTAAGGCTAAATTACATGTGTCATATAATATGAAATATTTAGGTTCATTGCATTATTATTTGGGCATACAGTTTATGATGATGATGGTATTGTGATGTTACAGTCGAAGTATATATAAAGACTGCTTACACAGTATGGTCTTGAAGAGACTATAAGCATTAGGCAAATTTGGACTAAAAAAGGGCCGTCTAGGAAGACCCATGTCATCACTTTGCTAGAAAAGTTGAACCTTATGTATCTTACATAGCCCCCACATCTGACCTATTGTTAGAAAGCCCTTGAAAACTAGATTCTAAATCTACCATCTTTGACAAATTTGGAGTTGATATTCTCAAGTTATGTCTTCTCCACTAAAAGGTAGATTCCAATGATTGGATGTCATAATCGTTAAGAATCTATCTTTTATAAAGGAAGACATAACTTGAGTATAACAACTCCAAATTGGTCAGATGTGGTAGATTTAGAATCTAGTCAAGGGCTTTCTACTAGTCAAACAAATGAGACCACTATAATTGATACATGAACAAGAACTTACCAACCAACATAGAGTTTCCATCTCACTTGATTTAGTAGAATTATCCTCTTCTAGAATAATAGCAAGAACATGCTAAAGGGGCCCTTATTGTTTCATGCAAAGGATAGAAAAAATCTCTATGTTCCATTTTTCCATTTTAATCACTTTCACCTTTGAGAACATAACCTTAAAAAATAGGTCACCATTGATAACAAGTTTTTGGTCACGTGAATTTACAATAAATTGATATCAAGGTCATGAAAACACTGTAAATCTATGCCACTAGAGAGCTTGGATTGATTGAATCTTGTCATAAAGAATAATTGGATCTACTATAAGGTCATAAGCTTAGGATAAGTATATTTAGAGGTGTACATGTTATATTTAAAGAGTTTTCTTTTTTGGATTCCTTTAGAGCCAAGGAAAGGATTTTCCTCTCTCTTTGGGGTTTCCAGCTTCTGATCAAATGAGACTCTTCTTCCTCTCTTTCTGTCTATCTCTTAGTACCAGTCGACATGTTGCAGTGCTTTTTCTTGAATGAAAGTGCCCTCATATTTTTGGTGAACCCGACGTGAAATCCTCTGGCATTCATGTAGGATATAGAAAGAGAGCGGTGGTTCTTGCTTCCATGAAAGGTCAACAAAGATGATGTTGCCTCTTTGCTAAAAAGCATGGTGACACACCAAGCATGTCTAGAAAGAAGATGGATTTTGGCAACCTGTGATTCGTGGGTGTTCTCGAGGATTCCAATTTCTCCTCATTTTTTTGTGTGAATCAAGAGCACACTGGGCATATCATCAAACTTCCTTCCATGAAAGAGGAACATTAACATGTATTTATGTGAGAGAAAGAAAAATCAATGGATGTGTGTGTTGAAAGGTCCAAGCGCTATAATCACAAGGCCTATGCAGGTCAATTAGAGCTTGTGCTTTTTGGTGTGCTCACATGGGTGTGGCAGCAGTGAGTGTGTTGGGTTGCTAAAAATCACAAGTCTATATTTTATAAAAGGAGTGACCTAAGCATCTATGTGTGCATAATAAAACAATATTTTTCCTTCAGCAAATGCATATGCAAAGCTAGTGGAGCGTGAAATGTTTTTTTAAATGACAAGGCACTAGTCCATTGTAGCACAATCACTCTACATAAGATAGTGAAAAAGCAGAGAAAAGCATCGTTATTTTTGTTGTCTAAGGTAGTGAACAAGAAAAGAAAAGCATCATTATTTTTGCTACATAAGGTAGTGAACAAGCAAATAAAAGCATCGTTATTTTTGCTACGATACATTTCTTAGATCAGTAACAAATAGCCCACTATTGCACTCTCATCTTGCCAAAAGAGGCTGAATACAAAGTTGTATGATTTATATTATATGAATGTTAAGGAGGGGTTTTGGAAATCAATGTTCCACCCCCATAGTGTATATTATCTAGGCACTGGCTAGCTCATGTTTCTATGACTACCATTACAATGAGTAGCTCATTTTTGTACAACCCCCATTATAAAGAGTAGTCGTGGTTTAGTAGCCTAGGCACCCAGCATCCCCATACTCACACGGGAAGCTTGGCTATGAGGCTAGATGGTTTAGGGATGACTTAGATTATATTTTCCACGCGGCTGAGGTTGTTAGGGCTTACGTGGAGGAAGTTGGGGGGCTAGCACTTCAGGTCTCTCACCTTTGCATTTCTACAGTACCAGTCCCAGTCCCAGTCCCAGTCCCATCTACTGCTGAGCATTGGAGATTGGGCTCATGCCAGAGATGGGAGATTTGCAGTATCATTGCATCTTAGAACATATGGAGAGCTAGATGCAAAAATGCCATCAAGGGTACCCACACTTTGCTTGCCATCAGGAGCATTTGGCTTGACATCATCCATACCCTCCACGCGGTGAGTGGGGGAAGTTCAGGGTTGCTATGAGCGCATCAAAAGTGGCGAGAAGCTTTCTTGAGGATCTAGAGGTCTTTCCAATTTCCCACTAATTGAGGTGGTGATTGCACTTGGCATTATAGACCACCATTGTGGTAATTCCCCCTGTATGAGATAGCCTCCTTATAAAGCGACCAACCAGAGTAGAAGTGTATATTTCTCCACCTTTTATTATTTGATCCTCGCCCCATAAATGGAGGTGAGTTTGTATCTAGACCTTTGTGTTTGTATTTTTCCTTTATGGAATTTTTTAATTAACTAATACATAGATCTTTTTTCGAGAAATTATATATATAGGTTTTGGCATAAGAAGATGGCATGCACTAGTTAGCTTGTACACATAAGGAAAATATGAGATTTTCCACACTTTTACCACAATCGTCTTTGAGAGTTAGAACCTCAAATATGGTGCTAGCAGCTTGAGCATGGTAGAGAACCTCTATCTTGATCTCGCACATGCAAGTTAGATTTGAGAGATGTGGTAGGACAAAAATGATGGTGAGTGCAGTAGAGTACAAAAAAAAACAAATCATATTTGATGGTGAGCACAATAGAGTCCAAAGAAAATAAAATCATATTTGATGGTGAGTGTAATAGAGTCCAAAAAAAATCTATCTTCATTAAAAACATCCTCAATAGTTTTCAAAGATAGCATATGTCAAAATTACCTTTAGGGTGGGTACCAAATAAGGTGAAAACACATGTGCTTAGGTGGCTATATATATGTGTGTGTGCTCACGTGTTTGCATGTGCAATTGCATGCTTATGCACATGTGCATAGAAACAAGAAACACACATGAATTTGTCTAATATATTGTGCAGTTATGTACATGTGGATGCTACATGCAATCACTTACAATTAATACTAAAATATTGCTATACTCAAATGAGACATGTTAGTTTCATCTATATCCACATCATCATGCTTTTGTTTAGGAAAAATATAAAATTTTCATGGATTTTAGTGTTTAATAAGATGTTGTATCAATGATTTGTTTGTGAGAATGTATTTACATTATGCATTTTGACATGGAATTGATAACAAACAATGTTGTTGCACTTGAATAGGTATTTTGGAGATCCAAATTTATGTAGTGGCATAGAATGTGCATGCCCTTCAAGCTCCTCTATGACCACCTCATCAATAAAAAAGAGTACTACAATCAAATATATCTACATTATTTCAACTTTGGCATTTATATATGTCATATCAATGTTGGTAATGTTCATAGTTCAAAAAGAAAGGGTGAAAAGGGCAAGAAATATATCGAACATATCAGCACAATTAGGTAAAGAAGGTATGGGTCATATACTTTTCTCCAAGTGTTAAAATATGAAAACTCATTGAAACTTATAGCTATAGTCAACATAGAAAACTAATTTTGTTTTTGGTTTTCAATATCACTACTTTAATATGTAGATAAAGTGTTATCTTACAAGATATAAATTTCATAGAAGCTTTAATTTGAATATTTTATTAGAAAAGTAGTTATTATACATCATTAGGTCAACCAAGAAACATAGCCTAATGATACATGTACAAATAATACTAATTTTAGTTGGAAGAGCCCACAAATTCAATATGCAACTGCCTAGTCATCACTATGAATGCTCTATATCCATTAACATGTTAGAGGAGTATTGATTAAGAGGTCAGAGGAAATATTTAAAAAGTATTTAAAGTCCTAGAGAGGATCACTTTAGCACCAACATTAGTAGCTGTATAAAGGTTTAGCAGAAGTAGTCAATACTAGTAGAAGTCTTAGCTAAAGATGCTAGCTATGGGGTATCTAAAGAAGAGAGTAGAAAGTAGCAAACCACTTCAAGTGGAGAATTAGAGGGTCACCCAAGTACCAAAAATAACTATAAAAATCTCATTAGACTATATATTCTAAAGGTGAAGCAATCTTGTAGTGCTCTTATCTAAAAAGGTTACCCAATTGAGACCATTTTGAAGAGACTTCCAAATAGACCCATTTTAAGCAGCTTGCCAAGAATAGGCCATATTTAAATATGCTGAACTATTTAGCAAACCTCCTAGAATATACAAAAACAAGTCCTTTTATTACAATTCTACCCTTGAATGAGTTCAAAATAGGAAGTCCTTTATTTCCCAATATCAAATTGAAGGGACAAGACACAAGAGAGTCGCAACAATGTATATTGTGGGTACCTTCTTCGATCTCTCCTACTAGCATAAGCACTTCCCTTTTCATATGTATATAATAGCTTCAATACACCTCCAATATACTTTATGCTCCTTATCAATTGTGCTCAACATCGAGGTGAACGTATTGCCTCGAAGTAGCCATTTAGTGTGACTTGGAATAAATTATCATTAATAGATCCCTTCGATATCCACTCCTTTTAAAGGCACCATCTCTAGTTCTAGATCTTTATGAGGTAGCTATATCAGTATCTTCATATTTTTTGAGTTCTTTAATGGAACCATCTCTAATTCTAGCTCTATTCAAGTACCTTCATAGCTCTTGAGTTCTTTAAAAGCACCATTACTATATCCCTCCGATATCCACTCCTTTTAACGGTAGCATCTCTAGTTCTAGCTCTTTATGAGGTAGCTATATCAATATCTTCATAATTTTTGAGTTCTTTAATGGTACCATCTCTAATTCTAGCTCTATTCAAGAATCTTCATAGCTTTTGAGTTCTTTAAAGGCCCACAATTTCTAATTCTAGCTCTTTATAAGAATATTCTTTATATTAGTATGCTTATAGATTTTGTGTTAAACTTATTAACCTTCAACACCAAATTTTAAATATTATCTATGATTACACATATCAAAACTTTTGTGTTCAACTCATGTCGAGTTGGCGCATTAAATATCTAAACATTTCTAGTAATCTAGAAATGTTTTGATGCTTACATTTCTAGTAATTTAGAAATAATTACATGTATCACAAATTTTGTGTTCTAGACATGTGGATATGGTTCATTAAACATCTCAAAATTTCTACTAATATATATCTACAAGTAAATTTGATGAAGGAAAAAATGAAATTTCTCTCTTTTAAAGGCCCAACACTTTTTCATATCAACTAGTGAGACCGAGATAGAGAACTTCCCAATCTAGTACTCCAACACCTAAATAACTATGGAAGGATCTCCTTTATGCTTTAAAACTCCCAAATTCATGCCAAAAGTCCATGTGAATGGCACACTTGGGGAATTTACTAGAGCATATATGTTAACCCCATTTTAGTATTAATAGAAGCAGTCTCTACTACAAACGAGAGTGGTAATAAGTCTCATGAAAAGGCACTATAAAAGTTGTAAAGATTGTGAGAAAAGATTTCCAAAGATTGAGCTTATTAGTTTGGTTTTGAATATTACATGCCCAAATGTGAAAAAGGGCTAGTTATATATAAGACACTTTATCATAATCAAATGTCATAATTGCACTTTGTGCTAAGTGAGTTCTTGTTAATCTCTTTACTCTTCATCTCGTGTATGTGTGTGTGTGAGAGAGAGAGAGGGTTGAGAGGAGATGCTTATTTGATCCTAGCACATGTGCCTTTCTATGCTTAATGTGAGAGAGTGAGAGAGGTGAGTCCTTGCTAGGCAGTTCATGAGACAGCAAGAGGTAGGCCTTGGAATCTTGGAGCCAACAACTAGTGGTGGAGCTTGGAGATCTTGAGAAGGTAAGAACAGCACAATGGTTGTAGTCTATTGCAACACTTGCATGAATGAGAGAGAGTTCTTTAAAGGAAGGAATAAATGAGCCATAACATTTTGGCACCACTATGGGGGAGCTAATCTTCCTTCTTGTCTTTTGCATTCTGGCATTCAACATTCTGCACTTGGGTTAAAGATTTAGCATCAGCCACTTAGCTTCTGATCTGCTCTGATGCCACATCATCTTTTGATCTACTGATGCCATGTTATCTTTTGATTTGTTGATGCCATGTTATATTTTAATTTGTTGATGGAACATCATCTTTTGACATGCTGAAGCCATGTCGTCTTTGGACCTGTGAAAGCCATGTCATCTTTCGATGTGCTTAACCCACGCATCATCTGACCTGTTGTTGATGTCATATCATCTTTCATTTTGACCTACTAAAGCCAGTCATCTTCCAACTTGTTGATGCCACATCATCTTTAGATTGTCAAAGTGCACTATATAAAATAGTTGACTAAATTCATTGTCTAAAATAACTATCAGAGCGAGCTATATGAATCAGCTAGAATCATGTTCTTGACCGAGCTGACGGAATCAAGTGTCTATATTAACTATTAGAGTCATCCATCTGAGTCCACTTGCTCTATTGACAAGCCATTGACCTGCCTTGCTGACAAGCCATTGAACTACTACTCATAGCCGTCGACATATTGCTGATATCAGCCATTTGCTACTGTGACAATCAGTGTCTATTATTATACATATTTTCACATTCTGGAGTTAACATTCGACGTTTGGCCACGTTTACTCATTTGATCGGGTTTAATCATTTGGCTAGGTTTAATACACTCAAAAACAACTGTTGGAGTCAGCTCCATCTATCAAAATCCGAAGGCAGAATCAACTATCTATTCTACTAACTCAATGACACCCAATCTGAGTAGCCTACTCTTGCAGCCTTGCAGGAAGCTGAAAAACTCGATAGTACAAACAACACAACCTCGAAGATGAAGCTAGAGTCACTATTATTCTTTTAAGATTGTTGGGAGATACTTTCTATGGAGAGACAAACTAATTTGACTGTCAAAGCTCTAGCAAAATGGAACCAGAAGGCCATGTTTTTTGTCCACATAATAAAGCTAAGTGTGAAGGACGACATCCTCAAGGGAGGTGCTAACTCCCACGAAATCTTGGGACAACCTAAAGAAGGTTTATGAGTCTAAAAGCACTTCAAGGAAAATTACCTTGAGGGATGAACTCACAAATAAGACAAGGGAGCCAAATGAGACTACGACAGACTTCATCAAGTGGGTGAAAGATCCACATCAACAACTAATAGATATGGGAGAAAAGACGTCTGATAAGGAGCTTGCTACAATCTTCATCCATGTGCTCAAGGCAGGTTATGCTGGTCTTTTTCAAGGCCTCATCATTTTGAGGAAAAAACCATCACTAGACAAAAAGGAGCAGATCCTTAGGGACGAGGATCAAAGACAAGTAGCCATGAAGAACATCCATGGTAGCAACATCACTTCAACAAAGTAACAATTACAAAGACCTCTTCACAACAGACAAACAAAGATAAAATAATTAAAGACAATGACGAAGACATAAAAACTATGAGCCCAATAAGAACAACAATGATCAAGGTTCTTATTCTTCTAATGGTAGATGTGGCTATTCCTCTAGAGGTAGAGGAAGAGGTAGAACTTCTCATAACTCCATTCAAATGTTATCACTGTCAAAAATATGTACAGTTTGCAAGAAAAAGTAAGGTGATCTGAAGGGGAAATCAGTAAAGCGGTGCTGAAGATGGAATCTCTCAATGCTTCATAAATGCCAACACTTTCTCTCTATTGAAGAGATGAAAGAGGCCAATCATGTAGACCATGGCAGCAAGCAGGAACCATGGTGGATTGATAGTGGGGAAAGCTCCTACATAACTTCTCATGCTGAATATTTTTCTAAGTTGGATTCTATTCATGATGGTTTGATTTATACTACAGATAGCACTCCAACTTGAAGAGCTCAAAAGCATGGAAAAATCTTCAAGTTGAGTGGATAAGTGGCAAACTTGTCAGCAATGTAGGCTGATAGGTTAGCCTCTTTACCTCCATCATAATTATGGCATAAAAGGTGTAGTCACCTAAATTTCAATAGCATGTGTCTTCTTAAATCAAGAGGTATGGTTTTAGGCATATGATCCCTACAAAAAGTTGATAAAGTATGTGAAGCGCAAGTAGTATAGAGATACATTTTCTAGAAGCACAAGTAGAGCAAGAGGATTCCTTGACCTCATTCACATAGATGTCTGTGAGTCAGTCCAAACTCCTTCAAGTGGTGGTAATACATACTATGCTTCCTTCATAGATGATTACTCCATACATACTTATGTTTTATTCATAAAATCCAAATCTGAAGTATTTGTCATTTTCATGTTATGGTTTAGAATATGACATGAAGAAGCATCAAGGTCCTCAGGTTAGATAATGGAGGTGAACACCTCTCAAAAGTCTTTAGAAATAAGTAAACTAATCTGCAGCTATACACCTCAACAAAATGGAGTTGCTTAGAGAAAGAACAGAGTCCTACTTGAGTCAGCCAGGTATATGTTAAAGGAGAAGAACCTCTCCAACACCTACTAGGCTGAAGTTGTTAGCATAGCATGCTACCATATGAATAGATCCCCAACAACTGAAGCACTCTAGGATATCATCCCATATGAAGACTTTCATGGAATCAAGCCTCAATTATTATCATCTCATAATATTTAGTTGTTTAGCTTTTTCTCATATTCTAGATTCAAATAGGAAGAAGCTTAATGACAAGTCAAGAAAGTGTGTGTTTGTTGGTTATAGTAGTGAGCATCAAGCTCACAAACTCTATGATCTAATAAAAAAGAAAACATTTTCGTTAAGGGATGTCATCTTTGATGAGACAAACAGCTGGACATCAACTCATCCATTATATGCAGACACCCCTTCTTCATCATGAGCAAAAGAGAAACGGATTAGTATATGGAATCTTTAAGAGATCCCCTTTTCAAGGCCTTGATCATTACCATAAAGTTGAATGATGATAAAGAAGGATTTGAAGATTTTTAACCAACACATGGCTACAAATTGATGAAACATAAGCCACTCATGAGCTTGAGTCTTTCCAACCCTGATCTACTCCATAACACGGAGGTATGCATATCCCTTACTATGCACCCTACAAAACTATCATATATGTAACCAGCCAATGGAATTTAAATAGTTGGGCACCCTCTCCCAAGGTCTAAGCTACATTGATTAACTCCCACTAGAATAGGCCATACTCCAATTGATAATCCAACTGTATGTCCCAGTAACTAAAGTACATTATAATGGACTATTTGATTTTCATGATATCCTTCATATGTCCAAATAGTGGGACATAATGTACAAGGACAAGAACACTATGACCATCTACAAAAGAGGAGGATATGGATGAGATCTAAAAGATGGGGATCCCAAATGGGCATCATTTCTATGCTTTAAACCCCATAAAGAAAGATGATGGTATGGATGATATTTAGAATATTTGGATCCTAAATGGAAACCATCGATATCTTTAAGGCCCTATGAAATGTCTACATAACAAGGACACATAATAATATTTTTGTTAGATATGGATGATGCATTAGGATTGTACTTTAGTGATTAGTTGGAGGATAATTACTGGAATCTCCTTCCATGTTAATTTTCCATTGAAAAAGGATAGGCACTCCCTTGTAATGCATAATTACCTACTTCATTTAGTAGTAGAGCTCATTTACTCTATGTCATAATAATAGATGCTTAAGTTATCAATCACACTAGCAAGCTCATGAAGTTACATTCGAATCCTATCACAATCAACTATTACCATGGTTGTCATAAGACAAGGATCATGGAAATATGCTATCCTTACAAGTATACCCATATATTGCACTATAGTATGTCTTTTTTATTTGGTAATTTTCTTCCAAGAGTTGAGTTTCATATACAAAGCTTAACTTGTGATACACCATCCAAGAGTTTTATGATTATCAAGGGATCCTTATATTGGATTTTCTAGCAAAACAATCATTCTACCAAGCCTATTTGTTACCTTGGAGAACATTAACCTCCACTTTCCCAAAGAAAGTCATCACTCCCACCTACCCCTTTAATAGAAATACATATTTACCCATTGTTTTTTCCCAAAGCAAGTCATCACTCCCACCTACTTCTTTAATAGAAATACACATTTACCCATTCATTCCTTATTTTACTCTCTTTCTTTATTCCTTACTATATAGTCACTGTATATTTTCTTATGCAAGTATACATGTAGGTTCCTAATGCGATTCACTTGGAGTGTTTGTGCCATACACCATCCTCTTAATGTCTTCTCCTATCTCTAAAGGTACATTCTTATTGGAAGAGATAATGGGTGTTCACCTTCTTAAGGATATAATCTCACCTTGATATACTTGTTTTTCTCAAGACAGCCTAGGATAAGCTCCATCACTATATTTTAATCTTGTGCATCCCCACTTTCTTTAAGTTAGGTGCAAGTGTAGGTGTACAAGTGTTACTTTTCCCATAATTGAATCATCATTTTTTTTTTCTATGTTTCCTTTAAAATTTACCTTTACTATTGTTTTTCAAGGCTTATCCATTATCTTCCTTTCTTTATCCTTGTCATAGTTTAATTATTATTGGTAGAAAAACATGAACCTCCCTTGTTGATGTGACAATGCCACTCGAAAACATAAATAATGGAAAGTGAGATAGACGGTTTCACTACAACAAAAAGAGGGGGTAGAAACATTTGTAGCGTGGCTTTTATAAAGGGAACTAGAAAAGTGTTAGGGTGTAAGCGTCGCTATAAGTGCCACTATAAGCGTCACTGAGCAATGCTGAGAATAGAAACAAATTAGGGACAAATTGGGGTATTATCCCCAATCTTTCCCATTATGTGTATGAAACCTATTATGTGCATAATATACATATCTAATGGAGGAATTGAAATATATATCTATTATGTGTATACTCTATGCATAAACTTATGCATATGATTATGTGTATGAAACCTATTATGTGCATAATATACATATCTAATGGAGGAATTGAAATATACATCTATTATGTGTATACTCTATGCATAAACTTATGCATATGATTATGCATTGAGCTTTCATGCGTAAGCTTAAAACTTGCATTAAGCTCTATGCATAAAGCTTAAATGCATTGAGCTTTAATGCATAAGCTAAATGAATTAAGCATGCATTAAGATCTATGCATAAATCTTTAAGCTCTATTCATAAGACATGCATAAATCTTTAAGCTCTATTCATAAGACATGTATTACGCTCCATGCAAAAAGCTTTATGCATAAGCTTGGGCATGCAGAAAGCTTAGAGCATACATTGAGCTCTATGCATAAGGCTTTATGCATAAGCTCTATGCATATTGTAATCTCTATACATAAAGCTTTATGCATAAGCTTAAATCATGCATTAAGATTTATGCATAAGGCTTTATGCTTAAGCTGTATGCATTCTTTAAGCTATCTTAATGCATTAAGATCTAAGCTTTATGCATAGAGATTTGTTGAAATTTGAGCAAAATGATGAGCTATGGTGGATCAAACACTAGAATCAGCATAATTAACAAAGTGATTAGCAAGTGATTAAGACGTAATTAGTGAATAATTAGCACATAGATTAATGTAGGCATGGATACTCAAAAACCAGCAAATCCTCATTAGGGCTATGCCTCAATTTATAGAGTTTACATCAAGCATTAAATCCCATTGATTTCTCCATGATTCACTCCCTGAATATCTCCACCTCTTGCCTGATTCTCTCCACCTCTTCTCTTTTCCCAAATTATCTCCCAGAATATCTCCACACTCCTAAATTCCCTCATGCTACCCATTATTCTCTCCCAGTAGATTCTCCTAATCTTTTCACAGGTTCTTTCACAATTACATCTCCTCTTTTACAGCCTCTATCCAAGAGCTTGTTCCCACACACACCCTTTTCACTTGTATATTTCAACACCTCCCCTCAAGTGAATAATCCTAACACACCTGGACCCTGTATCAAGTTTCCCTCTTACTTGATAGCCCGCGACCAGTGCCTCAAGTCCCTAAACTCCATAGTCCTTGACACTCTCTCTCTCTATGTGTCCAAGGCTACTATAAGTGCCCGCGACCTTGACTAAAGTGCTCACATATACAACTACCACTTGGCCTACATCATCGGTGGCTCAGAGGTGGTTTTACTTTATTGGGGCAGGTTACATTGGGTTGTGGGTTCTCTCTCTCTCTCTCTCTCAGAAAAGATGATCCGACTCCACTTCTCTTGGAGCCTCCATGAAGTTTACCGATGTCGTTCCTTCTTCACTAGGTTTGCTGTAGCAGTCTCTCGCCATGTGTCCTGGCTTTCCACATTTGTGGCAAGTGAAGGTCCTCCCTCCTACTCTGCCTCTTCCTCATCCTCGTCCTCGAGAGAATCCTCCTCGGGTGAAGAATGCTTTTTCCTCTCCTGCTGTTGAGTCGAGCTCTTTCTTCTCTTTGCCTCTGCTCTCTTGCTCTAGTAGAGCTGCTTCTATCTCATGTATCTTCAGTTCAGGTACGTTCTTTAGTGTTGCTACAATGTTTTCATAATCTCCTTTGTCCACACTCTTCAAAAGTACAGCTAATGCTTCATCATCTTCTACCTTTTTGCCAATAGCTGCCAGCTGTTGCTTAATACTTTTATATTTGTTCAAGTGTGTGATTAAGGGTTCACTTTCCTTCATGTCCAGTTTGTAGAATTGCATTAATAGATTTATCTTGGAATTTTTTGCTTGTGTACCAAATAATTTATTGAGTTCATCCCATGCATCTTTTGCCCACTGTATCCCTGTGATATGATGAATGATCTCATCATTTAAACTGAGTGCAATAAGCCCCAATGCTTTTTCATTCCTACTCTTCCACTCATTTTCCCCTCTCTCTGGGCATTCATCTCTCCCTTCAACTAATCCCCACAGATTTTTCCTCATCAGCAAATACATGGTTTTTGTTTGCCATGTATAAAACTGTTCTCCATTGAATTTGGCTATTTCCTGTGCTGAATTCATGGTGATGTGAAGGGGGTCTTACCTCTTGATCCAAATTCAAGATTCAAGGGCAGTTTCTACCCTTTTACAACTCAATCTGGTGTTTAATGGATGATTACAACAATTTTATCAGCATAAAATCACTAGAAATTACATTAAATTGAGAGTAACCAATTTGTACGAGATGGTTGGAGTATCAAACCAACTCCGATTTGCAATCTGAAGCTTTAGGGATCTGTATCAGATACCTAATGGTTAATTTGAACCCTCAATTGCACCAAAGTACAGTGATTAGCACTGATTAGCAAATTAATGCTCTGGTTTGTGTGCAGAAAACAGAGTATGCGGGGAGCTCAGATCTGGTGCCTTCCACTTCAAATGAGCTCAAATGCTTTGAAAGGCATCAATAGAAATGAGTCTAGTAGAGGATTAAGCCAAGAAACACAAGATTTGACCAAATAATGAAAGCTTAATCTCTGTTTTACCAAAGTCACCTGCAGATTTGATGAAGAGCTTTGATCTCTCTGTAGACTTGATGAAATTGATTTCTGTCTTCACCAGCTTGTAGAGCATGCTTGAAAACCCCTAGGGCTAAGAGGAATTGAATCAATTTGACTTGAGCAAGTAGTAATGGCAGAAACTGCAGAGAAAAAAGGCGCCTGCAAAATTAACGATTTCTCCTAAACGCCTTCGCGTTTTGCTGCGCCGTTTGATGTGCTTGTAGCTAGGGGTGTTGGCTAGCTTAAGCTAGAAGCTCATGACCTAATTTGAAGTGTGCTAAGTGCTAGAGACCCTCCACTGGCTGGGGGTGAAGGGGAAGAGTGAAAGCTTACTAAAAAATTAATTTTTTGCTAATTATTTTACTAATCCTAATTAATTCACTAATGGGCTCATAAATCTGGTTGATTCTAGGCATGGCTCTGATACCATGTTGAAATTTGAGCAAAATGATGAGCTATGGTGGATCAAACACTAGAATCAGCATAATTAACAAAGTGATTAGCAAGTGATTAAGACGTAGTTAGTGAATAATTAGCACATAGATTAATGTAGGCATGGATACTCAAAAACCAGCAAATTCTCATTAGGGCTATGCCTCAATTTATAGAGTTTACATCAAGCATTAAATCCCATTGATTTCTCCATGATTCACTCCCTGAATATCTCCACCTCTTGCCTGATTCTCTCCACCTCTTCTCTTTTCCCAGATTATCTCCCAGAATATCTCCACACTCCTAAATTCCCTCATGCTACCCATTATTCTCTCCCAATAGATTCTCCTAACCTTTTCACAGGTTCTTTCACAATTACATCTCCTCTTTTACAGCCTCTATCCAAGAGCTTGTTCCCACACACACCCTTTTCACTTGTATATTTCAACAAGATTAAAGCACGCATAAACTTTATTAATAAGGCTTTATGTATAAGCTTAAAGTATGAACAAGATTTTGCATAAGCTTTAAGCTTGCATTAAGACCTATGCATAAGCTTTAAGCATGCATTAAGCTCTATGCATAAGGCATTATGCATAAGATGCATGAATCTTATGCACTAAAAAAAACCTAAACCTGGAACCCAAGGGTGTAATAGACATAGAGCTTGCTTTAATGATAACAAGGAAAAGAGGGCTTACCTCTTTATTGTCAAGCCAAAGGAGAGAATTAGTGCAAGACCTACAAAACATAATATTAAAATAAGTGATTAGCAATGTATTTAATGAACTCTACCTACTACCTAAGCTCTATTCATGCTTTAAGCTAAATGCATTAATCTCCATGCATAAAGCTTAAAGAATACTTTAAGCTCTATGCATAAGGCTTTATGCATAGAGATTAATGCATGCTTAATGCATTAAGCATACAACATCCATAAAGCCTTATGCATAAAACTTAATGCATGCTTAAAGCTTATGCATTGAGCTTGTGCATAGAGCCCAAAGCATGAATAGAGCTCTATGCATAAGCTTAAAGCATGCAAAAACTTTATGCATAAGCTTTAAGAATACGTTAAGCCTTATGCATGGAGCTCTGATCGTGCTTTAAGATCTATGCATTAAGCTTTATACAATAAGATAAACCTAAACCGGGCACCTAAGGGTAAAATAAACATAGAGATTGCATTAAAAAATATAAAAAATGAGGGCTTACCTCTTTATTGTCAAGACCAAGGAGAGGATTAGTGCACGACCTACAAAATATCAAATTTTAAAAAAGTGATTAGTAACACATCTAATGAGCTCTACCTCAAAACAATAAGAGACATAGAAAAGACCCACACATATTAAGCATGCCCACAAAGAGGATAAGGATACTAATCTAAAAGAAGGTTAATATTTTAACCTTTAACCCTAATCTCATTATATACTCTATTAATCATTAAGATTAAGCATAAGAGAAGAATACCTTCATTAGGTCACACCATAGCTATGTAGTGATGAATAAGGAAAAATGGATAGAGAAAAAGAAAGAGGAAGAGGAAGGAAGTACAAATGCATGGGATAGAGGTAGATTGATGGAGTAGATGAAGCCAGTGCAATCCTTTAAAGAAAGGAGTGAGGAAATATTTTGGAGGGAAAAAAACTGCGTTTGTTGTGGCGATGCCACACCCGTTTGAAAAGTTATTTTTTTCAACACCGCTGGGCGTCACTTAAACCATCACTTATATATAAATGATGCCCAAGGGCACTTATAGCGATGTAACGTAAAATGCCACTTTTATTGTTGTGTTTGAGCATGTGACTTTGACATTATGAAGTTGTATCCAAGTTATAGAAGTATATAGGATAGCTTTAAAATTTCTATCTATGAAACTCTATCCAAATTAGAGAGTTTAGAAAGAAATTACACTGGTTAGATCTTATTTGGGAACTAAACAATTGTATGAATGTGTACACTTGAAGCACTCTATTTTATTTATTGAATGTAATGAGATACCATATAGGTGATGTTGGGGATTCAAAGAGAAAGGTGTGTTAAGTGTCCTTATATAAATAAGGTAATAAATGATGTCGAGACGATGGAGATAATAAAGGAGGAATTCTAAGTCAAGGAGAAAACTTAGGGAATATCCTTACATAAATTCTCCTTATGATAATATTTTTTGTATCCCTTTGACTCTTTAAGAGCCACCAAGTATTTAAAAACTTATTGAGTTGTTTTGAGTTCCTTGCTAGTCATTTTATTACATTTTCTTTTTTTCATTTATAGTATGTGCTCATTAGCTTTAGTATTTGATGTTGCTCCTTAAATCCTAATATCTTTTTCCTAATTTCTCATAGATTAGGGTTTCCTCTTTCATAGATTAGGGTTTTTTAATCCTTGTATTCTGACAATTGGTATTAAAGCCTAGGTTAGTAAGTGTAGGTCCATTTTATGAGAGGACTAGGCATATTGAGCCTTGTTTACAAAATTTAGGTCTATTTTATGAGAGGAATATGAAATCTCATGCATCATCCTATAGTAGCTGTAGCAAGAAAGTTACAACCATACAAATGAGAATTTCATTATCTCTCTCAATGAGAGAGAGAATATTATCTAGCCATACAAATGAGCATTTCAATCTCTCAGTCAGACTAAAATGTGATCTCAATGAGAGAGAGCTCCTTTTAAACATTTGGATAGCTAAAGCATTTCCTCAATGCTTTACCCTCATGTTGTTTTTGTGGGTGATAGACGTGCTCTATTTTGTAAGGCCCCATTATGAGGAGTAGCTACTGTGTGGTAAGAATCTGAGCACCCCACAATTCCCAGTTTATACACTAGATGGTGGTGCGAAGTGTAGCTAAATGGTTAGAGAAGGCTTAATATGTAGACTTAGCACTCTACTAAGTGGTATGCATGCTCGTGTAGACTATGTGATCTCATTTGTTAATGAGGAAAGCTAACTAAGGAAACACTATTGTTGGGTTGCAAGGCTGAGAGACTCCAGATGTCGCTCTCAAATGGTCATAATTATAGTCTAGTATGGTCCTAATCAGATGACTCGGGGGGCCGCGCCGGGGGGGGGGGGTCACTCATAAATATGTAAGAATAGCACGTGGGTTCAAGAGAAGAGATTTTTAAACTCCCTTTTTTACACATTTTTTACATACAGAAGGGTATCATTTAAAGGGAAATTCATAGGTTGAATAGAAAAAGGGTATGTTTTATTCACGAAAAATTCCTAGATAAGGGATTTTCAAAATAGGCCTTGAACGCACATGATACAGAGGATTTACTTATAGTGAAGCCCCGGAGTCAAATGATGTGGTCTGTCTCATAAGGTCGTGGTGGTTATAGTCTAATATGGTACCAATCAGATGATGTGGTTGGTTGGTCAATTTGAACCAAGTTCTGGGTTGGCCAAAGTGGCCTACCCACATCCATGCCAACCCTGGGTACTATATATAGAGTAGTTTTGTAGCCTTCGTTCATTATTGAGTTTGTTATGTTTCAAGCACTCTTGTAAGTAAGACATCCTCCATCCAGAGTCTATTTAGATCGTGCCATAATCAAAGCTCCTTACCAAAAGCACATGGGTGGGAAAATGCCATCATTTAGTAATCATAAGAAATAATATTGTTTATTCTCCACTTTTTTATACAATTTAGTGCTTTGTATTGTAGTGATTGAGATTTTACTATTATCTATTATTACATGGTATTAGGGAATAGTCTCTAGGAAAATCTTATTTTGAGAGTTTGCTATTTGAAGGCAGATTTATGTAGATGGCCCAACGTACAAATAACATAGCTGCTCATGATTTCCCTCCACCTTTTGGTAATAAGAAGTTGGATGAGAAAAATTAAACTCTTTGGAAATTCAAGGTCTATTGCTGATTTAATAAGAAGCTTAATGGGAAAAATTACACTCTTTAGGGATTCAGGGTCTATTGTTGATTAAATAAGAAGCTGAATGGGACAAATTACACTCTTTGGAAGTTCAAGGTCTATTCTTGATTTATATGTATTGTGCGAAACCATAAATGGGGCTAATGAAATGCCAAGTGCTACATCAAATCTAGTAGATCCACTACATATCATACCACCAGATCCTACTTTAGCATTGGCATGGAGGCAAAGCAATGCAAATACATTATATGACTTCATCACTAACATCATAATTTAGTGATGACCCTAACTCAACATACTATCATAGATTTTGAAGCATGGTAAGTTCTAAAGAACCACTATGAGACAAGGAATCAGAAAAAGATTCCAAACCTTAAAAATCATATTGTAGCAGAAAGGCACTCTAATGGAAAAGCAACAAATCACTTCATATTGTGGTTGATATCATGGAAAAAGGAATCTAACAAGGATTCCAAACCTTAATAATCAGCTTGTAGTAGTAGAAAGGCATTTTGATGGGTGGAGAAGCAACAAAGCAATTCATATTGTGGTTCATATCATACAAAAATAATTTACAAGATCAGATGGCAATGGCAAGGAACACTTAGACCAACAAAGAGCTAGCATGTAGGTACATTAGAGTGTTATCCTCTCAAAGTATGATAGTTTAGTGACAACACTGAACATGCAAGTGTGTATCTTGCCTCTTACTTTGGAGTTCGGTGTAATTATGGTGGAGGAGAAGGGCCATTGATTGTAGTAACATGGCATTCTCTCCAGATTAAAATAAAGGTAAGGGGAAAGGATCTCAAAACCCCAATGCTTGCAAAAAGTAGAAAAATATAAGGCAAATGTTTATACTACATCCTTGGGGGGTTTACCTCTAATAAGTTTTATGTACCACGTGTATTCAAGGGGTATTAAAAAAACCCCCCTTACACTTAAATACTTTTATGAATAAAATGACCCCTTTTTCTTCATAAAATTATGTTTTTTTTTCTAAAACTAGTTTAAAAAATCCCTCCTGTAAATGCAATTCTATAACTTTTTTGAATTAATATACCCCTCTAGATGAGCTCGTGTGCTACAATTACATATTTGTAGGTGAACCCCCCAGCACTACAACAAGCCTAGTAATGTGGACAAAACATGTAGACTGAAGGAAGAATATGAGAAGAATGACACTTTGAAGCCTTGGAGGAAGAAGTTCGAGAAGAGTGATAAAGTGAAATTGGAGTTATTTGTAGAATTAGAAGAAACATTTGCAAAAGTATAACATTCCTTAGTATCTGAATCTCTGATGGTTGATGGATGGTTCCTTTGCATCCTTAACATTCCTTCATCCAATGGTTCATGGATCATTAACAATTGATCATCCTAACATATGACCAGTAAAAAGGGGTGGTCATACCTCCCTTAGGCTTGTGGGGGAGTCCATCCTAGTAGTAGTTGGGTATGACACCAAATGCCCAATCATACATTCAAGTTTCATTTTTTTCATTTCTAGCATGAAGAGGAGTTTGTTGTCTATTGTGTGTCCATAGCTAACCGTGACCTGAATGTTGTCTATTGTGTGTCCATAGCTAACCATTCCTTGAATGTTTTCTTTGATAAGACTTGTGCAATCATCACAAATTCCATCAACAATGTCGTTTGGAAAGGAATCTGATCCAAAAGATTGTGTGAGCTGTCATCTTTTACAACCCGATTCGATGTGAGGACAAGTAGGCTATGGCATGAGAGATTTAGGCACACCTGAGCTTAGTCTTAAAAGAGATGCAAAGGTCTGGGATTGTGTTATGTCTATCAACATTTTGAGAGATGTCCAAATGTATGTGAAGCTTGTATAATGGACAAGAAACATCGACATGCATTTGCATATGAAAGTAGGATCATGCAAAGGGTCCTCTAGAGATCTGTGGTAAAATATGACCCACTTCCTTGGGTGGTTATTTCTAATTCTTGTTACCATCCAATGACTCTATTAGGAAGATTTAGGTGTATTTTCTTGGAGATAAGGCTAAAGCTTTTGGAAAGTTCAAATGTGGCCAAACTTGATAGAGAATGAGATAAGAAAGAGGCTAAAGAAGTTTCAAATAGATCTAGAAGGAGAATTCACATCAAGTGTTGAATGACTACTACAAGGAGCATAAGATCAAGAGATATTTGAGAGTTTCTCATACTCAATAACAAAATGGGGTTGTAGAATGCAAGAATCACACAATGGTGGAGATGGTGCAAAGTATGCTTAAAGTCAATTTAAGGATTATATAATTCTTTTGGGTCGAGGTAGTTAACACTATAATCCATATTCTTTAACACAAGTTACACAAAGGTAGTAAAGGGAATCACACGTCAAGAAGCTTCTTTAAGTAAGAATCACTCAATTTCATATTGCATGACATTTGGTTATGATTATTCTATGCATGTTCTAGACTCATCTAACCAATTGGGATTCCAAGGGTAAATTTTTATATCTTCTGGGGGTAAAATATGGAGTTAAAGGGTTATTGATGACATGGAGTTAAAGAAGATGTCATGTTTGAGGGATAGCCTCAACCTCATCAAGTGTAGAAGATGGCTCCATCGACACTATATTTAAATGAAGAACCAACCCAACATAGACAACCACCAATGATAGTACCAACTCCATAAGTGGTGGATTCATCAAATGATTAAGAATGGACTATATCCTAAATGGGTGAAGTATCTCTTAGATGGGAAACCTCTCTATTGGTAATCACAAAACAGTAGCATTTGTTTATAGGTCTAAGAGAATATAGAAGAAAAGATGATCTCTACTCACATTGTCAACATGACCTTGATGGCTAAGATAACAAAAGTAAACGATCTAGCCAGCTTGAAGGAAGTATTAGTAGATCCAAATTCAAGGGGGCCATCAAGTTAGAGATTGACACAATTTTGAGAGTTTGCAAACCTGAAAGTTATTGGCACCAAGTGGATTTGGAAGGCCATGTATAAGTTTGATGGACATTGGTGGATAAATATAAGCAAGGCTTGTGGTGAAGAGTTTTGCACAGGTCAAAGGGTGTGACTTTCAAGAGACACCCCCATAGCTAGATTAACAACAATACTACTTGCCTTGGCCACGTTGACGGGAAGTAGCTGATATTATAAATGGATATGAAGCAACATTTTTAAAATACCATCTTAACAAGAATATTTATGTGGAAAATCCACCTAGGTTGAAGATACTTAATTCAAAGCACAAAGTGCACAAACTCTACAAGGCATTGTATAGGTTAAAATAGGCCCCCTGAGGCACGGTACGAGTGGCGATGGGAAGATATAGGCTTTCTTTGTAATTGTTGGTCTGTTTAATCTTCATTTCTCAACAAAATTATACATGAGAAATTTTGAAGACATTTGGCATGGCTGAGTGCAAGTTAGCCATGAAGCTTGATGCAAAGCTATCTATGGAAGATGCTTCTCCACTTGTGGATATGAAGGAGTACATGAAGTTAGAGGGAAGTTTGATGTTTCTATATAGCACATGGATTTACATCATCTTTGTAGTTAGTGTTCTTATAAGGTTCTCAAATTATCTTAGAGATAACCATTAGAAGGATTGGATGTGGGTGATAAAATACATCAAAGGTAACATTGGGTATTGCATCACTTATAAATTGGGCAGTTCCTTAATTTAACTCAACTTGCACAAGACATTATGATGGGAGGAAATATATTTCTTGTTATTGTTTTCTTATTGTGTCTAGAATTACATCCTTGATCAACAAGAGGAAGCCTATAGTGGCACTTTCTTCTACAGAGTAAGGTAACATGCTTTTCTTCATGTGGAGTAGTAGGGTTAAGGAGGATCTTAGGAGACATGGGTGTTTCTCAAAAGGGAGCTACATGGTTGCTAGGAAATAATAAGAGTTATATGGCCAAGAACCTATTGTTTTGTGCTCGTACAAAGAACATTAACATACAATATCATTATGTATGTGAGATTATCATGGATGGAGAGATGAATCTTGTCTACTACCCAATGATAGACAATTATGCAAACATTTCACAAAGGCTTTGGGGAGATATTTTCTAGAGAACCATCTTCATCAACGCGTGATCAACTCGACATTGCACCGAAGAAGTAGTTCACGTATGGGTAGACATTGAGGAGAGTGATGGAAAAGCAAAGCTCCACCCTCATTTTGTTTTTGTGGGTGACGAATGTAATCTATTTTGTATGGACCACAATAGGGACATACAAATTAATTACGACCATAACTTCTTAATATCTCCATGATTTTTCCAATTTTTTTTCAAACTTTGTCCATGAGTTCCCACTGCATGAGTTGCAAGGTCATTAATGGCCGGAATGAGGAGGGGCACAAGTGATGTGATGTGTTTCTCTTTCCATCCATGTATCCCTTTTTCAAGGCGGCAACATTGATATTCCCACCACCTTCATGTTGTTTCCAGCTGCTGTTGTTGGCGCCTCGTTCTCTACGCGCACTGCAATCATATTTACATAGGTAGTAGCTAATTTTAGATTTTTTTCCTTTCCATTTTCATTCTCTCTAGAATCCTATCCAACTTTTGATTCCCAATCCTGAGTGGACTTGGATTCTTCTCGTTAGACATTCTTCGGATTTGAACACACTTTTCCTTCTTTCTTTGGCATTCGTCCATGATAACGCTTCAACCTATATCTGTTCACCAATTTCCTTAGCCTTTTCACCATCTAAAATTGCTAGCTCAAAGGTTCCTATCTCATTTTTTTTGACAATTTTGAATGGGCCCTTCATCTCATTTTGAGCTTTTCTAGGTGGGGTCCCATTCTTGATGAGAAAAGGAGGATTGCATTTCCTTCTTCGAAGATCTTAAACTTTGTGTTTCTGTCCACCTGAACTTTCTCCTCTTTTGTACAATGTCGATCGTTCATGAACTATGCAGCTTTCATGCAGCTAAAGGAGTTGCTCAATTGTGTGTAGTTTTGAGTCTTCTGGAGAGAGTATTTTGGCCACAACTATCTCAGGATTTGTGTAAGGAACTCAATGGGCACTACTGCTTCCAATCCATACACCATGCTAAAAGGCATAAGTCTTGTTGCATTATTGTAAGCTGTTCTAAATGCCCATAATGTTGAGTGTAGCTTCGTTTTCTATTTGGTCATGTTTTCATTTACCATCTTCAATAGAATTCCCTTCATGATTTTTTTGGTGGATTGTGCCTACCCAGTTGCCTATGGGTAGTAGACTATGGAATTCTTATGTATGATCATAGGTTCCTCTATCATCTTCTTGATCACTTCATCAAGGAAGTATCTTCCTTAGTCATCACTGACAATATCTATTGGGCACCCAAATCTTGTCATGATACTTTCGTAAAAAAACTTTGCTACCGATGATGCCTTACAATCTTTTTAGATCATTGGCCTCTACCCATTTGTGTTCAGTAATCATTGGCCTCTACCCATTTTTGTTCAGTAATCAGTGGCCACTTGAATGTATCTATTTATTGTTCTGAGAGTTTTTGGATTGAATGGGCAAACAAAGTCCCAACCACATGTCTCAAAGGCTCTAGTGGCAATTTTGGGGTGTGAGGCATTCTATCTACATCACTTGGTTGGCATAGCCTTTGGCACATGTCGCACTCCTTCGCAAACTTGTGTGCATCTTTCAATGTCGTCGGCCACCATAATCATGCGTGGAACACTTTCCACCCCATGACTTCCTCGAAAAAGTTCCCTCCACTTATCCCTTGATGTGCTTCTGCCAGCACAGCCTATTGTTCATGCTCGGGGATGCATCTTCTCATCAGGATCTAGTTAATGTCCATCTTGTAAAGTTGACCTACCACCACCATAAATGACTTGCTCTAGAGAGTCAACCTTTTTCTCTCATCTCTCGACATATACTTTGGAAAGGACAAGTCAGAGAGGAACTGTAGCATCTCATTATACTAGCTGGGTTTTCCTCCAACTATGATGAAGATATGAGCATCCGAGAAGTAATCTTCCACCCCTTCTTGATTTTCTCCTCACTCCAGTCTAGACAAGAAATCTGTTCGACATACTAGTTTCTTAGGGTGTGCTTGATAGTGAACTCATACTCTTGTAATAGCAACATCCATTAGCTAACTTTCGTGCCAGGTTTGGTTTGTTCACCAAGTAGTATAAGAGTGTTTTTTGGTCCACATGAAATTCAAACACATTACCTAACAGATAGTGCCTGAATTTCATGATTGAGTAGATCATCCCCAATGACTCCTTTCCTATGGTGGAGTAGTTCCTTTCTGGCTTAGACAACCTTCTGCTTGCATAGTAAACTGGTGGGAACCAACCTTCTTGTGTTTCTTGCATCAAAGCACTACCAATGAAAAAATCAGAATCATCAACAAATACATGGAACACTAGATCAAAATTTAGCTATTGAAGAATTGGTGCCAACAATGACAATATCTACTTTAGATTTCGGAATTCCTCCTAACAAGATCCTAACCAAACATATTCTACATCTTTCATAGTGAGCATGTATAGAGGTATTGCCACATTCACCAGGAACCTCATGAATATGCTAATGCCATTTGATTAGTTCATGGAATCTTGAAAGTTATTTAGCATTCTTGGGCGGCTACAGTTTTACAATAATCTTGACCTTTATCAGATCTACTGCCTCCCTTTTGTAGATACTATGTGCCCCAACAGAGATCCAGTCGTGAGATGACAAACATGCACTTTGCTGGATTGAGGCAAACTAATACCATATTAGAGAGTTTGGGAAAATCCCAATTCCCATCTTACAAGAATGAAAAATGGGGGCATGGTAAACTCTTTTAAGATTTTATCAAAACCCCCTCATGTGACATATCATTGGAAAGCTCTTGAAGAGTAGGTTCTAAATCCACATTCTCCAAAAACTTTGGAATTGGTATGCTCAAGGTACACCAAAAAGTAGATTAAAAAGAAAATTTCCAAAGTAATGGGATTTTCCCAAACTCTCTAACATGGTCTTATCTGGCTTTTTCCCACTCCTCCAGGCACATCATGAGGTGTGTTATGTGGTCTTCTTTCTTTCTGAACACACTGGAATCATCCACGAAGATCCTCATGGACGTGGTTCAATATTCATAGAATATTTCTTGAACCACTTTTGAATTCATGAATACGCTAATGCCATTTGATCAGTTCAAGGAATCTTGAAAGTTATTTGGCATTCTTGGGCGGCTGCAGTTTTACAAGAATCTTGACCTTTATCAAATCTACTGCCATACCTTTTGTAGATACTATGTGCCCTAACAGAGATCCAATTGTGAGATGACAAACATGCACTTGGCTTGATTGAGGATCAATATAATACCATATTAGTGAGTTTGGAAAAATCCCAATTCCTATCTTGCAAGATTAAAAAATGGGGGCATGGTAAACTCTTTTAAGATTTTATCAAAACCCGCTCATGTGACATATCATTGGAAAGCTCTTGAAGAGTAGGTTCTAAATTCACATTCTCCAAAAACTTTGGAATTGATATGCTCAAGGTACACCAAAAAGTAGATTGAAAAGAAAATTTCCAAAGTAATGGGATTTTCCCAAACTTCCTAATATGGTCTTATCTGGCTTTTTTGCACTTCTCCACGCACATCATGAGGTGCGTTATGTGGTCTTCTTTCTTTCAGAACACATTGGAATCATCCACGAAGATCCTCATGGAGACATGGTTCAATATTCATAGAATATTTCTTGAACCACTTTTGAACTCATGAATATGCTAATGCCATTTGATCAGTTCAAGGAATCTTGAAAGTTATTTGGCATTCTTGGGAGGTGCAGTTTTACAATAATCGTGACCTTTATCAGATCTAATATCGTACCTTTTGTAGATACCATGTGCCCCAACAGAGATCCAGTCGTGAGATGACAAACATGCACTTGGCTGGATTGAGGCTCAAACTAATACCATATTAGAGAGTTTGGGAAAATCCCAATTCCCATCTTACAAGAATGAAAAATGGGGGCATGGTAAACTCTTTTAAGATTTTATCAAAACCCCCTCATGTGACATATCATTGGAAAGCTCTTGAAGAGTAGGTTCTAAATCCACATTCTCCAAAAACTTTGGAATTGGTATGCTCAAGGTACACCAAAAAGTAGATTGAAAAGAAAATTTCCAAAGTAATGGGATTTTTCCAAACTCCCTAACATGGTCTTATCTGGCTTTTTTCCACTTCTCCAGACACATCATGAGGTGCGTTATGTGGTCTTCTTTCTTTCTGAACACACTGGAATCATCCAGGAAGATCCTCATGGACGTGGTTCAATATTCATAGAATATTTCTTGAACCACTTTTAAATTCATGAATACGCTAATGCCATTTGATCAGTTCAAGGAATCTTGAAAGTTATTTGGCATTCTTGGGCGGTTGCAGTTTTATAAGAATCTTGACCTTTATCAGATCTACTGCCATACCTTTTGTAGATACTATGTGCCCTAACAGAGATCCAGTTGTGAGATGACAAACATGCACTTGGCTTGATTAAGGATCAATCTAATACAATATTGGTGAGTTTGGGAAAATCCCAATTCCCATCTTGCAAGATTAAAAAATGGGGACATGGTAAACTCTTTTAAGATTTTATCAAAACCTGCTCATGTGACATATCATTGGAAAGCTCTTTAAGAGTAGGTTCTAAATCCACATTCTCCAAAAACTTTGGAATTGATATGCTCAAGGTACACCAAAAAGTAGATTGAAAAGAAAATTTCCAAAGTAATGGGATTTTTCCAAACTCCCTAATATGGTCTTATCTGGCTTTTTTGCACTTCTCCACGCACATCATGAGGTGCGTTATGTGGTCTTCTTTCTTTCAGAACACATTGGAATCATCCACGAAGATCCTCATGGGGACATGGTTCAATATTCATAGAATATTTCTTGAACCACTTTTGAACTCATGAATATGCTAATGCCATTTGATCAGTTCAAGGAATCTTGAAAGTTATTTGGCATTCTTGGGAGGTGCAGTTTTACAATAATCGTGACCTTTATCAGATCTAATATCGTACCTTTTGTAGATACCATGTGCCCCAACAGAGATCCAGTCGTGAGATGACAAACATGCACTTGGCTGGATTGAGGCTCAAACTAATACCATATTAGAGAGTTTGGGAAAATCCCAATTCCCATCTTACAAGAATGAAAAATGGGGGCATGGTAAACTCTTTTAAGATTTTATCAAAACCCCCTCATGTGACATATCATTGGAAAGCTCTTGAAGAGTAGGTTCTAAATCCACATTCTCCAAAAACTTTGGAATTGGTATGCTCAAGGTACACCAAAAAGTAGATTGAAAAGAAAATTTCCAAAGTAATGGGATTTTTCCAAACTCCCTAACATGGTCTTATCTGGCTTTTTTCCACTTCTCCAGACACATCATAAGGTGCGTTATGTGGTCTTCTTTCTTTCTGAACACACTGGAATCATCCAGGAAGATCCTCATGGACGTGGTTCAATATTCATAGAATATTTCTTGAACCACTTTTGAAACATGGAAACATTCTTCATCCCAAAAGTCATTATAATGGAGGAAGGAGCTCCACATTTTGCCCCAAAAACTGTTTTTTCCTTGTCCTCTGGAGCCATCGGTACCCCTTTTTCTATCTCAAAGGCTATTATTTCCTTTATCTTCTGGAGCCATCTGCACTTGGTTATATCCACTGAACCCATCCAAAAAAGAGTATTTCTCATGCCCCAACTGCCACTTCCACTAGAGAATCTATGATGAATGGTAGCGGAAATGGATCCGATATGGTGGAGGTCTTTAGTTTGCAATAGTCTATACAGACTTATTAGGAATAATGACTATATGATAGTATCCATTATGCTTTGTCCACTGGATAGATGAACCCCACCCTTGACAGCTTATCAATCTCTTCTTTGACCTGTTTGGTGTACTTAGGGTTCATTCTATACCTACTCTACCGGATAGGGATTGCATCCTCTTCTAGGTTGATCTTGTTCTTGTAAAAGCTAAGATTGATCCTTTCATGTCCAAGTAGTTCCATGTGAACACGTCCTTGTAGGATCTCAACAACTTTAGGAGTATTCCTCTGAATTTGTGATCCAGTTTTTTCAGACGCGGACTATTATGGGCTCTTAATCATCTCCAATGTTTACTTTCTAAAGCTCATCCTCCTGGACTTTGATGTTCTTCCTCCTCAGTTGGTCTTTCTTCAGCTTGAGAGAAACCATGGCCTTTTTTTGCTTGGCATGTATTTTTCTATATTGTCATGACTAGCCTCCTCATCCTTATTTGTACTTTCTTCATTCATGAGTACCTCAGGATGAATGACTAGAACACCATATTGGGGAATATAGGAATTTTCCATAAGTTTGGGACACGTGGTCAAATCTTTGGATTAATCATAACTTGAACACCATTACTCCAAGTTGAGCGCTCTATAGCTCACTAGATTCCATTTTCCAAGTGCTTTCCAACAATAGGTCACATGATATGGTTTTGAAAAACTTATAGGCATGTTATCCAGGTCCCACCTTTTTAGTATTAAAAAAATGGGAGTTGGGAAATTCCCAAACTCATGAATATAGTGTTCTAGGACTTTTGGATCATATCTCTATACAATTTGTTGAATGTACAACTCAAAGAGCGACAACGGATCTGGATTTTCTTTTAGGATTTACTTTTCGTCACCCTAGGCCTTCTGCATGCAACAGTCTATTAACTAGATTTTACTTGTCTTTTCCTACGAGCAAGATGTATATGTAGAGTGGTCCTCTCTACCGTGCAATATAGTGCTCATAGAGTACTATCGATCAACAAATATGTTGAGAAACACAATGTCAATCTGAGGACTCGACTCGATTAGTGCATGAAGGCTTATCCCTTGCGGGAGAGCTCACATACACGCTCACATACACGAACCACCACTTGACGATTCAACCATTCAACACCTTAATCAATCTCTCAATCCCTTAAACCCACTACACTAATCAAGAGAACAAGCAATGCATGGGCAATCTCTTAATCCCATTCAAACATTGATTTAATCTTAGCTTTCCCTAATGCCAGCAAATCCATAAGCGTGCATCTACTAACCCACAAGCTTAAGCAAGCATAGAATGTAACATTCACAAACCCACAAGCTCATAGAGAGAGTCTATCCCCATAAATAACTCATTTCCAATGAAGTGGGCAAGAGCTTGCATTAATGGAGACTACACACACACACTACAAGCATGCAGCATACACAAGAGAAAAAAAGAAGCATTCAGCTAATCATAGATTAATCTACTTCAATGATGTTAAAACAGATTAAGAGAATGAAGTGGAGCTATACTCATTGGAGCTTGATGCTCATTAGAGTACAATAGAGAGAGAGTTAGAGAGTTGCCATAGCTTGAGAGCTCAAGAGCTTCACTCAATAGCTTATGAGAATGGCCAAAAACGTCCTCTTTCTTTAGCTAACATCTCTTTTATAGAGATGTCACTAACCCTAGACCTCTTTCACACATGGGCGGACAACCCATAAGTGAGCCTTGCTTAATACACTTAGAACTCTCATTTAGAACCCACATTGGCCTAAAACGATTTACATTGCACTTCGACACAAAAATAGGAAAAAGTTATGTGCGTCTTTATGTTCCCATGGCTACAATCCCGCTCTCTCGCATTAATTGCTTCCGGCCTCCTTCCATAATCCGTGTTCCCGTGAGTGAACATTCCCCCCTTCCTAAATCGCACATGTCCTCAGGCGCGGTAGAAACAAAAGCTGCAAAAAACAATGGAAGACAAGCAAAGTCTTTTATTGAAAAAAAACCAGCAATGACTATCTCACACGTGAGCATGCAAGTGAAAGGCCGATTAGAGTTTTAAAGAGTGTTAAAAGAAGCGAGTAAAGACTAGTCAAAGTGAGACTTAGTGGTAGATAGTGCTATGCAAAGGCAAGTGAAAGGCCAATTAGAGTTTTAAAGAGTGCTAAAAGAAGCGATTAAAGACTAGTCAAAGTGAGACTAAGTGGTAGATAGTGCTATGCAAAGGCAAGTGTGCTTGTACACCACAGGCTATGACCGCAGTCTCAATGTCCTACAAGTGTTTAAGTTATTCCGAAGTGGCAACCCTACTCCTAAATATAAGCCATGGTGATTGGACCTTTCTTTCTTTCTTTCTTTCTTTCTTTTTTTTGGGTGTGTAAAGAGTAGAAGATTAAAGAGAATTATTATTTTTAGCTTGATAAAGAGGAAGGTTCCATCCCAATGAGACCCAAGCAATGGCCAAGAGACCTCCACCAAGAGAATCTAAAGGTTGCTAAGTATCTCAAGGGTGATAGACCCTTTTCTTTATTTTTGACATAAGGAGTACCCCATGAAGATGAGGGCATCGGTCTCGAGGGCCCATAATGTACCCAAGAGTCCTACCAGCATCTATCAAGGCGATAGAGTCCTTGTAGGTCTTCTTCTTAATCTTTTAGACGTCAGTGTTCACCCCATGGAAACCAAGGCATCGGCCCCAAGGTGCTGAAACAACCCAAGGTCCTACCAAGCATTCCACATGGCCGTAGACACGTCATGTCTCAAGTCACTTCTATATATTTTTTAGGGCATGTGTTTCGTAAATTTTTTATTAATCATAGCACCTAGCCCATACGTAAGAGGTAGATACCACTAGGGATAACTAATATACTCCGAGAGCATAAGAACTTGGCCTACTCCGTTGGCATATATCTTACACCATCTTCAAATAGAAATACCTTCTACTAAGTCCTCTAAGAATCTAGAAATCACTCACCACATATTAACAACTAATTTAAAACTGAAACCAGCCAACTGTGTGTGAACATGCAAACAATATATGCAAAAGTGAAAAGCACATAAAGAATAAAAGATTATGATTTGAATACACCTGTTTTGTAGTGCTCGTTGATGTTGTGCGTTTGTCTTGATGCATTGCTGATGTGCAGATTGCTTCTCTTTGCTCTTTGTAGGCATTGCATGTCTCCCCCCTTCCTAATTTGTGTGCACGGTAGGTGGACTATTAGGGCATGTTTGTTTGCTCTTGTTTAGCTGAGATCTCTCTAAAATGTCTTATTAACAAACAAGAAAAGAAAAGAAAAGAATAAAATTTGTTATTGGTGCCAATCACCAAATATAGCCGAGGGGAAAAACCTAGTGGGAGAAAAGTGTCCTGGCTTGTTGATCTTATTGTGGAGTTGATGAGCTTACCCTGGCATTGGCCGTGGATCCGTGTCCACTTCTGCTAGAAAGATGGTATCAATCACTTCAGGATGCAAGAACAACCCTGTACAAAAGCCGACCTCTGGAGAAGGTGGTAGAGAAAGGAGTGCTTCCTCGCTAAAATATGGCATTGGTTCTATGGAAAGGTTAAGCAAACAATTCCGATTTTGGAATTGCTCAATATAGGTGCTCATAGTGATCCAAAATTGACATGTTGAGGCTGGGGGAAGAAGGGCTTGCAAGATAGGTGGTTGCAAGTCATTTATGCATGTATCCCTCCATTGTTGTGCTTGAACCTCCTCAGGTAATCTACGTTGATTTGGTCCTCGGTCTGGTACTCTCACATCAAGAAGGTTATGGCGTTGGGGTGTAATTTCTACAATTTGTTTTATTAAGCCCGTGCCATATCGTCGAAAGTAAGAGCAGCATAGCCAACAAATGTGTGAAGCTTCCCCTAATACGAGTCGTGTACACTCTTGACAATGTGGAAATGGATGATGTTGTTGATAGAATTAAGTGACAAAGTGATGCCCACAGCAAATTTCACCTAAGGGAGCATAAAAGTACCTAGAATGAGTTTGAAAAGGAGGAGCACTATAACCCCCGCGATGTTCAGGTTGAGTACTATCAGGGTCAATGCATGGTGGACAAGTATCTCGCCAAGTATCTATCAAGAGGTATCTGGGCGTAGAACAGTGAAATTTAGAAACTTCAAAATTTATACACTCATATCCATCATTACAATCCCTATCAAAAACAATGTAGATAAGATCATCTCAAAAAGAACACAATCCTGTAAAGGCATAAGGAACCACATTAGTAAAAGTGAGACTATTCAAACACTGATCTACCAAAGAGCTTCAATTGTAGTATTAATGCCTTACCTTTGAATTTGGGTATGTCCTTCTTAAGAGGTGGGAAGGATAGCAATTGCCGAGGAATTTGAGCAAGATAAGAGGATTTAGGCAGTGAAGTGCTAGAATCTATGCTTAAAGGAGACTCATGTAAAGTTGGATTTGTCTTAGGTACACAAGTTGATGGTGGAAGTGTGTAACAAGGAGAAGTTGGGACAACTGGTGATTCAATACATATTTGGGGAAGGTCAACACAAGGAGATTTGTAGGTGCTATCACAACCACCTATCCTATCTTGAAGAGGTTGTGTTGATTTCCTTTGCACCCACTGATATGAAAAACCAAGAGTGGCTTTTGGAATCTTATTACACTCTTCTGGCTCTAGCAAACCTTGGCATTTGGGAAGCCAAAGTATTGTTGCACCCTCATAATAGCCTTGTTCTTTAAGAATATGCTTTGGAACCCAATGAGTAACAATCTGAGGTTTAGGCTTGGAAAAGATATGCTTTTTAGGAGGTTTAGCAACTAGTCTAGATGGTACAAGTTTGTACGCATCTTTGGGTAGCCAAATTGACAATTCCTTCTTGCCTGGCCTTCTTTGAGCAGTGTGACTAGAGTAGTTGGAACATGCCAACCATGGCCCTCATTTGAGGACTCATCGATTATCCACATCATTTGTCTTGGAGCTTGAAGAGCAGATGTTGAAAGTGGGTTGTGTAAGGTAGAACTACCACCCTTTTGACATGATAAAACTCGTGGAAGCAGATCCCAAGATGCCATCAGAATCAATTTGCAATTTGTATTGTCTATTCTTCCAATCTAATGAACAATTGGTAGCACTTAACCATGATCGACCAAGAACAGCCTCTACCACTGCCTATAGCCACATAAAAGGGAACTGACTTCTGGTGATCCTGAATGGACATCATAATGACACATGCGAGGCTCTTTTCCTGGCTCAGTGATATCAAATTTTTTTGCATGTTTTGGACCATCATATGAAACCCCTAGCATGCTTGGCTTTTGTCGCATGGGCTGTTGAAGAACAATCTTCTGATCTTGAAGAGTGTATTGTGTGAAGTTGGGGGGAAAATTGAGACCTTGTTCTTGTCCACTTGATCATCACTAATTGAAGGCCATGCGGTTTTGAGCTCTCTTTTGCAATCTTGCTTCAGAGTTTTTCGTTCAACCTTTATCTTTGCACTTCTGACACTCTCTTTTGAATCTGTTTGTTGAGACTTGAGTTTTTGTTTTGGTCTCTTTGTTTTTTTATGATTTTTGCTAACAGTTTTTAGCTTTTCTCCTGGTTGGAATCCATTTGATCGTTTTACTTGGTCTTTGATACTATCTTGTGCTTGGACATAGTATAGATATCCATTCTTTCTTGAGAAGTGAGGTGGTGGTCGAGAGTGTTCATTCTTAAACTCCTCGTTTTCTTTTTGTATTCTCTCACATCGTTCCCTCTCGTCTTGTTTACAGATTCTCTTATGGCTCTTATAGCATTTACGTTTAGGTCAGCTTCGAGGGATCTCTACTTGAACCTCCCTTCCTCTCAAAAGTAGGCGTGCCTTTCCTAACTCTTCCTCGGGGATTATCACATCATCATCAAAATTAGAGTCCCATCCATCTTCCTTATCAGCATCATTAGTAGATTCGAGTGTTAAATCCTCCACTGAGACTTCCTCTACATGCAGCACTGTTGTGGATGCATCCCCATAGTACAAATCATCTAGAAGGTCACGTGGTTGTACCATTCATATAGGAATAATGTCATATCCATCTGAGTCACAAAATTGAATTCTCTTAGGTAAAGCACATGTCGATAATGTTGCAAGGACATGACTCCATTCTAGGGGATCAATTAAGTGCTCAGGGAAGGGTTGTGGAATGTATGCCTCATCTGATACACTTCCATTACCCTTAAGTCTCTCAGTGTTGAAATCCTTACATGAGGCTCCACACATCCACAGATCTTCTCACCCATCTGACAATGTAACTCTTGAGCCCTCAGATGAAGCAGAATCAAACTCATCTATTGGAGACCTTGTTACATTACGATATGAGTGATTCTTTAGGTTGATCCTTGTGATGACAGAATCATGTCGAAGGTACAAATAATTGTATCCCCAATCTTGAATCATTTGAAATTGTCGCATGAATGGTCTACCCAATATCACTTCATAGTTTGGATGCTTTCCAAAATCCACTACTGCAAATGTGTGCTCATATTCAATCCCACATGTGGTGACCAATATGTTCTCTAGCAGCCCAATGGGATGTTCTAAGCTTCCATCTGCTAGCTGCAAGCGCATCCTGGTACTCCTAATAGCTGGTTTGCCCCACTTTTCCCAAATGGACCTTGTCACAATGCCCACTCATGCACCACTATCAAGTATTGCAGTTGAAGCTACTTTTCGCACTTCTAATGGGAGGGTAGCATTTCCCTGATCGTCCTCATAAAATTTTTCTACTTTGTTGATAGGAACTGGCATAACATGCTTTGTCTCAGGGTGTATAGTACATTGATGGTGACCCTTTTGTAGCAATACATGCTCTGACAAACATGTGGCAATATCATTCCACAACTCTGGTCGAAGCTTTATCAAATCAAGCAAAGGTAAGGTACAAGCCACTGGTGCTGACAAAATAGCTTGCACGATATCCATATCCATCTCCTTTGTCAACCTTCTATGCATGGAGGGTATCCTCAAGGTTTGAGAATAGTTCTCATATTCTCCCAAATAAGATGGTAAGGTTTTCATTGTATGCTTACTTCTAGGAGAAACAATTGTTTGAACTTCCTCCTGGGTGCTTGGGCGTCTAGAGTTGTTTTCTGTGCCCCTCGTAAAATCCACTTCAGAGAATGGAGGTGAAATAATAGAGGACATATTCTCATTAACTTTCTCATGAACTGCTGCCCACATCTCATTTGACATGTCCTCGTTAGCATCAATAACTTCATCATTGCATGGGAAGGCAAGACTAGGTGGTGGCAGAATGCCTTCTTTCAATGGGGTGTCAATTGGTGCAGACTTCTCGCTACTATGAGCTTGTGAGATCAGCTCACTTTTCATTTCCCAACTTGATGACACTTCTCGTATGGTTTCTAATGTTGGCTTAAGAGAGGTGGGGCCCCGAGGGATAGGTGGAGGTGGGTCCTCAAGTATTGATTGAGCTTCCCTAATGAGTTGCTGATGTACAGCTAGATTGATCTTCTCCTCACGAGGGTTTGGGTATTCTTGAAGCTTCTTGGGTAGCTCAGATAAAGCTACAATGCAACTTCTATGAGCATCAATGATGGCATCTAGAGTCTCGTTCACCTTATCCACAAAAACAGAACCCCCTGAACTATCCTCGGTTGTAATAGCCTCATCTTGTTTAGCACTAGCCCAGGTTGAGGTTGATGCTCTTCATGCACTTCTTGGGATGTAAAAGCTTGATCCTTCATGTTTTGTTTAGAGACTTCTTGAGAACTAGTGGATGCACTCTTAGTTTGCTTGTTGCAGTTCTTTTTCCTCCGAGTGGTCCTTTTTCTATTGGAATGTAGGGTTGTGTCCACTAGATTTGCCTTTGCATCCCTAGTTCGAGGTGTCTCATCAGTCTGCATTTCAGCATTTCGTGTCTGTGATCTAGTCATGACTCTAAGTGGCATGACATCCTCAATCTCTGATGAAGGTGGCCATGGAACTGCCTCTACAAAGTTGAGTGAGACCTTTGGTTGAGAGGTGCCTTCCTCATGTGGTTTCAGCAAACAATCCTTTGGAAACTGTTCTACACAACACCCTAGACAATATCTTTCAATTGGTGGAAACTGTGGTACTATTGGATTGGATCGAGCTGCTTGCCTTTGGCGATGTGGATAATCCCGAGCCCAATGGGCTTCTCTGCACTCATAACAGGGGCCCATTAGTTTGGCTTCTACTTTCCTTTACTGCCATTGACCTGAGGGGTCTGGAGTCCTAGGTTGGTAGCCGCCTACCAACATCAAAGAATTTTGTTCCCCGGTGCTTGGCTTGGATATGCGGGACTTTCAAAGAGATTTTCCTTGGATGAATATGATGCATATTCCTCCTCCACATAGCTTGGGTTTACCAAGTCTCTACACATATTTAAATTGTCGTAGTCAACAAACCTCACAGGAGCAGTCCCAGGAGCAGGAGGTGGAGCTCCAAGTACAGGTCATGCTTGCTCTTTTGCCATCGGTGGCTTACGTTCAAAATTAGTATACTGTTGATGCATTTGTGAAGCCACTACACCCCTTTGCTGCTCATGCTCTTGTCTCATTCTTGCAATGCGAGTACATTCCTGTGTGGTGTGGGTATAATTCCAAGCACAGGCCTGGCACCACTTCTTTGTGGGATGGTTTGTGACTAGAGGAGAAAAGGTATTCTTCGGTTTTATGGTTACTGCCACATGCTCCACAAAGATGAGGACCTGTAGGTAGTACACTCCTCATTCGCTGCTGTTGTTGTGGCTGCATGGGTGGGCGATAGGTTTGTCCCAATCTCCTTAGTACTAGGATGGCTATCTGGTCTGGATTTCACAAGTGAATCGAGTCATGACGTGTCTACGGCCATGTGGAATGCTTGGTAGGACCTTGGGTTGTCTTAGCACCTTGGGGCCGATGCCTTGGTTTCCATGGGGTGAACACTGACGTCTAAAAGACTAAGAAGAAGACCTTCAAGGACTCTATCACCTTGATAGACGCCTTGATAGATGCTGGTAGGACTCTGGGGTACATTATGGGCCCTCGAGACCGATGCCCTCATCTTCATGGGGTACTCCTTATGTCAAAAACAAAGAAAAGGGTCTGTCGTCCTTGAGATACTTAGCGGCCTTTAGATTCTCTTGGCGGAGGTCTCTTGGCCATTGCTTGGGTCTCATTGGGATGGAACCTTCCTCTTTATCAAGCTAAAAATAATAATTTTCTTTAATCTTCAGCTCTTTACACACACACACACACACACACACACACACAAAAAAGAAAAAAAGAAAGAAAGAAAGAAAGGTCCAATCACCATTGCTTATATTTAGTAGGGTTGCCACTTAGGAATAACTTAAACACTTGTAGGACATTGAGACTGCGGTCATAACCTCTGGTGTATAAGCACACTTACCTTTGCATAGCACTATCTACCACTTAGTCTCGCTTTGACTAGTCTTTACTCACTTCTTTTAGTACTCTTTAAAACTCTAATCGGCCTTTCACTTGCATGCTCACGTGTGAGATTGTCATTGCTGGGTTTTTTCAATAAAAGGCTTTACTTGTCTTTCATTGTTTTTTGCAGCTTTTGTTTCTACCGCGCCCGAGGATGTGCGCGATTTAGGAAGGGGGGAATGTTCCACGGGAGCACTCACGGGAACACGGATTATGGAAGGAGGCTAGAAGCGATTAATGCGAGAGAGCAGGATTGTAGCCATGGGAACATAAAGACGCACAATTTTTCCATATTTTTGTGTCGAAGTGCAATGTAAATCGTTTTAGGCCAATGTGGGTTCTAAATGAGAGTTCTAAGTGTATTAAGCAAGGCTCACTTATGGGGTTGTCTACCCATGTGTGAAAGAGGCCTAGGGTTAGGGTTAATATTACATTCTGTGCTTGCTTAAGCTTGTGGGTTAGTAGATGCACGCTTATAGATTTGCTGGCATTAGGGAAAGCTAAGATTTAATCAACGTTTGAATGGGATTAAGAGATTGCCATGCATTGCTTGTTCTCTTGGATTGAGAGATTGTTTGAGGTGTTGAATGGTTGAATCATCAAGTGGTGGTTCGTGTATGTGAGCTCTCCCACAAGGGATAAGCCTTCATGCACTAATCGGGTCGAGTCCTCGGATTGACATTGTGTTTCTCAACACATTTGTTGATCGGTAGTACTCTATGAGCACTATATTGCACGGTAGAGAGAACCGCTCTTCAAAAGCTTTCTATTAAGCATTCTATGCATTATGCATAGGCTTAGGCTTAACATAAACTAGCTAATCCATTCACTTATGCATTAAGAGTAGGGTTTAGGGCACTCACCTCTTTTTTCTCTTGTTCTTCTTGCTTGCTAATGTGTTAATGAGAAATAATTTGTTTGATTTATTATGGTTCTTTTTTGTAGGCATTTTCAAGTGAGTAAGGTTTTGGGAATAGCCTCTCATACGGTAAGCCCTTTTTCTTTGTGCTTTGTGCTTTGTGCTTCTTGTCTTTGTGTTTTTGCTTGGGTAATGGGGATTAGGGTTAGGTCAATAGGCTAGGGCTATGCATATCCCTCTTATGCATAGGGCTATGCATAGCCCTCTTCATGCATAAGGGCTTATGCATAGTCCCCCTTTATGCATAGCTCTCTTTATGCATAAGGGTTGATGCATAAGCCCTTATGCATAGAGCTTATGTATAAGAGCTTATGCATAGGGCTTATGGATAGCCCTATGCATAGGGCTTATGCATAAGCGCTTATGCATAGGCTTCTTATGCATAGCCCTCTTTATGCATAGGCTTCTTATGCATAGCCCTCTTTATGCATAGGGCTTATGCATAGCCCTCTTATGCTAGCCTGCTTATGCAATAGGGCTTATGCATAAACCCTATTATGCATAGTGAGCTAATGTTTTGATTTTATATGATAATTTTCTATAGGTCTATTCAAGCGAACGACCTCCAAGGGCATAGGCCATGCATCCGTTTCATACGGATTCGGCTAGTAGAGGTAAGCCCTCTTTGTTTATGCTCACCCTTGGGTGCCAGGGATTAGGTTTAGGGTTTAGGTATGCATAGGCCATATACATATGGCCTTATGCATATGGCATATGCATACGGCTTATGCATAGGCCTTATGCATAGGCCTTATGCATAGGCCGTATGACGTATGCATATGGCTTATGCACATAGGCCGTATGTTGTATGCATACAGCTTATGCATAGCCCTCTTACGCATAATGAACTAATGTTTTGATTTTATATGATAATCTTTTGTAGGTCTATTCAAGCGAACGACCACCAAGGGCATATGCCATGAATCTCTTTCATACAGATTCGGCTAGTAGAGGTAAGCCCCCTATGTTTATGCCATATGCCATACGGCTTATGCATAGGTTGTATGTCGTATTCATAGGGCTTATGCATAGGCCATATGCATAGGACCTGTGCATAGACCTTATGCATACGGCATATGGCTTATGCATAGGGCCTATGCATATGGAGTATGCATAGGCCTTATGCATAGGCCATATGTCATATGCATATGGCTTATGCATACGGCTCATACATAGGCCGTATGCCGTACGCCATATGCATAGGCCTTATGCATAGGCCGTATGCCGTATGCATATGGCCTATATGCACGTATGCATAGGCCGTATGCATATGGTCTTTACATATATGGCTTATGCATATGGCCTATGTATAGAGATATGGGGCATTGTTATATGCCATCTAGAATTTTGCTTATGTCAGGTTAGGAGTCATTATCCGCGAGTAGGTGGTTATAGTGGAGGGGATCTCTCGATCTTCTCACTATCCTTCTCTTGTAAAAGAGGAGTTGCCTTTGGCTTTAATAGTGGGGAGCGTGTGGAAAGTCCTCAAGAGCTATCATCCAAAAAAGGGGCATTATCCACCCTGCTTGTCTAAGTAGTATTGTAGGAGGTCTTAGTAATGTTCTAAAATCACATGTTGTATTCTTTGTCTAAGCTTTAAGTATGGCTCGGGTTTGATAAATCATGTTTTGTTGCCTATGCATGTATGTAGCAACAATGTCGATTGACCTGTCTCACAAGATCCTGATGTGGCCAATCTACTGTCCATTATAAATGAGTGATATGGGCAGCAAGCTTAGTCGCAGTTTATAGACATAGGTATGGTTCCATCAAGCCTTTTCACATACACAAACTTAATCTTTTAAGCATTCTATTTGTATTATATTTTAATTTTATATGTAGGTAGACTTGCAGTCGTCGGCGGGCCAGTCGACGCCATGGGGCAGACTACCCCACTTGGCGAATCAATGCCAGGGGGGAAATCTACCCCACTTGCTCAGTCCGGGCAGACCACGCCTTTGATAGGTACAGGGCTAGGTGGCATAGGACTGAGTGGTGTAAGCCCATGACGGTATGGGTGTGATTAGCCTACACCATCTTCTTCTACTTGAGCCACCCCCTCTCCCTCACGTTCGTCTTTGCCACCGCGACGATCGATGACATAGAAGGGAGTTTGGGAAGGGTAGTAGATGTGCTAGCGGGGCGAGAGCTGGCTACTTTTGGTTTGGCAAAAGTAGCACTAGGGCTCTCGATGCATCTCCCCAACAGGTGGGCTCATCATCCACACATTATGAGCCAGCCCCCCCAGGAGACCCATTCCACGGTTCGATCCACGCCTCTCCTACCATACACCGTGGATGTGGATGGTTCCCTCGTGATGGATGCACGAGGTAAGCAAGTCATAAATTGTATGCATGTACTTGCAAACTTGAAGTTCGTGAACTCCTTCAAAAAATGGAAGCGCACAAGATGAACTTTCTAAGCAATATGTTATCGATGTGTTTAAGTTAGAGTTCCCCATGCCACATGCGGGTCTGTGCTTCTTCGAGGAGTGGATGAAGCAACACATCAAACTTTTTCTCTCTAATAGGAGAGAAAATATGAAGAGAGTAGCGAAAAATATTTTAGAGAAGCCTAGCGTGTGTACGATCGAGGCGTGCAGGCACGCACGCAGTTTCATGACAAAGAACCTAGGTGCTTTTCAACAACAAGCGACGGCAAGTGCTTCCCGACTACGGAAGCAAGGGGCTTCACACTTTGGCTCCGACCGAAAAAATCTCCTTTCAAATTACTTGTTTTGTAAGTATCATTTCTTCTCTCCTTTCATTTCATTTTGTACTATATTGTTTTCTTGAAATAATTGTATATTTTCTTAATTGTTTTTTTTGTATAGGGAGGTTGTTGGGTGTGACCCAACAAAGGAAGAATATGACTATGGGTAAAGATCCACCCGTCTGCAGTTGTGGGCATGGTTGCGTACGGAGGTGTACGCTTGGATGAGTCTGTTTTGGGGACTTAAGTTGATGAGGTAATGTGCTGCCTAAACCATTTTCTTTTCTACATCTAATTGTATTTCCATGCTTTCCTTACCTTACGCTTGATGGCATGTATGCAGGATGAAGGGGAAGAAGAAGAAGAGGATGAAGGGGAAGAAGAAGAGGAGGATCTACATTATCAGCATCATGAAGCAAGTGAAGAGGACAAGGAATTGGATGATGAAGATCACTCGGAATCCGATGAGGATTCCAGTTAGACACCCACCTCTTCATACCTCTTTTCTAAAAACTTTATGTATATATGGCCAAAGGCCCAATAATTTCTGAAATATAATAACTTTTTGGGCTCAATTGCATTCTCCACAATGTATGTGATTCTTGTATTTGTGTTTGTAATTCTTGTGTTTGTATTTGTGTATTCTCCATAATCTGAACCTGTGACTTTGTTTTATTTATTAAAAAAAAAACTGGGACAGACTAGGGAGTCCCATGTAGACTCTTTCTTGCTCCTTATGCTCTAGCTCTCTACCTTATCCTCTTACAATTTTTGTACAGTTCTTGTGTGTGCTAGTGAGAGTGTGTGAGTGTGTGAGAGATAGAGGGTTATTATCTTTTTGTAGGGGACCATGGTCTTGCAACACTTTCAAGTTCCAAGCTCTACATGCAGAACTCTTATGGTGACAATGGGAGGCAGGTCTTCTCGAGTGTTAGATAGCATTCTTGTGATTTCTCTTCTACAAGATAGCGGGTAAGCAATAAGGTTCCCACAACGATATGTGAAAGGTAAGATCTCTTCACTTGGTTAGCCTTGAGATAGTGAGTGTGGTGGGTTTGGGATTTCCATTGGCATTGCCCACCACGGCAAAGAATACGGTTTCTCCCTAACATTTGAGAGGATTCTTGTGTAGGGCTTGTTTTCATTGGTGGGTTTGTGATTTCCATTGGTGAGTTTGTGCTTTCCATTGGCATTGCCCCCCATCGAAAATCCCTAACATTTGAGTAGATTCTTGTGTACGGCTTGTTTTCATTGGCCATGTGGTGAAAGATATATGTGTGGAATAGCTCTCGTGCCATTAGTTAGATCGGGTTGATTGTAGATGTTTTGGAGTGTTTTGGTTTGATTAGAGGTGTTTTGGGTTGATTTGCAAAAATAGATAGGGTTTTGATTGATGTTTTTTCTCATGGAATGGTCCTTGTGAAGAAGGATTTAGGTTGTGGTGGATTTGGTTGCTTTTCTCATTTAGGGTGTCTTTGGATAGGAACATGATTTTTACAACTTGGTTTTAAGGATTAGTGTTGAGAGTTAGCTCACCATTAATTTTAGTTAATAATATTATTAAACTAGTAAGTTAGTATTAGTTAGCATTAAGTGTTGGATATTTATTTTTGGAGTTAGTTAACGAGTTAGCATTAAAACAAGTTAGTATTAGTCTTAAAAAGAAGTGATTAGTTAGAATTAAAAGGAGGTAGTATTGAATTAGTTTAATAGTAGGTAGACATTAACTAGTTGATTAGGTGGCTAAGGGTCATTAGTTTAGTTAGAATTAGGATGTTGTGTGATTAGTTTAGTTAGGGTTCGGATTTGTATTGGCTAAAAAAAGAAAAATCACAAAAAAATAAATCTCCTCTGCCATTGCCTAGCTCTTGCCTCTCCTAGGCTCACAAGCTACCTTGCCCTTGCATGCTCTACGACAACCTACCTCCCTTGCCCAACACTAACACACAGTAGCTTCTTTTGTGTGATCACGCGCGCCCTAAACCAAAGTAATATACCCTTCCCTTGGAGAGTTGTTTTTAGAGGCTATTGCATAGGCAAGAGAAAGCTTCATCAATCTAAAAAATCCCTAGTTTGATCCATTATTGTTAAGGGGACAATGTCTGAAGCAGTACAATTGGGAAAAGAGGCAAGAGAAACAAGGGAACACAGAAAAAGCAGCATAGGTTTTTCTTTCTCTATTGTGCTCTCTTAGCTATTAGGGGTTTTAAGGTTTGTTTTCTCTAAGGGACTATGGTTGAATTTCTCTTCTCTGTTGTGGCAAAGAACAATCTCTTTGAGTGTGTGTGCTCAGGATTATTCACAACTTAAGTCCCTTCTTAATCTCCCTAACCTTCTCTTAATCCCTTCCATCTCTTAGATTAATTGCACAAAGTTAATGAGAAGTTGGGAAAGATCATCGTAAGGTGGCCTTGTATTTCTTAGTAGTGTGTGGCCACTATCTAGCATAGTGCAATACTTGATCTGAGTAGTGGGAGTCAAGGCATAAAAGTTTTTCTTCGTCTTCTACATTCAATTTTGGGTTTCTTGTTGTAAACAATTGTGGGGATTCAATTTGATTTAGTGGTGCGAGTTGATTGTCAAGTGTTAGGTGCTAAAGTGGGTGGTGGGCATTGATTGTTGATTCATTGCCAAAATTTTAGGTGGGGATAGCTGAAACTCAACCACCCACTCTCGCGGGGAGTTAATAATTAGTGTAACGCTAATTATGGCACACACATATGTATTAATTTCTTATGGCTAGAACTTTGTGCAATGGTGTGAAGGAATATTTTGTGGTGTCATGTTTCTGCATTTAATTTCTTTATGATGGTAATCATTTACTTACCACCACTAACGGTGGAAATGTGGGTCCTACCTAGCTTCATGTGGGTTACCTCTCATCTATGAGCCTCACAGATGCAAGGCTCGCACCTCCCGACCTCCTTTGTGTTACTTTCTAGGTGTGGGTCCTCTATCCTTGGATATTTGCTTGTGGGCTTGCTTGTGTGAGCCTCATGTCTCCTCGGCTCCTCAAAGTTACCCCCAAGGTGTAATCCTCATGATTCCAAATCCACAATGATTCCTTCATATTTCTACTTATCAAGTGTTGCAAAGTGGGCTTGTGCCTACACCTCTAAGCCTCCTCAATGTGGCTCTTGAGGTGTGCACTTCACAAGCGTGCGCCTCACAGGCATAAACCTTCACGGTGTGAGCCGCCTCACACGCGTGAACCTTCACAGTGTGAGCTTCATAAGCATGAGCCTCATGCACGTGAACCTTCACTGTGTGAGCCTCACAGGCGTGAACCTTCACGGTGTGACATTAGGGAAAATTTGGACTCAAATTGGGCCCTTTAAGGATTTGTACACATTCTCTCTCTACAGAAATGGGCTCATCGTGAAATGTTTGCAAATCAACTCAGAACTGAGTGGAGTTTTGACATTTAAAATCTACTCTTCGAGACCTTTACATGCCACGCTATCACCAAATTTGAGGACTTCTTGAATATGCATAATTTCCCATCATGCTATATATCATTGGAATGTTCTAGACGAAGAGTAAAATCCAAATGTCCAAGCTCCGCTCACTTTTGAGTTAATTTGTAAAAATTTCACCATAAGCCTATTTTCATAGAGAGAGAATTTGTATGAATCCTTAAAGGGCCCAATTTGAGTTCAAATTTTCCCTAATGGCTTCACAAGTGTGAGCCTCATGGGTGTGAAGCTTCATGGAATTAGCCAAGTGCATAGTACATTCATGGGTGCTTCACAAACATAGATCCACCTTCATAACACTGACTTGAGCTTCACACATACGCATTGTTAAACCCATTGGTTGAACTACACATTCATCTCTAGTGATGCAATAATCTAGACTACACTTGATAAGAGCCCACTCAGATTGTGAGCCAGCTTTAGGCCACTCCAACTTTGTGCATATTCTTTCTTTTTGTTTTCTGCTTTATCTTTTCTTACATCCACAGGCACTCACACACACCCACCATATACAATCACAACTCTTGCGAGGCGTTACATGCTACTTTGGTCATCATTCATTCGTCTTTGGTTTGTCATCATTATTTTTAATTCTTTTTAAAGCATAGTTCACTTACATAATATGCACTTAAGAAAGATAACACCTGAAAACTCACACAAAAAACATAAAAATGTATTTAAAAAATAAAAAAACAAAAGAAACAAAAGAGATAATGTGGAAAGAAACACATTCGCAAAGGGGTAAAACAACAAACTTAACATCTGTGTTTTGGTGGAACACGGAGCTACACACTCTCATTCCCCTCGATCTTTCCTTGAGAAAAACCAAAACTGCATCTTGCAAACACTCTTGACTACAAGGGGGTATCATTTTGGAAGGGCAACTATATGCACTTGTAGTCTAGAAAAGTGGTGTTTTTAGTTATCTCTAACCTTATGTATAAAAACAGTGAGAGTGAGGTCGCCTCGTATGTTCCCATGATGACAAGTAACCTTATGTATAAAAACAGTGAGAGTGAGGTTGCCTCGTATGTTCCCATGATGACAAGTAACGAGACAAGAATTCAGCAATTTCTAACCCCACATCTCCTGAGAAGCCCTGTTGAAATATATGGTGTACAAGTGATAAAGGGTGAGAGAAAGAGGTCATGTATGTGTGAACATATCCCAAATAAAGCGGGAATGTGGGTGGAAAAGGGATCTAGGGTTGGCCCAACCCTAGCCCTTGGTGGACCCTATATAAAGGGCAGGAGGCCTCACTTTTTGTAACTCAATCAAGAAATTCACAAGGTGAAGGTCAAGCCAACTTTGGAGTAGCTGAAATAGAAGGTAATATAGAAGCTTTCTATACATCTTGTGTTCTTGTTCTCTCTCATATATGTTGCTTTATCTTGCCATCAACTATTGCTTCCGTTGTGCGTACTCCCCATAATTTTGACATGGTATTAGAGCCTAGCACAAAGGCTAAGTTCTCCTTCAATCCCCTTTTCTTTCTCTTTCACTATCATAAGCCATTCACATCCTCATCAAGAAGCATGGTGGTAGAAGAAGGTGAGAAGAAGCAAAAAGGCATCAAGAAGGAAGGCAACAAAAGAGATTCATCAAAGAGGAGATTGCGTCATTATCAAACAAGTTTCTGAAGCTTGGAAGAAGAAGAAGATGATCCTCATCATCAACAAGAAGAAGAAGAAGAAGAGGAGGAGGAAAAAGATGAAAAAAACGCAAGCAAGTTGGTAAATTTTTGGTTTCTTCCGTCAATCCAATTCCGTCTGTCGATATCTCTCTTTGGAGCCTTGGAGGCTGAAAGAGGAAGCATTGGAGTTTCTTTTGCAAATTTCTTTGGATATGAAACTCTCATCAAGGAGGTAGAAGACATAAGCAAGGGAAAAAAAAACGCATCTCTTCAATCTGTTCGTTTGCGTTTTTACCGTCGGCCGCCGTCCGTCCGTCAATGTCAAGTTTGCTGTTGTCATCCGTCACAGATCCCATCGCCATCAACACTACTGCCATGAGCGACCAGCCGTTGTTGCTTATGCAACAGCTTGATGAGTACATGTGACAAGGCCACATCTTGGCAAGCAGCTACTACGCCAACAAAATGCCCAGCTTCAGCAGCCAGCATGAAATGAGAAAACACTGCACATAGCAAGAAACAGCATCGTTGCAATGACAGCAACCGCACTGCAGCTAGCTCCTTTGTGCATAGCAAACGCAGCCATCTTCACCTTTGCAGCAGCCCGGCAACGCCAACACGACAACTTCAGCACGTAGGCAATAGATGGCGAGCGCATCCACAACGAATCTGCAGCACAATCATTATCCAGTGCATTGTTTCCCTGAAATTTTTTAAAAAATCACCTTTGATTTCAAAGGTTGTGTTTTTTTGAAAGGTCTTCTCTAAAGTTATTTTGTTTACACCTTTCTATAAGGTTTTGTAAACCCTTGGAGGTTCTTTAATAAGCCTTTCTATGAGGTTTTCTCTAAACCTTTTCCTCTAAGGTTTTTTCAACCGATTTTTTTTCTTCAATGCTCATAATGCCAAAGGTTTCCAAAGGTACTCTTTTTCATCAACAAAAATCAAGAGGTTTTTGTTATTCATCAAAGATCACTTGTCAAACTTGAGTTCTTTTTTGCCTCGTAAATGGAGTTAGACATTGCCCTTGTTTTTTTCAAGTGGTAAGACCTCTCCTACCCCTATCTGTTGGAGCTATATATAGCTAGCCCTAACTCACTCTAGGTCTTGCCTATATATATGTGACTTGTGACTGATATGATTCATTCTTGTGGAGCGTATGTGGTGTCTCTTTTCTCGTCTCTCTCCCTCTCTCAACATGGTATCAGAGCGATTCTAATCATAAGGGAAGCATCTACGTCTTCTTGTTCAATTTATGATTATGATTTCATGTCTTACAAGATTGATCTTTGGTAACAGTTTTCTGTAGGGTTGATTGGTTCTTTGATTATATGTTGCCTACATGATTTTATAGCTCCACGTTTTGTAATTAGAATTGTTTCTTAATCGCATCCTTAAAACCAAAACCAGTGCTCGTGCGTAGATGGTACAGTGCTGGTGAATCCTATCAAAACGGTTTGTCAATCGGAGTTCTGAGTCAAAAGTTAGGACAGTTTAGGCAAACTGCATCTAAAATAGTAAAACAGGTTCTTTGTGAGAGCAAACAAGTAGTTGAAAATAGTAAAACAGGTTCTTTGTGAGAGCAAACAAGTAGTTGTCTCTGAGTCGTAAGCAGGATTTGATCATCAATGCTTTCGGTGAAAGCTTCAAACGGATGCTTGCTGTACAAGCTACAATAAGATACAAAACTTGCCATGCAAGTTGCGTCATAACGCGGTGCTTTTTCTTATTATTATTTTCTTCTTTTATGGACCTCTAAGTTTGCTTACGTGCATGAGAAACGGGTCTCCTCTTTTAGAGTTCTAATTTTGGTTCACGTTCTATTCTTTACACGATCACTTTATGCTCATTGTCTGGTGCATGCCTATTTTGGCTACGTTTCTCATATCTCGTACATGGTCTGCAAGTTCTACGATCTTATCTTGTACGTGTTCTCACAACCCAATATACCATACTTGTTAACGGATTTCCTTCTGGGCAGCGTTCTGTTCCTCTTTTCCAAGGCCAAGGATTTCCTGGTTGGAAATACAAGATGCTAATAATTTTGGAAGGAGAGGAATTGGCAGATATTGTTCTTGGTATTCTTGCATGCCCTCCTCAACCTATTGATCCACTTGAGAATGATGTTATTATTACCGAAGGTCCTATTTTTCAACAGTGGAAAATTGATCACGCACACTGGATTCGTCGTGATAAGGCTGCTCGTCGGTATATACTTTCTGCCCTTAATGATTCACTCATGCTAGATGTTTATCCGTTATCCACGTCATATGCTATATGGGACTATCTTATCACTATGTTTGAGAAGAAAACTGTTAGAGAGATTCTGTATCTCCGTAATCTTCTGGGCGAGCTTCAATTCAAGGCAGGTACATCCATGTCTAGTCACATTGAATCATTCAAAGGTATTATGAATCAACTTTCTACTGTGCAGGGGATCCTATTCCCCGAACTCAATTGGTTACACACCTTCTTGATACGGTGAAGGATCCTTTGTATGATAATATTGTCACTATATTATCTAACAAGGATGGAATTGACTTTGAGCATACATGTATTTCTTTGATTGAATATTCTCAATGTCATGATCGTCAGACGTTGGTAACTCATGAAACGGTCATGATTGCCCAAGAGTACACAGAATCAGAGACAACCTTTGCTGTCCAGAGTCATCCATTTCAGCAACGCCCTTCTTTCTCCTCCCAATTTACATCTCGTGCCTTCCAAAGAGGAGGTAATTCTTCTCGTTTGAGATTTCCTCAAAAGCGTTGTTCTTATTGTGACAAAACTGGTCACTTGGTATCTGAATGTTGGGCGCACGAGAGTACGATGAAGAACACGGTATTACAAATAAGCAACCTCATTTATCAAGGGGTTCTTCCTCTTCTACAACCTGTGAATAATGTGGGAGCACAAGGCATTCATCCTGTCGATGCTTCAAGAGACGTTATGATGAAGCTCGAAATCAAGCTTATGCTACTCAACAAAATCCTCATGATGAAGACAATGTTCATCCTCAAGAGGCTGATTTGGTTCATTATAATGTCTCTCCAAAAAAATCTTGAGAGAATAGCGTGTCCATGCATGCGTTGTAAGTACCAAATATTTCGAAAACGAAGGATTTGCAACCAGCATATTCATGACGCTGGCATATTTCCAATGGAGCGCTTACAAAATTTACGGTTTCAATCGTACAACCAAGCAAGTGTGCAACCACATCTTGATAACATTGTGCCTATGAATTCTCGTCCCCAACAAAGGATGAGAATATCGAAGGAGGGAGTGACAGATGGAGCTCAATTAACAGCACCCGAGGGAATGGAAGAAGGTCCAATGGAGGAAATGTTGAATGCCTTTCTCGAGCAACAAGAAGGTGTCTTCGAGGAGCATGAACCACCACATTCTCAACAGTCAAATTATGAACCAGAGGAAGAGGTCATGCGTAAACTTGCACGCCTTCCACTATACAATGGTGCCAAGATATCTGTATTGCATGCACCTCTTACGATGCTAAATTTATAGTCAATTTTTGGATGGTCTAATACAAGTGTCACTGAACTCTTCAAGTAAGTGATTTATGGAGATTACACCTAATGTTGGAATGATAAATTTTCAACTTGTATTTGACTAAATCTTAATATTAACGATCAGATATTGCCATACTTGCAGGCTTTTGAAAGACCAGATATTGCCATACGGCAACAAGATGCCTCCATCTCGTGCAGATGCCAAGAAGTTATTGAAATCCATAGGCATGGATTACAATAATATTCATGCTTGTCACAATGATTGTATTCTCTTCCGCCATGAATACGAGAATTTGCAAGAATGTCCCCATTGTGGCTCTAACAGATATAGAGAAGATGTTCAGGGGGAAGCTGTCCCAGTAAAGGTTCTTAGGCACTTTCCAATCATCCCAAGAATAAAAAGCATGTTCAGGTGCAAATCTATAGCAAGCTTGATGACATGGCATGCCACATCTCGATCCACAGATGAAGTGATGCGTGTGCTTACCCACATGGAGACACATTGAAGAGAATTGGCCGGCTTTTAGGGAAGATCCTCGTAACCTCCGTCTTGGCCTAGCAATGGATGGTGTAAACCCTTTTGGTTTATGGAGCTCTTCATGGAGCACATGGCCTGTTTGCCTTGTGAATTATAATCTTCCGCCATGGTTAGCAATAAAGAAAGGTCATTTGTTGCTCTCATTAATAGTTCCAGGAAAGTACAAGGTGAAGAACATGGATGTATATTTGGCACCACTTATTGATGAGTTGCGCACCTTGTGGAACAGAATTGAAGTGCAGGACATGTCAAAGCAGAGTGGCCAAATGGGAGGAATGTGGCAACTTGGCATGTCCTGGGATGAAGAGGCTCTCTATCTTTCACCATAAAGACGCACATAATTTTTTCATATTTTTGTGCTGAAGTGCAATGTAAATCGTTTTAGGCCAATGTGGGTTCTAAATGAGAGTTTTAAGTGTATTAAGCAAGGCTCACTTATGGGGTTGTCCGTCCTTGTGTGAAAGAGGCCTAGGGTTAGGGTTAGTGACATCTCTATAGAAGAGATGCTAGCTAAAGAATAGGGTACGTTTTTGGCCATTCTCATAAGCTATTGAGTGAAGCTCTTGAGCTCTCAAGCTATGGCAACTCTCTAACTCTCTAACTCTCTCTCTCTCTATTGTACTCTAATGAGCATCAAGCTCCAATGAGTATAGCTCCACTTCATTCTCTTAATCTGTTTTAGCATCATTGAAGTAGATTAATCTATGATTAGTTGAATGCTTCTTTCTTTCTCTTGTGTATGCTGCATGCTTGTAGTGTGTGTGTGTGTAGTCTCCATTGATGCAAGCTCTTGCCCACTTCATTGGCAATGAGTTATTCGTGGATAGACTCTCTCTATGAGCTTGTGGGTTTGTGAATGTTACATTCTATGCTTGCTTAAGCTTGTGGGTTAGTAGATGCACGCTTTCTGATTTGCAGGCATTAGGGAAAGCTAAGATTTAATCAATGTTTGAATGGGATTAAGAGATTGCCATGCATTGCTTGTTCTCTTGATTAGTGTAGTGAGTTTAAGGGATTAAGAGATTGATTGAGGTGTTGAATGGTTGAATCGTCAAGCGGTGGTTCGTGTATGTGAGCTCTCCCGCACAAGGGATAAGCCTTCATGCACTAAACGGGACGAGTCCTCGGATTGACAAATGTGTTTCTCAACACATTTGTTGGTCGGTAGTACTCTATGAGCACTATATTGCCTCCCGAATTTGTAGGCAAAGGTTGCAACCATGTGTTTTTTTTAGGTCCTTAGCTCTAAACCTATCATACCTATGTCACTTGATCCAAGGTTTATTTTTTCTTTAATTCTCTATGATTTATGAGATTTTTTCTAATTTTATTGGCTACCATCTACTATTTGAAATGTTTTTTTCTATAAAATTTTTGATGAAAAATAAAAAATTCTCATAAAAAATCCCAAAATATTTCAAAGTTAAGAAAAAAAGCCCTCTAAAAGTTGATGTTTTACATCAAAGTTGATGCAAAACATCAACTTTTAGGCTAAGAGTTGATGTTTTACATCAAATTTTATTTATCAACTCTGCCATAAAACTTAATATTTTGCATATCAAGTTTCTGATGCTCTGGAGAAGAAAGTTGGAGGATCGGAGGTCAATTTTCACAAATAGCCTCATTTTGTGATTCCATTCACATAGGCATTCTCAGACAACATGTTCCACAAGTTTTGAGTACTGACATGATCATGTTTGGTGTGATTTAAAGACGTTATAGAGCAATTTGTAGATGCTCCAAATCGATCTATAACATCTACAAATTACACTGAAACATGGTTGTGCTGGTACTCAAAATTTATGGAACAAGGCATCTGAGCATGCTCTCGCAAGAGGAATCACAAAATTAGGCTGTTTGTGAAAATCAGCCTCCAATTCTCCAATTTTCTTCTCCGAAGCATTTGAAAGTTGATGCAAAACATCAAGTTTTTTGATAAACTTGATGTTTTACATCAACTTTGAAGTAAAACATCAACTCTTAGCCTAAAAGTCAATGTTTTGCATCAACTTGGATGCAAAACATCGAGTTTTGTGAAAAAGTTGATGTTTGTTATAAACTTGATGTAAAACATCAACTTTTAGCCTAAAAGTTGATGTTTTGGATCAAGTTAATGCGAAACATAAACTTTTCCACAAAACTTGATTTTTTGTATCGAAGTTGATGTAAAACATCAACTTTTTCACAAAACTTGATGTTTTGCATCAATGATGCAAAACATCAAGTTCACAAAAGATGATGTTTGTATCAATGATGCAAACATCATCTTTTGTGGAAAAGTTGATGTTTTGCGTAGAAAGTTGATGCTTTGTACATATCAACTTGATGTAAAACATCAAGTAAAACATTAACTCTTACCTAAGAAGTTGTTACTCTACATTAAGATGGCTGCAAATGTTGTAGCTAAAAGATCCTTACCATGTGTAGTAACCAAAACGATTCGAATCCAAGCTTATGGTTGATATTTTACAAAAAACTATTTTGAAAAGTACAAACCTTTTTCTCTTAAATCAAGCTTTTTCATGCTTTCTAAACCCATTTAATAACTAGAATTACCATTTTTATCCCTTTTTCTCATATCAAGGACAAGGACACATTTTCTTTAAAATGAGTGTGTAATGTTTTTTAAAATTAGACAACTTTTAAATATAAGCTTATTCATGATATTTTTAATATAAGCTTATTGATGATATTTTAAAATTTATCCACATGTGACAAACTCTTACAAAAAAAGTACATATTATTAATTAATAAATTGTGATACTCAAGAGCTTCAAATTGGATTTTAATACTAGTCTCGTCTCAAGAGCCAAAACAGGGTTTTATATAATTAAGATAATAATTGTAAGATAACAGTTTTGTAATATATTGATATAAATAGATAGTTTTTTATAGTTACACTCTGTAGCACATTCTCAACCGTGCTAACAAGGAAGAAGACCCAAGGAGTCTAAGATTCAAGTGTACACATAGAAAAAAAAAATGTATTTGTGGATAGCGTCTACCTTCTTAAGGAAAGGCACGTCAACTAGTGATGGTGACGGTATACATAGCAATGGTCATGAGGACCCATGACTATGCCATGAGCTACATGTCAAGAAAATAGTTTCTTTTCATAGTCATATCAATTTTTTTCTCGATTGAAGATGACAATGATAAACAATGTCTCTATTTTGGCATGTTTTTCGAAAACTTCTTGTTAGATTTTCAATTATAATCTCAAAAAGTAAGCAAAACCAAGTCTTTTTTTAATGTCAAGTTTTGTAAGAAACGTGTAAAGTGCCCAGAATATTATCATTTTTTGGTAGTATTGTACGCATGCGTAGACCACTTTTCAAAAAGAGGTAAAAAAGTGAACCTTTTTTATGGAATCTTTGAAAGATGCCAAATATTTCTTGTTTTCAAGAAATATTACCTATTTTGTCTATACCAATGTTATGGGCTTCATCAACATATCTTTTTGATCTTCTTCGACGACCGATTATGCTTCACGACTCTATCTCTTTTGTATTTCCCCCCTATACATTAAACATGCTTTCCCACATCCGATGGGACTGGATGTGCATCAAAGGTGGGGGATGTGCAAATAGTTGGTTCACATTGTGTTATTCATATGATACACATACTTCATGGTTTATACCTTAGGCATCGGGGTGATTGGGTTTAGCCACACCTCATTGTTTGTAATCTTTAAAATCTCACCCATGCTGAACATATGGCATTGCATTTTCTATATAATGGAAGCATGGGTGAGGGAGAGCTGATTTCCCTCTATGCTAAAGTTGGAATCCACTCTTGGGTGTTGTCCTTGAGTGAGACTATGAGTTTTCTCTTGTGCAAAGTCTCCTCTTGTTTCTCTTTCCCTCTTCTTAGTTCTTGTGTGAGAGAAAGTGTGTGTTGCAAGGGTAAAAGATCTCTTGTCCCTTCTTCTTACCATGTAGCTAGTGAGAAAGTTTGAGGTTGTGTTGGAAGAGGGAGGTTTGTGTGCTTAAGGGTTTGCATCTTGCTTAGAGGAAAGTAAGGAGAGTGTAACCATCCTTTCTTGGGTTCCTTGAATGTGGAATGGTGAGAGCACTCTATGTGTGAGTGAGTCCTTATCCTTACACTTGGGATTGTTTATGGTGTTGGGGGAGAGGGTTATGTCAAGGGATATATATAATGCTTAAATTGTTAGGAAAGGATTAGTAATGCATACATACAAAAGCCTTAAGAACCTAATGCATACATACAAAATCGAAAAGAGAGAAAGGAATTTACCTCTTTTTGGTGAAGTTGAAAGACAAGATTAGAAGACCTACAAAACAAAACAAAAAGTTGAGAAAAGAATTAGTAATACAAAATCCTAAAAGTGTGAATAACATGGATACACAAGGAGGTTTCTCCTTCAACACGCACACATCAATTTAACAACCAAGAGGAGACGAGAGGAGAGGGGAGGGGAGGGGAGGGGAGGGGAGGAAGGGCAAAGAAGGAGGTGGAGAAGAGCTTGGGAGAGAGAAAGAACCTGCAAAACAAATGAGAAAGCAATAAAACAGCAAAATTACTCATAATTACACACAGACATTTTACATCACATGTACATGTAACCAAGAGGAGATGGGAGCGAGGGAAAAGGAGGCATACCTGCTGAGGAAGCAAAACACACGCGCACGAAAAAAAATGCAAAAAAAAAGAGAGGTTCTTTTTTACTGTAAAAACCTGCACCATCAATATATGCGTCGAAATAGGCATGGAAAAAAGCGTCGAAATCAGAGTGAAAAAAGCGTCAAAAAATACATGGAAAATAGTGTGGAAATAAGAGTCGAAAAAATAAAATTCCCACGCTCTTTTCGACAGATATTTCGATGAGCTTTTCGATGCTTATTTCGATGGTAGCTACTTTTCATTGAAATTCAAAATCTTTCCAGATCTTGTAGGCCCCTGACATTTCAAATTACCTATCACCGACTACCAACCTCCACAAATACTTAAGAGAGGATTCCCCTCCAAAAATAAGCATTCGTTTCCATTGTGCAAATCAATATGAAAACATAGACGATGCCACACCCTCAAATTTTGTTGATTTAGGGGAAAAGACACTTTGCCCATATACTCGCGCTGCAAATACCAAGTGGCTCAACGTCGATGAATTTGCAATGATCATACAAAAAAATTAAAAAAATGTCCGCTGGAGTGATTGGAACATCTAATTAGTGGCAATGCGTGCTTCAACAATGACGAACCAGTGGATATCTAGCCTGAACCATGGAGACCAATAAAAGTAGCCACAAACAAGCTGATCCAACAACCCGAGGAACTTGAGGCGGATTCGGAGTGAATACTAGAACATGACATGATAAATGCCTTACACGATGGAATAGAAGATCGAGGTTTGGAACACGAAGGGGTAGAAGAAAACACACGACGTGTGGAATACGCTTCCCAAGAAGAGAAACATCTACACAGGCTTGCTCGTCTTCCAGTATATCGTGGAGCACATGCACGTCTATTTTATGCGCTTGCCTATCCATATTGAACTTGCAATCGATTTTTGGATGGTCTAATATGAGCGTATCAAAACTTTTTGCGTAAGTGATGATATCATATGCAATTAGTGAGTTATGTACCTTTATATGCATTTTCTTAGCCTGACTATTTTATGTAAGAGCTTATTGAAACATCAAATATTTCTAGAAGATAATGAGATGCCAGTGGACCGTAGTCGAGCAAAAGCAATGTTGCACTGGATTGGCATGGAGGACTACAACACACACCATGCTTGTCCAAATGATTGTATTCTTTATCGACAAGAATATAACAAAAGATGTGCAAGGGTACCAGCAAAAGTTTTACAACACTTTTCCATCATCCCTCGGATTAAAACAATGTTCAAGTGCAAATCCATGGCACAATTGATCACTTGGCACCGTAACACTAGGTCCACTGATGGTGTTATGTGTGTGCCCACAGATTCCCCTGCATGGAAGCACATTGAAGAGAAGTGGGTAGCCTTTCAAGAGGAGGCTCACCATATTGGACTTGGTGATGGAGTGAATCCATTTGGTCTACGAAGTTCATCATGGAGTACATGGCCTTTTGGTCTAGTTAACTATAATCTTCCACCATGGCTAGTGATTAAAAAAGGACATCTTTTATTGTCTTTGATAGTTCCTTGTTGAAAGTACAAGGTGAAGAACATGGATGTGTATTTAGCCCCTTTAGTTGAGGAGCTTCGTGTTCTATGGGAGGGAATTGACGTTCATGATATTTCCAAGAGGTTTGGACAACGTGCGCTAACGTTGAGAGGAATATTTATGTGGACTATGCATGATTAGCCTGGCTATGGAGAGTGCTCAGGTAATATTGTAGCTTGTTAACATATTATGTTAAGTCATGATTGTCATCCAAACTTACGTGCTACAATCTTTTTTGATATTCTACAGGGCTTTTAGTGTCAGGGTATAATGGATGTCCATTATCTGGGTCGCAACTTGAGGCTCGATACTCAAAGTCTATGAAGAAGATAGTATACGAGGGCCACAAGAAGTATCTCCTAGTGGACCATCCTTTACGTGAGGGATTTATAGGGAGGTCTCCTCGCATATGGAAGAGCAGTGATTGGAGGACCTTATGGGAGTTGGATCCAACCTGTACACCTCCAGGAATGAAGCATCTATCCATTTTCCATCAACTTCCATACTGGAATGACCGTCTAGTGAACCATCTTCTTGACCCAATGCATTTTTTCAAGAATATAGCCGAGGTGCTTTGGAAAACCATCACGAGAGCAAAGGAGAGCAAGGCACAACGAGATGATTTATTTTAGAGGTTCAATGCATGCACCACTAATGGGCCCAAAATAGAGCAGATGGAAAGGTGAAGCTACCAAAAGCACCTTGGGTCAAAGGATGAGCAACGGCGTGTAAAGAAATGCTTTAGTGAGTTTCGTACCCCTATAGGATGCATGCATTGCTTGAAGGGAGCATTTAAAAAGGATGATGAGCTTAGTGGCTTGAAGAGTCATGCTTGGCACAAATTCTTGCAATTCGTGCTTCCTATAGCCATCACGGATTGCCTCAACGATGACATTAGAGCAACAACTTATAAAATTGGTGTAGTGGTACGTTGGATATCAAGGAAAGAGATTAGTAGAGACACATTGGAAGCAGCACGATTAAACTCCATCGAGGCTATTTCAATGGTTGAGAAATACTTTCCAATAAGTATTTTAACCATTCAATTACACTTGCTAGTTCATGTGGTTGATGAAGTTGCTCTGGCTAGGGATTTTTTTGAAGAGATTTATGAAGACACTTAAAGGATTTTTTCATCATCAATAAGCTCATCATGAAGGTAGTATAGCAGCGGGATGGCTTGTTCAAGAATCACTTGTATATATAACCGAATTTCTCAGTACGTCTAATCCTAATATGCCAAGATTATGGACACAAGAAGAAGATGATCGACTAGTTGGGAAAGAGCCACAAGGGAAAGGCCTTGTGAGAACAATGGATGTAGCATTGTGAGAGAAGATCAATAAATTTTGCATCTTAAACTCACATGCTATGGAGAAATGGATCGAGAGATCTAACTTAGTGAAGGCGGAAAGGGACCAAGCTCGTTTGAGTTTTAGAAGGAGTCAAACAACCCACACACTATCGTACCCAATAGAACTTGCACTTCTTCCAGACTTTCCTTCTAATAAATGGCTCGAGCAAACCATACTACAAGCTAAACGCAATGGTGAATCAATAAGTGACGAGGAGGAGGAGCTTGCATATGGTTGTGATTTCCATGTATATGAGTTAGAGATATCTACACATTGTCTTTTATGTTGTGCTTTCGTGAATTTATACAAAAAAGTACTTATTTATTGTGCTTGCAGTATCGTAAGTTTGGGACAATTTGGTCATGTGGACGTCACTTTTTAGTAGAAGGAATAGATAAAAAGAGAACAACATTTGATTGTGGTGTGAAGGCTAATTTCATGCAAGAAAGTCGTTCAAGTGTAAGTGATGGCAATACTAAAGTAGGTATGCTAGATTATTGTGGACATTCCAAGATATTATCAAGGTTGGATTCAGAAAGTTTGATATATACATTTTTGATCTGAAATGGTTCAAGTTGGTAACTCAAGGAGGGCAAGTAACTGTACGCAAAGACAAGTGTGGATTTCTTCAAGTAGACCGCACAAAGATATGGATTGACCAAAGGGACACATTTGTGCTACCAGAGCACTGTGAGAGCAAGTCATCTTTGTGGAGGACCTAATAGATCATAAATGGTTGTTTGTGATTCAAATAAATCCACGTGGAAAACAAATATTTGAAGAGGTGAAAATAGCAGTTGACTGTTTGCCAGATGCTTAGGAACTCCCCCTAGATCATGTGATGGTTTGAGCATACACCACTAACACCTATTAAACAACAAGAAGAAGACATACTAGTTGAGGAAGTAGGTGAGGCTCACATGGGATTAGGATCGGATGAAGGTGTACGCAAACACATCTTGAACGAGAAACAGACACTAAAGATAATCCAGAAGAAGAAGAGATTCAAGCTGAGTTTGATCTCATGATGCATCGACAGCTCTCATGCTAGAGCTAGAAAAGGATGACGACATGGATGAATTACCTTCTACTACTACAAGACAACCGGTTCCACCAATTGACAACAATGATGGAGTATTTCTAGAAATAGATTTATTTGGAGCCATGGATCTCGCTGAGGATGAGCAAGTTAATGATGAACTTTAATTTCATTGTAAAATAGAGAACTTTCTTAATTGCACCTTAGTGATGAGGAGGAGGAGCTAGCATTTTTTCTCCTTCAAAGAGCATGATGGAAGTTATACCCTCCTCTCTCCCTCGGCTCCCCCCCCCCCTCTCTCTCTCTCTCTTTCTCTCTGATCATCTCTCTCTCTAGCTCTCTTGCTCTCTTTCTCTCTCTCTCTCTCTCTTTATCTATCGCTTTCTCTCTGATCATTTCTCTCTCTAGCTCTCTTGCTCTCTCTCTCTCTCTCTCTTGCTCTCTCTCTCATAGACACGTATGCTTGTTGCAAAGAGGTAGAAAGAAAAGGCTAAAACACACCCCAAGATAGGAACTAGCAATATTATATATAAATTCAAATTTTCTTAAAACAAAAATTTTTGAATGTTATTTCGACGCTTATTTTGATGACTTTTTCCACGCATATTCCGATTGTTATTTAGACACCTTTTTCCATGCATATTTTGACGCCTATTTCAACGGACATATCGACGAGGCGTGGAAACTAAGCATTGAAAAACAATGATTCTCTTGTAGTGAGAGGTCTTATGTAGAAAAGTTGTGTATATCTCTTTATTCATTAGATCTTATCCATATAGAGCATAAGATAGAGCTATAATGCATAGAGAGAACTTTTTAGAGCTCTATACATCTATACATAGATCTAATTCATTAGACGTATGTGCAAAGCTCTTATGCATTAGATCTATGCAGAGAGATTTTATGAATTTAATCTATTCATAGAGATCTTATGCACTAGATCTTTCTGCATTGGATCCTAATGCATTCTAATGCATAATGCATAAGCTTATGTATAAGTATCTATGCATAAGATCTATGTATAGGACTTTATGATGGTATGGATTATGCATACACTCGTATGCAAAAGCCTTATGTCCTCATTTGTAAAGGATTATACACAAACTCTTATTAAAAATCCTTTATACATGTGTTTAGCCTTGTTGATGCAAGTGTTATTAGAAGACTTACCATAATGTCCATTTCTCAACCTCCTAGTGGTGGTAGTCGTTTATGTTACCTTCTTGGAGGATGAGTCTACTGATATGAATTTTCTAACATACAAAACTCTCTAAGTAACCTTAGAATGTTGTCATGGCTTTTAATCCTTTGAGTATGAAGTAATTCTTAGATGGAGGGTTATGTAGGAACTTCTAATCACACGATACACTAGTATCACAAACTAGAAAGTGCAAACCTACCACTCACTAGCTCAAGGCGGCTAACCAACTAAAGAGAGCTTACATGTCCCTTTTTCATTAGAGAAATTCACTTATATATAAGGTAGTTATTTATGGCTTGAGAGGAAACTGGTTGGAGAGGTTTTTGATGGCAAAGGTACAAAACATGTCAGTTTCACAATGCTAGTCAATGGTGTGTGATGGATAGTCAATGTTAAGGGTAAAGATGCCGGTGTGAATACATGTGTATGGGAAAACAAGTAAGGGTGATTAATGCATGTCCTTGAATCCCTCACCCAGATGCTTTTCTTTTTATTATGTTTTTTGGTTTTGTTGTGCAAGGATTTGGTGCACGGGTCACAAAAATTTAGAGTTTTTAATGCGTGCACAATGTATCAAAGTTCCCTACTCATGCGGAATAAAAATGTATCATGTTCTACAAGAAACTCAGTGAGGGTCCGTGGGTTGTCATTGACGAGGTTTCTATCTTAGGTGTTCGTGTGGAATGAGTGAGGTATGCTTGCACAAGTTAGGATAGGCAAAGTAAAGGGGACTTTGTGTGGCTAAGAGTGAAGGAGATTCACTCCACTTTATTGCATGTGTAGAAATACTCTTCTAGGATATCTTGTCTTACAAGACCATGATAGTTGCTAGCAACCAAGCATAAAAGGTTTATCACAGTTAAGAATGAGTTACGACCTTTTGGTGTGCAAGTCATTTGGCCAAGATTAGATTGATAAGTTGTAAAGTTAGTCTCATCATGTGATGTTGTTTCAAGAAATATTTGATTTGCATGATACTCATGTGGGAAGAATGGCTAGTAGGAATTACTTACATGCAATTGGTAGAGTAGAGTAGGACTTGAATAAACCACCTTGTCACAACACTTAGGATATGGACTAGTTTAGTAAGTTTGTTATACAAGGTGTCCACCATTTTCCTTTTTTTAATCCATAAGGATGCCATCCCCTTATAATAACCTTGGGCAAAAATCAGTGCCTTAGGGACCCACACTTGTTGAGTGTGTACGTGCTTTAGTTGGTGAGATTTTAGTGGTGGGGGATTTTGCATGAAACATGGTTTCTTTTGACCTTTTGTTTGCTGTGGTATTGGGTGTATTATTTCTCGGAGTTGGTGGCTTTAGGTACCCAAACTAAGTCATTGGTGGGGGGATAGTTTTGAGCTCTGAGAAGGCATTTGGGTAGCCACTTTTATGATTACTAATCTTGGGGATGTCGTATAGGTGGATGTTTATGTCTAGGTTTGTGTGTAAATATAATTTGGTGTTAACTCATGTGGCTACACTTAAGAAAATCTAGGACATGTTTGGAAGTGTGTCCACATGCAAAGGGTCCAAGAAATGCATTCCAAGGCACAACCAATAGAGTTTCTTCATCAGGAAGGTTCAAAGATTCATGTTTTGAAAGAAGGATATTGACATGTTGACCTGCAATTTTTAATGATGCAGTTCTAGAATCCCAGTCAACTATACATCTATATTGGCCCATCCAATTCCTTCCATTTAGATAATGCTCTAGGAGGCATCACAAAGAATCTACCTATGGCGATTGGGCAGTCTGCAATGTCAAACACCGTTTTACATGCTCCTAAACAATTTACCATCTGATTGCTCATTTTTTTAACCTTGGCTTTAGTGAATCACACATAAGGTTTTCCAAGGGAGTTCCATGTCTCGTAAGACATAAAGTTGTGGGTTGGTGCTGCAACCTAGAAGACCTAGTTTACGTACAAAGTTTTTACTTTTTAGCAAATGCAACCATAAATGAGCGAGTATTATATCCCAATGTTCTTCTTCCTCAATTCCAACAAGTCTAGTCGTGCTGGTTATATAAACTGCCCTCTCCCTATTTATTTTCCCATCTAGACTAAAGTCTTTAATGAATCCTTCTATTACGGGGGTATATTTCAGAAGATATTTATCATTTTCAGATCAATTCGATAGAAAAATAATCATCATTCTAGATCTCATCAAAAAGACAAACACTCCTCTCTACGTCTTCATCACTTCATTTAGTGGTAAACTGAATCATTATCTTCAGGTTGTCGTGAGTGCTGGTGATCCCCATTTTTTCCATTGCATTTTGGTAGCAATACTCACTCGAGCCCCACCATCTAGGATGGCTATGGATGTTTCGGTTGGTAGTCTCAAAGGCAAGGTGGCATTAAGTTCTGCACCCTTAAGGTACTTGCCAATCTTGTTGAGAAGCACGTCCTTGTAGAATTCCCTAGGATTGTTTTCACTTGCCAAGCTTGTTGAGAGGCACGTCCTTGTAGAATTTCCTAGGATTATTTTCACTCTCACTCTCTTTAGTCTTTGAGCTAGCGTCTTCATTGGGTTTGAGTCCAAATCATGTATCGATCCATTCCCTTACATCCTGCCAAAGATTGGAATCTCTTGATAGAAACTCACCCAATGTGATTTTGATTAGAGTAGAAATCCCTGATCTGCCCTTTTCTCTCTTGGTCCAATTCAATACAAGTGCTCTCATTGAGGTAATTTCATCTTTTGAGCCGAGGTATGAGGGAAGAGTCTTTAAGGAGTTAGGCTTAGACTCACTAGGCTTTGATGGAAATTCAGAGGTTTAGGCTTTGGCCTACTGTGAGTGATGACTGGTCAAGTGATCATTCAAAAGATGAACTTTTAGAAGTTTGAGATTACATGTGGTTTTTGGTTTAACAAAAGTTGAATCCAAAATTGGTTGGGGCTTCTTTTAAACAGGACTGCCTTTTTTAGAACATTCCTCTATCATGTGTCTAAGGCAGATCTGGGTACAAACTTGTATGGATCTAGTTGTACTATCCTTAGAGGCCTCTCTACTGGAACTGAGTTTGTTTCATAACTTCTTGGGCCTTCGACTTGAATCGCATCGTTTCTTCTTGAGGATTCATATATTTGGTCAATTTCTTGGGAATCTCTAAGAAATTCTTCCAATTGAGTCTTCAAGCCATAGCTTTTTGGGTTATGTCTAAAATTTCATCTGTAGGTGCTTCTTCTAAGAAGGAAGAAGAATATTTTTCTCCCCATCATCACTCTCAATGATCAAACTACCCTCTTTTGTGCCTCTTTCTTAGATCTAGAAATTTGCTCTACTGATAAGCGTTGATACTTACAAAGTAGACATAACATCAAATGAAACATACAAGATAAATGTTGATACTTACAAAGTAGACATGGAATGCGTCCCAACCGCTGCTTCCAAGGTGAGAGCTTCCTATGCTCTCCATTCGGTGCATCCTCTTATTGCTTGTAGCATCGGGGATTTCGAGCATGCCTTTTCTTCTCCTCATTCCAATCCTTGGTGCTCATGTACCAAGGCTTCTCGCCCCTTGCCTTCGCTCTCCTAGTCACATCTCCCCGCCAATGTTTCATGACGTCTACCATGTGGTCCTTTATCCACCTTATGGGGACGACATCACTACTGCCGGCCGGCTTGTACCTCATCCTTGATTTGATTTATGACTCTATCTTTCTTGTCTTTATCCAGCTTTGGCCATAAAGTCATATTGTCATTTGCAAAGACAATGTGGCAAAGCTTGCAGATGCGGCTCTTCATCTCTTGCCCGACATTATCCACAACCACATTGCCGTTGACAATTGTGTAAAATTTTTCTCCATCGGCGGCGGGTGTGGGCTGTGTGTGGAAACGTCACGATGATTGCGAGCATGGAGTGCTTCTGGTGCTAGATGGGGAAGGACGCTCACATAGGGGCATAGACCCATCCATGCCCCCACTTGGACAACAACTGCCTCCACCTCCACTATTCGAGCGTTGTCCTTTGTGAGTGGACAAGCGACTTGAGGCAGGGGTTCTAGCGTCTCTTTTTGTGGGGTTTCTACAGGTGAACTAGGGTTAGCGGTGGTGGTGCCCGATGGTGCGACCGAAGTGCCCACCCCTCTCCCAAAATATTATTGTGCCATCGCTCTTTGCTCTGGTGTGGCTTGTGCTAAAAAACCCATAAACTGGTTAGGCAACATGGCATATGGAGAGAAGGATGGAGAGTAAGCCGGTGTCTCATTTGGAGTAGTGCGAGACATGTTTCTACACACACATAACAAAGCACATATGGACACTTTAATAAGAGAATACACATGAATTATCCCTCAACATTCATTCATTTATGCATGAGGCCTTATGCATAGAGCCTATGCATAAAGCTACGCATGAGGCCTTATGCATAAAGCTATGCATGAGGCCTTATACATGAGGGCTTAAGCATGAGGCCTTATGTATGAGGCCTTATACATAAAGATATGTATGAGGCTTATGCATAAAGTATTATGCATGAGGCTCATGCATAAAGCTTATACATAAAGCTATGCATGAGGCTTATGCATAAATCTTATGCATAAAGCACTATGCATAAGGCCTTAAGCATGAGGCCTTAAGAATAAAACTATGCATGAGGCCTTATGCATAAAGCCTATGCATTAGGTCTTATGCATAAAGCTATGCATGAGGCCTTACACATGAGGCCTTAAGCATAAGGCCTTATACATGAGGCCTTATACATAAAGCTATGCATAAGGCTTATGCATAAAGCTTATGCATAAGGCCTTAAGCATGAGACCTTATGCATAAAACTATGCATGAGGCCTTATGCATAAAGCATGCATGAGGCCTTATGCATAAAGATATGAATGAGGCTTACGCATAAAGTATGAATGAGCATTATGCATAATGCTTATGTGCAAATCTACAAAACAAATCCCCAGCACACCCAAGGGTTCAATAATAATAGAGGAAAGATAGAAAAGGACTTACCTCTTTTTAGTGATGTTGAAATAGAGGATTAGAGGACCTAAAAAATCAAAAAAGGGTGAGGAAAGGATTAGTAATGCATACATACAAAAGCTTATACAAGCTATGCTAAAGCTTATGCAAGCCTTATGCAAACTATGCCACTATGCAAGCCTTATGCAAGCTATGCTAAAGCTTATGCATAAAGCATACATGAGGTCTTATGCATAAAGCTATGCATGAGGCCTTATACATAAAGCTTATGCATGAGGCTTTTGGATAAAGCACTATGCAAGCCATGATATCCTAAACTAAACCGTATCTCGGCACTATGCATTAAGCATGCATGCATAGATTAATCTCTATGCATGCATTAAGAACTATGCATAGAGCTTAATGGATGCATAGATAGAGCTGAATGCATGCATAGAGCTTAATGCATGCATTAAGCTCTATGAATAGAGCTTAATCTATACATTAAGCTATACAAATAGAGCTTAATGCATAGATTAAGCTCTATGATTAGAGCTCTACGCATGTGCATTAAGCTCTTTAATTAGAGCTCTATGCATGTGCATTAAGCTCTATGCAAAGAGGACCTACAAAACAAAACCCCTCTTTTTGGTAGATAAAAATAGAGGAAAGAGTGGATAAAAAGATAGGAAAGAGACGAAAGCACTTACCTCTTTTTGGTGATGTTGAAAGATAAGATTAGAAGACCTACAAAACCAACAAAAGGATGAGGAAAGGATTTGTAATGCATACATACAAAAGCCCTAAGAACCTAATGCATACATACAAAATCGAAAAGAGAGGAAAGAGAGAAAGAAACTTACCTCTTTTTGGTGAAGTTGAAAGACAGGATTAGAGACCTACAAAACAAACAAAAAGTTGAGAAAAGAATTAGTAATACAAAATCCTAAAAGTGTGAATAACATGGATACACAAGGAGGTTTATCCTTCAACACACACACACACCAATTTAACAACCAAGAGGAGACGGGAGGGGAGGAAGGGCAAGGAAGGGCAAGAGGGGAGTGGAGGGGAGGGGAGGGGAGGAAGGGCAAAGAAGGAGGTGGAGAAGAGCTTGGGAGAGAGAAAGAACCTGCAAAACAAATGAGAAAGCAAAAAAATAAGAAAATTACTCATAATTACACACACAGACATTTTACATCACATGTACATGTAACCAAGAGGAGATGGGAGCGAGGGAAAAAAGGAGGCATACCTGGTGAGGAAGCAAAACACACGCGCACGAAAAAAATGCAGAAAAAAGAGAGGTTCTTTTTTACTGTAAAAACCTGCGCCGTCAATATATGCGTCGAAATAAGCATGGAAAAAAGCGTCAAAATCAGAGTGGAAAAAAACGTCAAAAAATACATGGGAAATAGTGTAGAAATAAGAGTCAAAAAAATAAAATTCCCACGCTCTTTTCGACGGATATTTCGATGACCTTTTCGATGCTTATTTCGACGGTAGCTACTTTTCATTGAAATTCAAAATCTTTCCAGATCTTGCAGGCTCCTGACATTTCAAATTACCTATCACCGACTACCACCATCCACAAATACTTAGAATTCCCCTCCAAAAATAAGCATTCGTTTCCATTGTGCAAATCAATATGGAAACATGGACGATGCCACACCCTCAAATTTTGTTGATTTAGAGGAGAAGACACTTTACCCATGTACTCACTGCAAACACCAAGTGGCTGGATGTCGATGAATTTGCAATGATCATACAAAAAAATGGAAAAAATATACGGTGGAGTGATTGGAACATCTAATTAGTAGCAATGCATGCTTCAACAATGACAAACCAGTGGATATCCAGCCTGAACGATGGAGACCAACAAGAGTAGCCACAAACAAGGTGATCCAACAACCCGAGGAACTTGAGGCGGATTCGGAGCGAATACTAGAACATAACATGGATGACAAGATAAATGCCTTACACGATGGAACAGAAGATCGAGGTTTAGAACATGAAGGGGTAGAAAAAAACACACGACGTGTGGAATACGCTTCCCAAGAAGAGAAATAGCTACACAGGCTTAATCGTCTTCCACTATATCGTGGAGCACATGTGTTTGTTTTACGCGCTTACCTATCCATATTGAACTTGCAATCGATTTTTGGATGGTCTGATACGAGCGTATCAAAACTTTTTTACTTAAGTGATGATATCATATGCAATTAGTGAGTTATGTACCTTTATATGCATTTTCTTAGCCTAACTATTTTATGTAATAGCTTATTGAAACATCAAATATTGCCAAAAGATAATTAGATGCCAGTGGACCGTAGTTGAGCAAAAACAATGTTGCACTTGATTGGCATGGACTACAACACACACTATGCTTGTCCAAATGATTGTACTCTTTATCGATAAGAATATAACAAAAGATGTGTAAGGAGAAAGGGTACCAGCAAAAGTTTTACAACACTTTCCCATCATCCCTCGGATTAAAACAATGTTCAAGTGCAAATCCATTGCAGGATTGATGACTTGGCACCGTAACACTAGGTCCACCAATGGTGTTATGTGTGTGCCCGCAGATTCCCCTGCATGGAAGCACATTGAAGAGAAGTGGGTAGCCTTTCACGAGGAGGCTTGCCATATTCGACTCGGTGATGGAGTGAATCCATTTGGTCTACGAGGTTCATCATGGAGTACATGGCCTATTAGTCTAGTTAACTATAATCTTCCACCATGGCTAGTGAGATAAAAAAAGGACATCTTTTATTATCTTTTATTGTCTTGAAAGTACAAGGTGAAGAACATGGATGTGTTTTTAGTCCCTTTAGTTGAGGAGCTTCGTGTTCTATGGGAGGGCATTGAAGTTCATGATATTTCCAAGAGGTTTGGACAACGTGCACTAACATTGAGAGGAATACTTATGTAGACTATGCATGATTGGCCTGGCTATGGAGAGTGCTCAGGTAATATTGTAGCTTGTTAACATATTATGTTAAGTCATGATTGTCATCCAAACTTACTTGCTACAATCTTTTTTGATATTCTACAGGGCTTTTAGTGTCAAGGTAACCCATAGAAGTGTGCGGGTGCATAACCGCATTGCTCCATTGTTCTATTGAGCATTTCCCAAAATAGTACTTGGCTTTTTGTATCCTCCTCCTTCATTTCGCATGTGGCAATTGTCAACAGCTCTTGAACACTATAGGATTTTGGAGATAATTTTTTTCAATCATCTATCATTCAAGGTAAATGAAAGAAAGAAAAAAATTGAAGTACGTAGTCTCACCTTGGGTCGTAAACATGACAAGCCATTGTTGACCAACCAAAAACTCGATGAGTGTGATCAAACAAAACCCACGACTTTGACAAGTCACCTCCATTATCACACCACGCATGCGATTCACCAAGTCCACTCTGATGCTGGTCCTCGCAAAGACATCTTAAAGACATAACATTTGTCATCAGGGCGGCCACCTTGTCCTAGGAAACAGCTACCTTGTATAAAAAAATAGCGAGATCTTCTCTGTATAAGAAGGATGCTATCAAAGCCCTCTCCTGTCGACATCAAATTTTTTTTCTCTTGGGATACAATTTGTCTAAACCTAAAAAACATAATTTCAATAAAGAGAGGACCGAATGTAGAAAAATACATCCAAATATAATTAAGTTACAGAATGAATACTCACCTGTGCTTTTCCACAAGAGGACTCAACTCGTCCAAAAAATTGCAGAGCTCATGATCCCCAATACTTGTAGGTAGCTCATCATTTTGATTCATCATGGAGGAAAACAGCATATCCTTGACAATATCCATTTGTATTTTTTGAGGACCTGCACTTCTCTGGGCTTTCAACAATTGAGAAACAAACATTTTCACGCGCTCCAACATTGACCTTGAAGTTCCTGGCTGAACTAGATGTTCATGCAGCCCGGTGTGGAGCATCATTCTTGTAATAGTGGTGTCACGAGGCATTACATAACACACAACACATCTACACACTTGCACACAGTGTGCAATTTTGCGACAAAAGTGACAAACTATTTTAGTTTTCTCATCCTCTATCAGAAGTCCAACTGCAATCTTTTTTGTCAGATGTCCATGAAAGAAGGTGTTGTTATACCTTTTATTGTTCAAGTAAAAAGGACAGCTAAGCCTATGGCATTCCAAAGTGCCAACATAATAGCTAATACACACGGTACAACTTACAGACATGTTTGATGTTACTGGACGTGTCCATAGGTGACCATCATATTTTTGCTCCATTCCATCCATATTTCCTATTTTGCCATATGTTGGTGGAAACTCTAGGATGGAATCACCATCATAATGTCTTGGCACCTCCTGGACTTAGATGACTCGAGTAACTTTTTCCAACAATGAACGTAGACTAAAAGTATACTCTCTGAAGCAATACATTCATCTTCAGAGATATTGTGCTTTGAACCTTTTGGATTGATCGTGCCTTCACCTCGTTGCAAAACAGTTTGCTGAGCCATTCAAGTCACTCTCAGAGGAGGAGCTCCAGATATGAACATGGGTGTTTTGTGTCCCTAATTCTTTATCCCCACTGAAGTCTCCAAACGTCAGACATCTTGGGCAATGTAATTAGCACTAGAATCAAGACTATCAGCTGCAAAGAGAGGACTACATTGTAGTATATATGTTTTACTTCGAGTAATATCTACGAGGTAGTTTGTATTGCCCTCCATATCATAATGAGCGATGATTTCCTCTAGACTTCCATTGGTCCTAGTAGCTTTCACTCCAGAAAGGGCGTGTGATGAAGGCAGAAACCCTTGTAGATATCCATGATGACTGACAAGCATGGTTTGGTGGAGAAGTATTAAAGTTTGAGATTTTTTGCTGCAGCCATCAAGCTCCCACTCAAAGGTGATAGTGTGCTCCCACTCAAAAACGAAGGAACAGGTGGGACTTTATGAAGCAAAAATAGAAGATCAGGTATCTAGGTGGAGCAATCACGATTGAGAATGAAGGCGGTTGAAATGATAATACAAGGTGGAGCAATCACGATTGAGAATGAAGGCGGTTGAAATGATAATACAAGGTGGATCAATCACGATTGAGAATGAAGGCGGTTGAAATGATAAAACAAGGTGGAGCAATCACGATTGAGAATGGTCATGACAAAAAAAAATTTTTAAAAAATATACAAATATATATGTATCTACAAATATATAAAAAATATACAAATATATACATTTATTGGTAAGCATTATTTTTATAAAAGGCTAGTCTCTTTGTAAATACACACACACACACACTGATATATCCTAATAGATTCTTAGCCTAAAATATATACAATATAATACATAAATATAGACATGTGTGTGTGTGTGTATTTACAAAGAGACTAGCCTTTTATCTATTTTAGGATATATAGATATATTAGACTATATATCTATTAGGCTACACACACACATTTATTAAAATACATATAGCTTAATATATATATGTGTGTGTGTGTAACATAATAAATACCTAGACTAATATATATATATATACATCAATATATAAATACCTATACTAAACTATATTCTCTCTCTCTTTTGAGCCTAGATGTTTAAAAAAGTTTTAAAAGAGCATGAGTTTTCTCTTTGTTGTGCATCACATATTCTCTCTCTCTCTCTCTCTCTCACACACACACACACACACACACACAATTTCAATAACATAAATAATAGAAAAGTTTTAAAAAAGTATGCCACACATATTGAACCATTGAAAAATGTGTGTGTGTATATGTGTGTGTGTGTTTGTCTATCTATAGCTTAATACATTTTTAGCCATATATATGTGTGTATATGTATGTATCTATCTTTAGGCTATATATATTTTAGGCCACACACACACATATATGGTACACATATTTTAGGGTACTCTCAACTCAGCAGGCGAACGGGCAAACGGGCAAACACATTTGTGAAAAGAGGTATTGTTCTCTCTACTGTTCTTTTTCTGTTAAATTGAGAGCCAGTGGCTATGTTGGAGATGGCGGTGGAGAAGATTGCGGCTATGTTGGAGGTGGCGGCTATGTTGGTGGTGGTGGCGATGGTGAGGGAGAGGGTGAGGTGGAGGTGGAGGAGGAGGAGGAGACCGGTTTGATGCCTCCCTTGCCCCCGTTGCTCCAGCCACCTCAGGCTCTGCCCTGGGAGCCTGGGGTGGCTGGAGCAACATGTCAAAGATTTCCCACTTCATTGCAGAGATCATGCGCGTCCGACACTTCTCCTTTAGGTGAAACATGGACATATCGTTTTGACACCGCCGATACACCGCCGATACACCGCCCATGGTCATCTGCCTATTGCAATTCTTCCATGAATTGGCTGTGTGATGTAGACTGCTTTCATCTCCTTCAGCTTGTGCTCAGTAAGTCCACCAGCTCTGGCAGCTTTCATTCTGTGCATCGAATACTCTTAAACAAGGGAGCGTAGGAGTGGCTGCGTAGGCACCGTTCATAAATTTCCCCCTTTATTGCGGAGATCATGCGCATTCGACACTTCTCCTTTACGTGAAACATGGACATATCGTTTCGCTGGAGCCGATACACCGCCGATACACCACCCATGGTCGTCTGCCTATTGCAATTCTTCCATGAGTTGGTTGTGCGATGTAGACTGCTTTCATCTCCTTCAGCTTGTGCTTAATAAGTGCTTTCATTCTGTGCATCGAATACTCTTGGACAAGGGAGTGTAGGAGTGGCTGCGTAGGCAAGCAGCCTGTGGCCAGCCACCCCAGGCTCCCGACAGAGCCTAGCGTGGCTGGAGCAACGTGAGAACCATTCATAGATTTCCCATTTCATTGCGGAGATCATGCGCATCCGACACTTCTCCTTTACGTGAAACGTGGACATATCGTTTTGCTTGAGCCGATACACTGCCCATGGTTGTCTGCCTATTGCAATTCTTCCATGAGTTGGCTGTGCGATGTAGACTGCTTTCATCTCCTTCAGCTTGTGCTCAGTAAGTCCACTAGCCCAGCAACTTTCATTCTGTGCATCGAATACTCTTGGACAAGGGAGCATAGGAGTGGCTGCATAGGCAAGCAGCCTGTGTGGCCAGCCACCCCAGGCTCCTGGCAGAGCCTAGCAGAGCCAGGGGACCACGGTGAGGGGACAGCATGGTCGTCCATGGTATGATCCATCACTTAGTGTAGGAACCTCTAAAGATCTTCAAAGAAAACAACTCTATCCATTCTCCATTGGACCATTTGCCTCACCATTACACTGATTACTTTGGCAACAAGCAACAACAAAGTAGCCTAGTCTCTAGTTTCACCCATGAGATCTGGGCGCATCATACCTTGCCGTGCTAAACAATTATAGAACATCATCAGTCTTTGCCAATCAAATGAATTAACTATGCTACTCATAAGAATCCTCACAAGTTGTGAGGCTTATAGCTTGCGAGGCCTAGCCTACCATATTTCAAATTGGCTTTCTAACTCCCTACTTTCTTCGACTCCTATTTCCACTTTCTTCGAGATGGAATCTAGGTCATGAAGCTTTCGCAACACCCCTATGTGAGTTTGATGAAGGTTTTGTATTAGCATTGGGCCATAAATAAAAGGAAAGTAATAGACTAGGCTTGGCAAGGTGGTGAGACTCCAACTCCTTGCTTTCTTTGAATTTTTTTCACTTTGGTTGAGAAAACAAAAATGAGGGCCTATAAATGCCAAGGTATGTTGTTTGAGGTGGTGGTGTTGAGAGAAGAATGGGTAGTCCAAACAAATGGTAGAATAATCACTTATGTATGCACCATTCAAGGGAATCCAAGTGATGGTGGGTCATACCATGGACCATGCTTTCACCCCCATGGTTTTCCCATCCATAGATGTACTTAGACATATGTCGATGGTGATGAGTGGACGTGACATATTGATATGAGATGCCTTGCATTGATATTCTAGAATCACTATTGGTTTTGGTTTTCCCCCTTAATAGAATTCCTCGGGGAAACAATAGCACCGAAGGAATGGGGTGAGAGAGGGGTTTCTGATTGGGAATATAAGAGATGTCCTTGGTGGTTGGACTATCCTCTAAATCATGTGCCTCCAAGTGAGGAGCTCCTAGACAAAGATACTTTTTTGCTTTCTACTGAATTATATGCATGTAAATGTAAATGTATATGTATATGTAAACCTTCCTACTACCTATGCTGGTTTCTTTTGACCTTTGGTTTGCTGTGGTAATGGGTGTATTATTTCTGGGAGTTGGTGGCTTTAAGTACCCAAAGCAAGTCATTGGGGGGATAGTTTTGAGCTCTGAGAAGGCATTTGGGTAGCCACTTTTATGATTACTAATCTTGGGGACGTTGTATAGGTGGATGTTTATGCCTAGGTTTGTGTGTAAATATAATTTGGTGTGAACTCATGTGGCTACACTTAAGAAAATCTACGACATGTTTGGAAGTGTGTCCACATGCAGAGGGTCCAAGAAATGCATTCCAAGGCACAACCAATAGAGTTTCTTCATCAGGAAGGTTCAAAGATTCATGTTTTGAAAGAAGAATATTGACATGTTGACCTGCAATTTTTAATGATGCAATTCTAGAACCCCAGTCAACTATACATCTATAATGGCCCATCCAATTCCTTCCATTCAGATAATGCTGTAGGAGGCATCACAAAGAATCTACCTATGGCGGTTGGGTGGTCTGCAATGTCAAACAACATTTTACATGCTCCTAAACAATTTACCATTTGATTTCTCATTTGTTTAACCTTGGCTTTAGTTAATCACACATAAGGTTTTCCAAGGGAGTTCAATGTCTCATAAGACATAAAGTTGTGGGTTGGTGCTGCAACCTAGAAGACCTAGTTTACATACAAAGTTTTTACTTTTTAGCAAATGCAACCATAAATGAGCAAGTATTACATCCCAATGTTCTTCTTCCTCAATTCCAACAAGTCTAGTCGTGCTGGTTATATAAACTCCCCTCTCCCTCGGGGTCATATTTCAGAAGATATTTATCATTTTCAGATCAATTCAATAGAGAAAAATAATCATCATTCTAGATCTCGTCAAAAAGACAAACACTCCTCTCTACGTCTTCATCACTTCATTTAGTGGTAAACTGAATCATTATCTTCAGGTTGTCATGAGTGTGCTGGTGATCCCCATTTTTTCCATTGCATTTTGGCAGCAATACTCACTCGAGCCCCACCATCTAGGATGGCTATGGATGTTTCAGTTGGTAGTCTCAAAGGCAAGGTGGCATTAAGTTCTTCACCCTTAAGGTAGTTGCCAATCTTGTTGAGAGGCACATCCTTGTAGAATTCCCTAGGATTGTTTTCACTTGCCAAGCTTGTTGAGAGGCACGTCCTTGTAGAATTTCCTAGGATTATTTTCAATCTCACTCGCTTTAGTCTTTGAGCTAGCGTCTTCATTGGGTTTGAGTCCAAATCATGTATCAATCCATTCCCTTACATCCTACCAAAGATTGGAATCTCTTGATAGAAACTCACCCAATGTGATTATGATTAGAGTAGAAATCCCTAATCTACCCTTTTCTCTCTTGGTCCAATCCAATACAGGTGCTCTCATTGAGGTAATTGCATCTTTTGAGCCGAGGTATGAGGGAAGAGTCTTTAAGGAGTTAGGCTTAGACTCACTAGGCTTTGATGGAAATTGAGAGGTCTAGGCTTTGGCCCTGTTGATGACTCGTCAGGTGATCATTCAAAAGATGAACTTTTAGAGGTTTGAGATTACATATGGTTTTTGGTTTAAGTTGAATCCAAAATTGGTTGGGGCTTCCTTGTAAGTAGGACTGCCTTTTTTAGAACATTCCTCTATCATGTGTCTAAGGTAGATTTGGGTACAAACTTGTATGGATCTAGTTGTACCATCCTTAGAGGCCTCTCTACTAGAACTGAGTTTGTTTCATAACTTCTTGGGCCCTCGACTTGAATCGCATTGTTTCTTCTTGAGGATTCATATATTTGGTCAATTTCTTGGGAATCTCTAAGGATTTCTTCCAATCGAGTCTTCAAGCCATAGCTTTTTGGGTTATGTGTCTAGAATTTCATCTGTAGGTGCTTCTTCTAAGAAGGAAGAAGAATATTTTTCTCCCCATCATCACTCTCTCAATGATCACACTACCCGCTTTTGTGCCTCTTTCTTAGCTCTAGAAATTTGTTCTATTCAGGGTTTATAATTCTTATGTTGTCTCCTTTCTTGCTTCTTTTGTTGTTTGGAATGCTTTTGTAGAAGTGTGTGATATTATGTCTCTCTCTTTGTCTTCTGAGCTATGAAGAGCCTTGGTGTCAGGACCACTGCATTGGTTATCTCACCAAAAATTGTTTTTATCTTAAGGAACTTAGCATGTTCAATTGGGTGGTGGATCGCTTGATGATGGAGAAGGTTTGTTAGAGTAATCCTAAATGATGTAAGTTATGTTGCTTAGACAACATTGTGACAACATTGAGATGATTTTGGTAGATTTTATTGAGACTCAATAGGGGAACTCCCTTTTGAGGTGTGTACCTCCACAAGTATAGTAAGCTATGGGTTGTGGCTAAGGGCCATAGAAATCATTTCTTGTGCCTTACAACCCATTAGTTGCCCTTGACCATAAGTGTCAATGGTTGACATCTTGTAAATGGGAGGTAAGGTATTGTGAGGCATCCTTACAAACTGCACATCTGATTTTGTACTTCACATTGGGTAAGAGTGGTATCTAGGTGGTCCTTTTACGGGGTTTGATTTTGTCATATAAGTATCCGTCGTGATGACATCCTCTATGAGTGGTCTTTCCTCAATATATCTCGTGCGTGTCATGCTAGGAGCTAGACGTTGAGATCCTGTAATAGGGGGAGGTGTCTTAGGCATGTTAAGAATGCCTCTAGGTAAGTATTATAGGGCAAAGGGTCTTCGCTACCCACTCCTTTTGGAGCAAGAGTGCTAAAGGTCAAGTGGTGGCAAGAAGAGCTGATACATGCATATCACAACTTGCTAGGTTGAAACGTGAAGTAACTACACCACAAGCCCATCCATCCCCTATTAAAAATGATGCTTATTACCTATGTGATTTCCTTGATAATAAGGGCATCATGTTTTCTCCCTCCCTCAGGGTAAGCTCCGAAATCCCTAGGAACTTCTCGATTTTCTTTAGCATCACCACCATAACATTACCTTCAACACTCATTTTATCCAATCTCTTGCTGCTGCTGCTGAAGGTTATGCTATGAGGGGATTTGGATGGTGTGCTTGATCTCTCAATCTCTTTCATGCCAGATATATTATTGTCAAAGTCGAGGGTCTCTATATAGCTATGTAGACTTTTTGTGCTGCCGGGTATTCGCAGGGTATTCGCACACCAATGCAAGATGTATAGTAGGCCTAAGACCTAAATGTTTTCCTCTCACACAAAATCTCAGGGGAGAGGAATGAAAAGAGAGTGAGGGTTAGAGGTAACCTGCACCACCTAATACCAGGCTAATCAATGAATTTAAATAAGGAATAGAGTAGTGGAGGTGGAGTGGGTTGTTGTCCAAGTGGGGGCACGGATGGGTCTATGCCCCCACGTGAGCGTCCTTCCCCATCTAGCGCCACAAGCACTCCATGCTTGTGATCATCGCGACGTTTCCACACACATCCCACACCTGTGCCGCCGATGGAGAAAAATTTTACACAATTGTCAACGGCAATGTGGTTGTGGATAATTTCGGGCGAGAGATGAGGAGCCGCATCCGCGAGCTTTGCCACATTGTCTTTGCAAATGACAATATGACTTTATCGCCAAAGTTGGATAAAGACAAAAAAGATAGTCATAAATCAAATCAAGGATGAGTACAAGCCGGCTGGTAGTAGTGATGTCGTCCCCATAAGGTGGATAAAGGACCACATGGTAGACGTCATGAAACATTGGCCGGGGAGATGTGACTAGGAGAGCGAAGGCAGGGGGTGAGAAGCCTTGGTACATGAGCACCAAGGATTGGAATGAGGAGAAGAAAAAGCATGCTCGAAATCCCCAATGCTACAAGCAATAAGAGGATGCGCCGAATGGAGAGCGTAGGAAGCTCTCACCTTGGAAGACGGTTGAGATGCATTCCATGTCTACTTTGTAAGTATCAACATTTATCTTGTATGTTTCATTTGATGTTATGTCTACTTTGTAAGTATCAACGCTTATCTTGTTGTTTTGGTATTTTTAGAATCAAGCAGTTGGTCGGCCAGCAACCGAAGAAGAGGACATTGCACACCGACATAACACATACTTTCTTTTGGAGAAGCTTGAGCGAGAAGGCGCCAACCTCAATTGGGGGTGCATTGTAGATATGGTAAGTGCGAAAAGCCTTAACCTTATGATTTGTATACTTGCTTTGCCTTGTCATGTTAGATCATTGTTTTGGTATATAAAAAAGCATCTTGTATGGTTTTTGCAGGGACCCATGCCTGATCTTGAGTGAGGGCTCCGCATAGAGTGGCCTTGCCCATGTCTTTTCCCTTGTACAAACACATTTTGGTCATCTCACATCTTTGTTTGAGCTTGTATAGATTGTATGCAAATTTTAGCTTATCTCGTCAGAGTTTGATATGTAAATTTTACATCTTGAAATATAATTTGGCCATTGTTTGCACTTGTGTGAAATGTGTACCTACTTTGTAATGTCGAAAACGTTATGGCACTCTCTCTAACTTTTTCAACAAATTTGCTTCGTTCTTCACATCAAAGTACAGTTGTCTTTAGTACTCTATAAATTTGGCATAATGGTGTATCCAGCTATACAAGAATGCAGCTGGATGCACCACTATGCGCACGCGTAGAAAATAGGGTCAAAAGTTTCCTGCATCTATCAAAAATAGCGTCGAAAGTTTCTTGCATCCATCGAAAATAGCGTATATATGATAGTCAAAATAAGTGTTGAAATGCCAGTCAAAATCGTAGTCAAAAATAGCATCTATATGATAGTCAAAAAAAGTATTGAAATGCTAATCAAAATCGTAGTCAAAATAACCGTGTCGAAATAGGAGTCGAAATGTCAGTCAAAATGTCATGGGAAATAATTGTCGAAAAGAGTGCCAAAAAATGCGTGGTAAAATTATTTTTTTCGACTCTTGTTTCGATGCTTATTTCGACGTCTATTTCGACGTTTCCATTTTGACAGGTATTTTGACGTTTAGGAGATTTTAAGCTTAGTTCTAAAGCGTCAAAAAAAGCGTGGATAATGGCCCCACCTCTTGTAGTGTCTCTATGCCTGAGATCTATGCATTATGCAAATGTAAAAGGAGATGATTAATTAGGCGTTATATGGGAATGCCAAAGGAGATAATTCATGCATTTTGTGAATGCCAAAGTCAATGCAAGGTAGTCGATAAAAGTGACTATAACCAACACACACTTCTATAAGGTAAGCTAAGGATTACAGTCCCTTACACTCTTCACAAGTTGCATGAGAAAAGAGCCTTAAAGCATGCTTCATCTCGCAAAAGAGGACACATAATATTTCAAGCATGATAAAGCTATATGGAAGCATAAGGCAATAAAGCAATCCATGCTCAAAGGATATTGGGCCTACCAAGAAAACATATGTTTGATAAAAAGGATGAGCTAGTGCACCCACATATCGGGCTGCTGCATTTATGGCTCCAAGCCTAAAGTAAGCTCTTGACTTTAAACATATTTGGCGTCACCATCGGGGACTACCCTAGGACGTAGCTTTGATATCTCGTTCATCCCAAGCAATTGGGAGGATCACTAAATATTACCCAGTGTGATTTAGGAGGTCACAATCCCAAAAACATTTGGTTTTGGAGCATTGAATGTGTTAGTTTTACTATTTTTGAATTTGTTTTGAAGCCTATTTGCATAATTAGTCCTATGGAAGGATAAAACCCTTCTTTCTTTGGTGATTTGAATGATTTCAAAGGCCAAATGATGATTTTATTATATTGAACTTAATATTTGTGATTAGGTGTCACATGCGAAAACTTTGGGAGCCTTCTTTCAGCCCTTAATACCATCCTAGAACATGGTTGATGCAAAATACATATAGAAGATAGATAGAGAGAGAGAGAGAGAGAGAGTAGAGTATTCACTATATTCATAATGTACAAAAAAGTGTACAAAGTCTTGGCCAACCCCATAGGTTGCCTTTTAAAGGTAGAAATACCTAGTCTACATCCTAATATATGACTTTTGTTCCTTCGGAACTGAGTGAATCACAAGAACTCAATAGCCAGATGCTATTTATAATCCTTTGAAAACCAATTGGACTTGCGGATCTATTATCAGCCAGGTAGCTCGACAAATACCCCTCCCTATGCTTAGAAAGATCTTATTGAATTATGGCCAACAACCTCAATGATGGGTATCTCCAATAACTTCCCCGCTCATGCCTAGTTGTTGTAGCTCTTGAATCACGTTCTAATATGTTGTTTATGAGTTTCTTTTATACCAATATCACATGCAAAAGATTTGGGAGCCTTCTTTCAACCCTAAACACCATCCTTGAAGCAAAACACATACAAAAGATAGAGAAGAGAGAGAGATAGCTGAGTATTCAATATATTCATAATTTACAAAAAGATATATGAGTCCTACAGGCATAATCTTCCATCAAAAGGTGATCATGACAAATAAAAAAAGGTGTACAAGTCTTGCAGCCATAGACTACCATCAAAAGGTGATCTTGACTCATAAGAGTCCTCATCTAAATGTACTCTAGTGACCTAGTCCAAGAAAAGACTGAATGAATCACACAATGATCAATTTGCATCTTATATAGGCTTTGGGTATCCTCATGGATTGGCCGGCATGCTATCGGCTAGGTCATGGACAAAGTATTCCAATATTGCCGACTGGAGGTATTCTCTTCATGTGCTAGTTGACAACCCTCCTATGTCCTCCACAAGTTTTTTCCTTCCCTACCCACACAAGTAGTATGTTGTGGAGGCACGCACGTAGCTTTGTGAGAAAGCACCAGGTTCTTCAACAACAAGCGACGGTGAGTGCTTCCCGACTACAGAAGTGAGGAGCTTCGCACTTCAGCTCAACAGTCAAAAAATCCTCCTTTCTTGCTCATTTTGTTTTGTACTATATTGTTTTCTTTAAATAATTGTATATTTTCTTAATTGTTTTTTGTAGAGGAAGGTTATTGAGAGTGACCCAAAAAAGGAGGAGTATGACTATGGGTATAGAGACCCTCATTCGAATTATGGTCATGGATGTGTACACGAGGTGTACGCTTGGATGAGTCTATTTTGGGGACTCAAGCATATGAGGTAAGTGAGCCTAAACCGTTCTCTTTTCTACATCTAATTATATTTTAATGCTCTTGCTTACCTTGCACTTGATGGTTCAAATGAAGGGGATTTTTTATTCAAAATTTAAGGTAAATTTACAGAAATACATTTATAGAAGGGTTTTTTAAATCAATTTAAAAAACTCGTAATTTCATAAAGAAAAAGGGGTTGTTTTATTCATGAAAAATTCATAGGTATGGGGTTTCTTAATTACTGCTTTAATGCATGTGGTGATACATAGGGATCCTTAGTAGTACACCCCCTGATTTACTCGTTGTTTGTTAGCATGTCGAATGCGATGATCATCCATATACAGGATGCAATGACACCTAAGGATGCATGGGATACCTTTGTTGAGTGCAATAGCATAAGTAACAAGGTAGAAGGTCATTTTGGAAACACATAAATCATGATCGAGAACAACAAGAATCTAATGTATAAATATGTGCAAGAGGCCATTCAGAGGTAGGGGAAGCCAAGGTGGATGGTAATAAAATTAGAGTGGAAATAGCATGGAGTGCTATTATTGTGGTAAACTAGGACATATAGCAAAGGACTACTATGGAAAATAGAATAACATTAAAAGTGGGAAGCTACAGTAAGAGAGCTATGCATCTTCAAGAAAGCAAGTCGAAGATAGAATTGAGTAGCATTTTATGATGCAGCATATGCTTAGTACCATTCCACTACTGCAAAGGTATGGAATTATGTAAATAAATGGTATGTTGATTTAGATACGTCTAACGACATGATAAGTCATGGTAGTGAGTGGAAAAACCAAGATATGTGGAAATAAGTGATGATAATGTGCATCCTATTATGCATTTTCATCAAGAATTTTTGACTCAAGAATAGGCACTCTAAGAAGAGCCATGTTATCAAGGGGGCCATGGTGAACCTTATGTATCTTACATTAAATCCCCCACATAGACATAGCATTGGAAAGCCCTTGAGAAATAGATTCTAAATCTACCACGGCCTCCGATAAGTTTGAAGCTAATATGCTCAAGTTATGCCTTCCCTACTCAAACATAGATTTCAATAGGTGTGACTTCTATGTCATAATCGTTGGAATCTACCTTTTAGTGGGGAAGGCATAACATTAATGAATTAAAAAAAAGTGTCTCTAATTTTGGATTGAAGAAGCTCTACAGTCTATATTATGAATAGAAACCCCACCTTAGTATGGCAATTCATGGAATGACACGTAAACACAAATTTACTAGTAGAAAACTAGATTTGGTACACTTCAACATGTGTGGGTGCATTGGACATATACATGTACTAGATAAAGTGTGAAAAAAGGCAGAAAAATGTATCTTTGTTGGATATTGGCTTGACCTCAAAGGTTATAGATGATAAAACCTCATTATGTGTGAGGTGAAAGTGAGCAATAAGGATGCTATTTTTGATGAGAGAAGTACTTCCTATACACCAGTGATGAAGGAATCCATAGAGGCTAATGTAAACAACAATGTGGCTATAACCAATGGAAAGAAGTAATCACATGTGCTAAGTGGACCACGATAGTCCTCAAGTAGTGGGTCTATTTTTATATCTTGGTCAGGTTGGCTGAGTTGAAATGCCATGAATTCTAATGCATCATTTGGTGGGGTAATACATGTGCTCAAAATTTAACAACTTCACATAGATCACGAAAGGTACATAAAGAGAAGGTGGATCAGCTTTTCATGAGGTCATTGATTTGTTGATGGGGTTAGTGGCTCATAATAGATTCTTAATGAGGAGTTTAGAATCCTAGATCTTGTTACATATAGTAGCCAAAATAATGCTAAGGACACATGGCACTGATCCACATGTACGCAGGTCTATGAGGATCAAATTTTGAGTGGACATGTTAAGATACAATGGGTATACAACCCATTATGTTATTCATGTACAACTCTTCATTATTTTATTCATGTACAACTCTTCATTATGTATATATGGTCAAAAGTGCAATATAAAGCATAAACGATGAGTATACAACCCATCATCATGCATATATGGTCAAAGTGCAATATAAGAGAGAAAGCCTACATGTTTTGAGAAGGGTATATAACCCATCGTATTATGCATATATGGTCAAAGTGTAATATAAGAGATAGAGCCTACATATTTTGAGGAAGGTATACATCCCATCATTATGCATACATGGTCAAAGTGAAATTATAAGAGATAAAGCCTACATGTTTTGAGGAGGCACTTGGTCATAAGCATAGGGAAGATGACATGGATAAAGAGATGGGTGCATTGAATAAAAATAAGATATTATGGGAGTTGCTGAATTTGCCTATGGAGAAAAAGGAAATTGGATGCAAGTGGGTTTATATAGTAAAGTAGAATTTAAATGGGTCTGTGTGAGCAGGCACAAGGCAACATTGGTAGCCAAGGAATATGTACATAGCAATGGCATTAGTTATGAGGATACTTTCAAACTAGTTGTCCCAGTTGGTACTAGGATGGTAACCACCGTGATGAGAGTAGTTGTTACTATGGCTATAGCTAAGGGATGATCTTTATTATAAGAAATAGATGTAAAGAATTCTTCTATACATGGTGATTTATAGGATGAGGTCTGCATGGTGCAACCACTGAGATATAAGGACAATGCATACATAGATTTTTTTTTCAGGTTGTGTATCTTGTCAATATCAGATTTCTTATATCTACATGTTTTTATTATATGTGAAAACAATTGATAGGGAATTGTTCTAGTAGTCATATATGTTTATGACTTGATTATGACAGTGAACAACGATGTTGGTATTCATGACGCAAAGATGATACTTAAGAAAATTTTTGAAATAAAGGATTTGGGTGAGCTATGATACTTCTTGGGTATAGAGATCACATGATAGGATTTGGCCAACCACAGAGAGTACATGCTTTGGACATGTGATTTAAGTATGGAATGAAAAAATTATAATCCAATCTCAATGCTCAAGTGCCATTGGAGAAGTAAAAACATTGATTGCATATGTGGAGGTGATCCTTGGAGGAGGCTACTATGTATAGGTGTAAATTATAGAGAGTTTGATTTACATGACTATTTCCATGCTATATTTGAGCTATGTTGTTATATAAGTGAGTTTATTTATGCAAGTCTTGAGAAACCCATAATTGGATGATGTGGCTAGGAGGATACTCACATACATAAAGTCCATAGCTCACTAAGTCTGGAGTACATATACTGGCACATGGAGATACAAATGCATATTGGGATCATAGTGTCTCAGATAGGATATGAGGACTGTGCACACCTAGAGTTTGTTTTGCAAGTTCCATAAATACTTGTATGGCTTGAAATAGGCACCTACAACATGGTCCGGTGAGATGAGAGAGTATATTAAGTATCATTAATATATTTTCATATATCTACACCAAATGTTTCACTATATGTGAAAACAATTAACAAGGAAATTATTGTAGTAGTAATATATGTTGATGATGACTTGATTGTCACAAGGGACAATGATGTTGACATACATGAGATGAAGATGGTGTTGAAGAAAAAAAATGAAATGAAGGATTTGGGTCAGTGATGATACTTCTTGGGTATAGATGGTATGAGTTGGAGAGCATGTCCAAAGCATGTACTACCTTTGTAAAACCTAAATCTCATCACGGCATCTATGCAATGATAGATTATAATCTAATATCAGTGCTCACTACCATTGGAGAAGAGTAGAAAATTGGTTGTATATATAGGTGATATTTTGGAGGACCCTATTATAAATAGGTGCATTGTAGGGGGCTTGATTCACATGACTATCACATTGCCAGATTTGAGCTATGTTGTTAGGTTGGTGAGACAGTTTATGTAGGCCCCAAAAGGAAGCCACACTTGGATGTAGCTAGGAGGATACTCAAGTGCATAAAATCCATAGTTCACTAAGGCTAGAGTATAAGTACAAGTACATGGATATACAGATGCATTGGGCTGGTGATGTCTCAAAACACTAGGATTATAGTATCTTAGAGATGAGATCTACTAGAAACTTTATATTTTATTTTAGGAATGGTGATGTTAGCTAGAGCAATAACGTGAATCTGAAAACCAAATCCATCGGTCCTCTTTCCTTGTTTAGGCTAAAAAGCCCCACAACCCTGAAGATAAGGCCTTACATCAATCATTTTTACTCCCACATTACACCACACACCCTCAACATGCTTCCTAATTCAAGGGCCAACCAAACTTTATCTCCATTAGACCCCAAATCATGTGGATTGGTCTCATCACCGACCACATATTTGACCATCCACACCTCTCTGAAATCAAAAGCATCTTTACCACCCAAGCTTGGTGACATGGTTACCATTAGAAAGGTGGCTATTTTTAGGAACTTTGTAGGCCAACATGGTTTCACTCATCCAACGTATTGTAAAACAGTTTTCTATCTTACTCTCATGTAACATAAGCCCATCTTTTATAACATAATAATGTACTATATAAAGTACCCTTACCTTGAGGTTAATGCCAAATATGGAAGTCAAAAACTTTATGTATTTACTTTCTTATGGCTAGAACTAGTGGCCCATGACTATTTTTAAGTTATGGCTAGCTAAGTGTAAACACTAAAAATTTGTATATAAATCATTTTTGACACTGACCAATACACATTCATCATCTTGTAGTAGAATAATTCTTTTCTAATCTTGATTTCTTGTGTTCCATTAGATTTTTGCGTGCTTGATCATGAATAGATTTGAGCAGAGGTTTCTTCCTCTCATCTTTCTTGTCTGCTCTTGCTTGAATAGATTTGAGAAGAGGTTTCTTCCTCTCATTAGCCTCTTCTCTACCCACCTCTTGTGAGAGAGGTGGGTAGAGAAGAGGTTTCTTCCTCTCATTAGCCTCTTCTCTTGCTTGAATAGATTTGAGAAGAGGTTTCTTCCTCTCATTAGCCTCTTCTCTACCCACCTCTTGTGAGAGAGAATAACCATGAAGGAACGCCTTTTCTTGCCTCCACCATCTAGGTAAAGAGATTCCTTCCTTCATCCCCTTAGCAAACGAAGCATTCTGGTGTGATAAAAAGATTGAGGACATGACCCAACGAGATAGCAAACTAACATCAAAAACATCAAGAAGTTGCATTTGTAGCTCTAAGGCAAGATCAAAAGACTCTTATTTCAAAAAAGGCTAAGGTAAGACAAAAGACACTTATTTCAACAAAGGCTAAGGTAAGCTCTTGACTTGAACTGAACCCTCCAAGGATTTAGCAAATATTTTTCTTATAACTTTCTCTAGTAAAAGCCATAATTAACGAATGAAAGAATGAGCACTCTAGTCTTGTCAAGAGTAGCCTTATGGTTTTTTCCTCCAAATTCCTTTTTAGAGAAGTTTCCCCTATCTTTATCTTCTAATAGTGTGCTGTAGTCCAAGTTTCATACTTGTAAATTGGCTTTTGACTACTTGCTTTCATCCTTACCGTCCACTTAATGTGCTTATAAGTTTTTATTATTACCATCTTATAATCATTGAATCTTTAACCTAGTGATCTTTGTTTTTTAATTTAATCATGTAGCTACACCAATGTTTTGCTTCCAGGGCGAATTTCTCATGCACATGCACTAGGGGCCTTTATGGTCCTAGAATCACACACTTGGACCAGCATATAAAGAGAGTGTCAAAAGGGACTCTAATTTTGAATGCATGGGTAAGGGATGTAATTACATAGTCTCACAAAGTTTTATGACCATCAAATCAAAATATTCTACTCTACTCAGCTCCAAAGCCCAAGTCAGAATGTGCATGCACTAGGTTAGTAAATCATACATCTAGACTCAATATACCAACAATAAAGTGTCAAAAGATGTTGCAAGATTACTTGCATGTGTGAAGCATATAGACACATAGTCTCTCAATGGCCTCATACCAAAACAAACCACCTTTTAATGCTCCAAGACCCAATTTTTCATGTGCATGCATTCGTGGCCCCATGGTCCTAAAATCACACAATGAACCCAACATACGAAGAAGATAGTTTTAGATGGATATGAAATGTAAAACGATTTAATAAGGAGCATAGATACATAGTCTTATAAAGTTTTATGGCCGTCAACTCAAAATAAGTCACTCTTCTACAATTCAATTCTTGGTGAGTCTCATGATAACATGCATGCACACATACTTAGCTTCCAAGGTGCACACGTATTGAAGCCTTGCATCTTCTAGGATCCAAGTCTTGGTTTCTCATGATCATGTGCATACATATTGTGTTGCTTAGGTCTTAAAATCATACACCAAGATGACCCACCGTACCACTAAGATAGTGCCAAAATGGGGTGCTAAATGGGGATAAACTTTGCACATTGTGTGAGGGATCTAGATAAGTAATATCATAAATGTTTCTTGATATTAAATCCAAATTAGCTTTAAGCTCAATTTGTGCATACACATGGGAATTCTTAGGTGTCAAAATCACACCCAACATATTTACAAGATAATGGTAAAATTAAATGAAACTTAATAATTGTGACCTAGGTCTCAAAATCACACCCAACATATTAGCAAGATAATGTTAAAATCAATAAAACTTAACAATTGTGTGTCCTTGAAGAATAGATACACACTCTTGTAAAAAAATTTATCAGACATCGCACAAAAAATTATGCCTCTTTTAAGCTACAAAAGCATATTTCTCATAAGCATACACATGTAGGGACCATTCTTAGAAGGGTTTCAAGTTTGGGGCTAGGACTTAGGATTTAGGGCTATGCTCTAGGGTTATGAATTTAGGGTTTTACAATTGCCATTTTGGGTTTATGATTTAAGGTTTAAGATTAAGGGTTTACATTTTAGGACTTTCAATTTTGAGTTTGGAACTTAGGTGGTTTTAGGGTCTAAAGTTATGGATCTCGGATTTGAGAAATGTTGGTAAGCCTTTTCTCCTTGGTTTTGAAAGTGCCCTCTATGAGTTTGGGTCTAGAGCAAGGATTTTAGATTTTGGGTTTAGATTTTATTATTAAAAATTTTGGGTGCTATGTTTTGGATTTAGTTTTTTTTATTAGGACTTATAATTTTAGACTAAGGGTGTAAGTGTTGGGGTTTTTGTTTTTTCTAAGTTTTGCATATTTATTTTAGAGTTTAGAGTTTAGGAATTAACATTTTGGGTTTGGAAAATAGCACTATACCTATTTTCCTTAAATTTTATGTAAGATTCCTCCCCCAACCCCTTTTTGATGTCTAGTATCTTCCCCTGTAATCAATCCCTCTTCAGAAATATAAAGGCCTTGTTCTAACTGTTTTAGCCTAGAGAAAGAAAAATATGCTAGAGAGAGAATATTCAGATTATGAATAATTTTGGATAGAAAATTAACTCATCTTATTAAAATAAGTTCCCCTGAAATAGAAATTCAAAAAGAATTTTCCAATGTGCAATTGGAATTAATTGGAAATAAGTATAAAGAACCTTAGTCTAAGGGTCTAAATTTTCAGAAATTTTTAGATTATGGTCCAATTAAGGTTCCTATGGGCCAATAGCATCAATCCATGTGTAGGGAGGAGATAAATCCAATTTGTAAAAGAAGATACCCAAAAATGAGTAAATGCTCACATAAGATGAAGAGTTGAAAATGTACAAGATTTATTAGTAAAAAAAAAAAAACTATGAGCAATATTAAAAATATGAGATATTTTGGGTATCCAAAAATGAGTAAATGCTCACATAAGATGAAGAGTTGAAAATGTACAAGGTTTATTAGTAAATAAATACATATGTAAGGAAGGGGAGTTCTTTAAAGGAGGTGCATATTTCACATAAGAAGAAGAGTTGAAAATGTACAAGGTTTATTAGTAAATAAACACATATGTAAGGAAGGGGAGTTCTTTAAAGGAGGTGCATATTTCACATAAGATGAAGAGTTGAAAATGTACAAGGTTTATTAGTAAAAAAAACTATGACACATATGTAAGGAAGAGGAGTTCTTTAAAGGAGGTGCATATTTCACATAAGATGAAGAGTTGAAAATGTACAAGGTTTATTAGTAAAAAACTATGAGCAATAAAATTTTGACACATATGTAAGAAAGGGGAATTCTTTAAAGGAGGTGCATATTTCACATGCTTGAATGAGTTTTAAACTCAAAAATAATGTGATATTTTTATCTCTCATCTCTCTTGAACCAAACCAAATCAAAATGGAACCAAACCGAATCAAAAAGTAACCAAACTAGGTCCAAATCTAGTCCAAATTCAACCAAACTGACTTGGAAAATTCTAGAATCAGTTTGTTTGGTTAGGAGCTCAAATTTTCCTATAAATAGAAGCCTCCCCTTGTTGAAAAAAGATATAATGTCTTATGCATTGTTACTCTACTCTACCTAAGCCAAAATATAGTCTCTTATGCCTTGTTACTCTACTCCACCTAAGCCAAAATATATAGTCTCTTATGCTTGTTACTCTACTCCACCTAAGCCAAATTAGATAGAGTCTTATGCTTTATTACTCTACTCCACCTAAGCCAAAATATAGAGTGTCTTAGACATTGTTACTCTACTCTACCTAAGCCAAGAACTGTGAATTCTTTAATAATTCACTAGTTTTTGATACTTCTCTCTTTCTTCAATCCCCATTGGTGGCTCCATCAACACACTAAACCAATTGATTGGTTGGGGGCCTCTACCGTGAATAAAGAATCAAGCAAATCATAAGGTAAGTATATTGAATTTTGATCTTTTCTATGATTTCTCAATGATTCTCTCTTCTCAACCCCTCTCAAGCTTGAGAAGTTTAATTGGTATGGTTTTTTTTAAATGCTATTGAAGTAAATTGGTGAATAGTAGTGAAGAGTTACATAATTTAATAAATGCTATAGAAGTTAATTTCCACTTATATTTAAATTCTAATGGTTTTTTATAATTTCTCTCTCTCACTCAAGAAATGGTCATACTCATGACCCATTCTCAATCCAAATGAAGCTTTTCATAAAGCTTTTCCTTAATCCAAGATTAAGCTATGCTTGAGGCCAAATTAATGGCTTTTGCTATGCTTTTAGTTTATGCACATTGATGATTCAATCCATTATGGATTGATGACCCAATTAGAGACCATTCTAATTGTTTTCTTAATGACCCAATTAGAGACCATTCTAATTGTTTTCTTAATGATCCAATTAGAGACCATTATGGATTGATGATCCAATTAGAGACCATTCTAATTATTTCTTTAATAATGAGCTTTATCCCTTAGAAAAAAAAAATTGAGATTTATCAGTCATAGTAGCGGAGCTATGGCAAAATTTTTATAGAAATCACGCATAAAATAAATTCATTCAAAGCATAAAAAGAGGACTTCCTACCATATCCTAGGAACTATCATCCTAGATTAATTAAAAGAATATTATTATGCATGGAGATATGGATGTTTGCATGTAGATGTAGAGGTATGGATGTGAGTGTGAATGTGGAGGTGGATGTATGCATGTAGATGTAGATGTATAGATGTAGATGTAGGTGTGGAGGTGGGTGGATGCATGTAGATGTAGATGTATAGGTGTAGGTGAGAATGGAGATGTGGATGTATACATGTAGATGTAGATGTATAGATGTAGATGTGAATAGAGATGTGAATGTATACATGTAGATGTAGATGTATAGATGTAGATGTGGATGTGGAGGTGGGTGGATGCATGAAGATGTAGATGTATAGATGTAGATGAGAATGGAGATGTGGATGTATATATGTAGATGTAGATGTATAGATGTAGATGTGAATAGAGATATGGATGTATACATGTAGATGTAGATGTATAGATGTAGATGGGAATGGAGATGTGGCTGTATACGTAGATGTAGATGTATAGATGTAGATGTGAATGGAGATGTGGATGTATGCATGTAGATGTAGGTGTATAGACGTAGATGTGGATGTAGAGGTGGATGTATGCATGTAGATGTAGATGTATAGATGTGGATGTGAATGTGGAGTGGATGTATGCATGTAGATGTAGATGTATGGAGGTGAATGAGAATGTGGATGTGGATGTATGCATAGGGATGTAGATGTATGCATGTAGATGTGAATGCACGCATATAGTTGTGGATGTATGGATGTGAATATACGATTGTGATGTGAGGGAATCTGAAGTGATGAGATGGAAATGAGGTGATGGGATGAGTATACATATAAATGGAATATGGAATAAGTAATGTAGATTGAGGAGGGATAATGTGGAAAAATGAAAGTTAAAATAGAAATTGTATTGTAAACTGTTTGTAAATGCTGTTTGTAAATGCTGTTTGTAAATGATTGTTTTATGTCAAGAATGCTGGGGGGAGCATTTTGACCGTCTTGTGATTAAGGTCGTGATGAGAAAGTTGCAACTGCTGACGGGGAGTCAATGAAGGACGTCTCGCGTAGCAAGGTCGGCCGAGGTCTTGACCAGCCTCGGTGCGATTAAAATGGTGAGCTTCCGGTACGGTGGATGAGGGGCCAAGGAAGCGGCCTATGCGTGAAGCGCTAGGTTACCTGCGAAGGATCCTAGAGGGTGCTGACCATACGGTGCTCGGGCTCTGGGTTGCCTAGGATACCCACGCGTGCGTCGAGGAAGATATTGGAACAGAGTTGGAGTTGTTTTCTGAAATCGAGCATGGATCTGGTTGATTGACCTTGCTGGTCTTCAATGGATGAGTCCATGGCTCCTTATATGGATCTGTTGGTTGATCTTGCTGATCTTCAACGAGAGTCCATCTTGTTAAGTGATTATATTGCCAAGTATTATGGGCTAGGAACTATCGAAACGGCTCCTGAGCGTTCTAGTTGCCAATGATGCCATAGATACTCTGATGAAGGAATGATGGGAAATTAAGAATCAATTGGATAAATTGGAAGATGGTGATCAATGATACTATGGTTTTATTAAAGGATTGTTTTAAATTGGTTGAATCTGGTTGAAAAAGGCAATTTCATATTGGGTGTGTGAGTGGTGTGACTAGTTTTATTTTGCATGAACATCCGGCTAGGGGGCCTTGGAACTCTTTTCCTTGGTACCCGGGACAAAACCTAACCAAATTTTTAATTGGATCCCATCACTACAGTGGTTGGGCGGTTGGCTAACCCATGGGACTGGATGGGGTTAGGCTGGACTGATGGATCCGTAAATCGAGACTCAACTTTTGTTTTTACGATAGAAAAAAAAAAATAAATCCCGGACAGAAACTGTTCTATGGATAGGAATCAACGGCTGTGCCTCTTGAATGGGGAAAAAAGCGTTGATCCCAATGATCCAAGTGCAAGTTTCTTCCTTGAACTGACTAAGTATCTTATAGATGTAATCGGATCATCTCGATCAGAAATGATCTTGACTACGTTAGAGTAAAAAGTTATCCTGGTGGAATCGCCCGTGCTTTCCGGTAAAGGAAGTTTTTCCGGGTTCGGTTTTGGAACAACCGACGGATTAGTCTCTTATCCGGATATCCGTGGGCGAGGCCCCGAGTGTGGGACCCCTGTCCCGCGCGAGAAGCGCTACTTCCGCTGCCAGTACCCCGAATCCGTTGCTCGGTGGGAACAGGGATCTTACAGTTGGTATCAGAGCCAAATTGAAGGCTAAAAAGGATAATTAAATTCTTATCTGAAATTGGTAATAAGAATTCAGAAACAGCATTTTCATAATGTATTTTCAGTCCGTAAGCTTCTTTAATGAAGAAATTTTAATCAAAGAAATTATTTTTTTATAGATGGAAGTTCCCCATTTATCTGGTATTCCCGACCTCACCCAGTCTCAAGATATGATTGCATTTGCCTTCGAGCATCTCATCTCTTCCGCTTCAACTCGAACAAGCCGAGCGAGACTCGCACGCCATTTCGAGGAATTATATTTTCCTAATCTAGTGGAGAGACAGCAGCATAAGTGGTTTGCAGGGCTATATATCCACGCCCCTTGCAACCAGCATGCAATGCTGAGGCAGAACCTCTCATTGGCCATGATCTTGATAAAGCTGAAAATGGTGCGTGGTATCATTCTATATCATTCAACGCCTCAAAATTTAAGACTTGCTTGTCGAGTTTATAGACTCCTTAGTCGATTTATCCCTAAGGAGAAAATAAGAGCTCCCTTCGCAATTAGAGAATTATGTAACAGGGCATGACTATGGCCCAGTACCGTCGTCTTATGCGTCTCCCGAGGAGATTTTGAATATTGGAGCCGAGCCACTCTATGTACTTATTGCAACTTGTATATAAATATACAAATGACTTCCTGTTATTTAAGTGATTGTTTACGGACGATCGGAAAAAGAAAAAAAATTTGTTTATCAGACATATGTCATAAATCTCCAATAAGATCAACTGAGGAGCCAATTATGTCTAAAATTTATCAAGACGCACAAAAGGTTGTAATTGTGTGATATAATTCATACAAATTGTTATTCAAACTGAAATTCGTAAATTAGTAATTAGGACTTCAATTAGAAAAACCGCAATTATATAGAATCCCTGACTTGCTTGAGGCCTAGACATGATAGTATTTACCTTATAATTCCAAGGGCCGTGACTGCCCGTATATACCGAGAGTATACTGCAGCTCTTTACTGACAGTATATACGAGTAAATCTAAGACTTGAAATTATAAGCGTTAATGCTATCCAGATGATGATTTTGCATGTGATTGATATGATTTTTAATTCTGTTTGAGAATGGATGAATTGATTTGGATTCTGATTGAAAATGCTGATTGAAAATGCTGATTGAAAAATGTTGATTTTTAAAAAATTAGTTGAAATATAATGAAACCACAATGAGGGGGAATGGGACGAATCCCTGTAATGATATTCATAACTAGAATGATGATAATGAATTCAGCAAATCACTATGAGGTTAATGGGTGTGCTGTTAGATTGCTACTGTTAATATTTGACCGGTAGATCAAGTTAAGGGATGTCAAATTGAGAACTTGCTTGACTGAAATTTCCGTGGAGGAATGTTTCGAAGGAAACTTTTCGGTCTAATGGACCAGTATCATGTTAAAGATATGAATGATATGATCTGAATGAATTGTTATTTGATAATGAGTTCTATATAAGGGATATTTATCCCAGTGTTCTGTTGGGTTGACCAGAATATAAGGAACCCCAGAATAAATTGGATCTTAAGAAAAAGAGTTGTCCTCTACTTGGCGAGATGAGGACATCTCGCATTTTTTTAAGTGGGGTAGAATGTAAGATTCCTCCCCAGCCTTCGAGGTATACGGGAGTAAGAATCTCCCTTTCTGATCTTATAATTATTCCCTCTCTAAAATAAAAGAAAGTTTCTGTTTAAAAAAGGAAGACCCTTTCCCTAGAATACTTCTCAGGAGTCCCACCTGTTTTAAGGATTTAGAACAATGAGTTTAGAAATGAGAATCGGTGTTTTGGATACCAAGGTTGTGGTTTTCATTCGAGTACGGCCCAAAAGAAGTTCTTTATCTCTTGGGGAGTATAAGAAGTTATCCCCCAGATATTGTGACCCTTATATCTAAATTCAATGAAAGTAGGTGACTTAACCTACAAGCTTCTTTTATCTCCTCATCTCAAAATTCTTAATGCCTTCTATAGAAAAATGTGTCAAACTCAAATCATGGAAAGACGGTAAAACTTCAGTGGCAAGTTACCGTTGGCTTCTAGGTTACGCTAGCTCCTTCCTTTATATAAGTCGTAACTTTTACTTGTCGCTCACAGTAATCTTACTCCCATCAATCTCCTTTCTTTCTTAATCTCCTTCATGGCTTGGCAACAGGAATTAGTTTTATCCCTGATGATTTCTCACCTTCAAGACGCAAGAGAGTCTGTGAAGAAAGACTTTATAGAACAGTATGAGCGCTCACTTTTTCCTCACCTAGGAACTTCTGTAGCGCAGACCAAATGGCAGACCTATCAAAACATAACTAGGGTAACACCCTGGGGTCAGCAACACTTTCGTAACAATGTCCGCTTGGCCATGGTTATTGAAGCTTTGGGTTTGGGTCCCCGATACTACTGTGTCATGAGATCAAGGCATCTTGGGTTTTCTGAGCGGGTCTTCTTACTGGCGTGTTTTCTTCCTCATGAGAAGATATGCCTTTATCCCGTTTTTGGCTTGCCTCTCAGAGGTCCTTTTGTTAGATCACCTCATACCACTGAGATAGGTGCGGCAATAACCAGCAGAATCATTCCCATAGATGAGTTACCCTATACTTGTGCAGCTTGTGAGGACTACTTTTGTGACCATATGATGGACGGGCTTATGGAAGTGTAAAGAGTTCTTCTATCTTTACTGTATAAGTCCCGTGAATGAATAAAGTTAAATCTTGTTCTTATTTTGAATCTTGCTCTCTTTAAGACTTTTCTTGGTGGTTAATCGTGATTAAAATTTTTCTCTAAGTCTCATATTCGTGCATCTTGCGAAATTATTCCAAGTTGCGAGATGAGGACATCTCGCGTTTTTTAAGTGGGGTAGAATGTAAGATTCCTCCCCCAACCCCTTTTTGATGTCTAGTATCTTCCCCTGTAATCAATCCCTCTTCAGAAATATAAAGGCCTTGTTCTAACTGTTTTAGCCTAGAGAAAGAAAAATATGCTAGAGAGAGAATATTCAGATTATGAATAATTTTGGATAGAAAATTAACTCATCTTATTAAAATAAGTTCCCCTGAAATAGAAATTCAAAAAGAATTTTCCAATGTGCAATTGGAATTAATTAGAAATAAGTATAAAGAACCTTAGTCTAAGGGTCTAGATTTTCAGAAATTTTTAGATTATGGTCCAATTAAGGTTCCTATGGGCCAATAGCATCAATCCATGTGTAGGGAGGAGATAAATCCAATTTGTAAAAGAAGATACCCAAAAATGAGTAAATGCTCACATAAGATGAAGAGTTGAAAATGTACAAGATTTATTAGTAAAAAAAAAAAAACTATGAGCAATATTAAAAATATGAGATATTTTGGGTATCCAAAAATGAGTAAATGCTCACATAAGATGAAGAGTTGAAAATGTACAAGGTTTATTAGTAAATAAACACATATGTAAGGAAGGGGAGTTCTTTAAAGGAGGTGCATATTTCACATAAGATGAAGAGTTGAAAATGTACAAGGTTTATTAGTAAATAAACACATATGTAAGGAAGGGGAGTTCTTTAAAGGAGGTGCATATTTCACATAAGATGAAGAGTTGAAAATGTACAAGGTTTATTAGTAAAAAAAACTATGACACATATGTAAGGAAGAGGAGTTCTTTAAAGGAGGTGCATATTTCACATAAGATGAAGAGTTGAAAATGTACAAGGTTTATTAGTAAAAAACTATGAGCAATAAAATTTTGACACATATGTAAGAAAGGGGAATTCTTTAAAGGAGGTGCATATTTCACATGCTTGAATGAGTTTTAAACTCAAAAATAATGTGATATTTTTATCTCTCATCTCTCTTGAACCAAACCAAATCAAAATGGAACCAAACCGAATCAAAAAGTAACCAAACTAGGTCCATAGATGTGGATGTAGAGGTGGATGTATGCATGTAGATGTAGATGTATAGATGTGGATGTGAATGTGGAGTGGATGTATGCATGTAGATGTAGATGTATGGAGGTGAATGAGAATGTGGATGTGGATGTATGCATAGGGATGTAGATGTATGCATGTAGATGTGAATGCACGCATATAGTTGTGGATGTATGGATGTGAATATACGATTGTGATGTGAGGGAATCTGAAGTAATGAGATGGAAATGAGGTGATGGGATGAGTATACATATAAATGGAATATGGAATAAGTAATGTAGATTGAGGAGGGATAATGTGGAAAAATGAAAGTTAAAATAGAAATTGTATTGTAAACTGTTTGTAAATGCTGTTTGTAAATGCTGTTTGTAAATGATTGTTTTATGTCAAGAATGCTGGGGGGAGCATTTTGACCGTCTTGTGATTAAGGTCGTGATGAGAAAGTTGCAACTGCTGACGGGGAGTCAATGAAGGACGTCTCGCGTAGCAAGGTCGGCCGAGGTCTTGACCAGCCTCGGTGCGATTAAAATGGTGAGCTTCCGGTACGGTGGATGAGGGGCCAAGGAAGCGGCCTATGCGTGAAGCGCTAGGTTACCTGCGAAGGATCCTAGAGGGTGCTGACCATACGGTGCTCGGGCTCTGGGTTGCCTAGGATACCCACGCGTGCGTCGAGGAAGATATTGGAACAGAGTTGGAGTTGTTTTCTGAAATCGAGCATGGATCTGGTTGATTGACCTTGCTGGTCTTCAATGGATGAGTCCATGGCTCCTTATATGGATCTGTTGGTTGATCTTGCTGATCTTCAACGAGAGTCCATCTTGTTAAGTGATTATATTGCCAAGTATTATGGGCTAGGAACTATCGAAACGGCTCCTGAGCGTTCTAGTTGCCAATGATGCCATAGATACTCTGATGAAGGAATGATGGGAAATTAAGAATCAATTGGATAAATTGGAAGATGGTGATCAATGATACTATGGTTTTATTAAAGGATTGTTTTAAATTGGTTGAATCTGGTTGAAAAAGGCAATTTCATATTGGGTGTGTGAGTGGTGTGACTAGTTTTATTTTGCATGAACATCCGGCTAGGGGGCCTTGGAACTCTTTTCCTTGGTACCCGGGACAAAACCTAACCAAATTTTTAATTGGATCCCATCACTACAGTGGTTGGGCGGTTGGCTAACCCATGGGACTGGATGGGGTTAGGCTGGACTGATGGATCCGTAAATCGAGACTCAACTTTTGTTTTTACGATAGAAAAAAAAAATAAATCCCGGACAGAAACTGTTCTATGGATAGGAATCAACGGCTGTGCCTCTTGAATGGGGAAAAAAGCGTTGATCCCAATGATCCAAGTGCAAGTTTCTTCCTTGAACTGACTAAGTATCTTATAGATGTAATCGGATCATCTCGATCAGAAATGATCTTGACTACGTTAGAGTAAAAAGTTATCCTGGTGGAATCGCCCGTGCTTTCCGGTAAAGGAAGTTTTTCCGGGTTCGGTTTTGGAACAACCGACGGATTAGTCTCTTATCCGGATATCCGTGGGCGAGGCCCCGAGTGTGGGACCCCTGTCCCGCGCGAGAAGCGCTACTTCCGCTGCCAGTACCCCGAATCCGTTGCTCGGTGGGAACAGGGATCTTACATTTTAGATTTAGAGTATAGGGTTTAGGATTTAAGAAATAACACATACCTATTTTCCTTACATTTTGGATTTTGATTAAAGAGCCCATACCGATTGTGAGTTTAGGTTGAAGATTTGATGCCTCTCTTGAATACGCCATCCTATTGAAGCTTCTCTACAACATACTCCTAGACACTAAATTTGTATAGAGATTTCTCCAAGGTATATCATAGGCTCAAAGCTCTAAACAATGATATAATGGTATAGATAAGGGCATTTTGGGACAAACGTCGTTAAAAGATACATCTGCATTCTCCTTCACTTAAGCATCCTTTATTAACATGGTATCTGCGTTACAACCTTATCTAATTCCATAAATCATCTTCCTGATAATTTGAATAGGTGGCATTCAAACTCTTTTCCTCCAACCAAATCTTCTCTACCTTGCATTGCACCTCTCTAAGGGTCCCTTTCCTTAGGAGGAGGGAATAGTGGATGAGCCTTAGGACAGGGGGAGAGCTTCGGTGAATGGGGCGATCCTCCTAATTCCTCCTAAGGTTTCGAGAACTTAGATAAATCTATAATACAATTAGGGTTTGAACCTGTATTTATCAATCGAGGTGGTATTTCCAAATTAATAAACAAACACGTATAGACGTTTTGAGTCAATTTGTATGCGTATTCACTTGACACTCAGGTATGCTTATTTACATTAATCGGGGCATGTTTATTTAAAAGCAAAGAACTCAAAAATATTTGCCCATGTAGATATAGAAGGCTTCAAGAAATCCATTGCATTCATTCTAGTTTTTGGAGACTTTGTAAAGTATGTTTCCCAATATGCACCCAAAACGTTTTTTTTGTGATTAATTAATTAGTTGGTGTGTACAAACCTTGGGGTTCAACCCACCAAAATTTTGTTATATTTATTAAGGTTTTTATAAGGTAAAAATTGGAAATGGTGTTGGGTCCACATGCTTTCTATTTTTGTTTTCTTTCTATCTATGTTAGCCTCCATTACTTTCTATTTTTAAAGGTTGATGTCCTCCATAATGTTTCTTTTTTTGGGCTCATGATGTCTTCAATAATTTTTTTTTGAGCTTAGGATTTTTTTTTAAAAAGGTATGAGGGCTCATTCTTTTTCACTTCGAGGGGAGAGGTAGGGAGAGAGGGACACCCTAAGGTATAGAGTATGTATTAATTAAAGCTTTGACAATAAAAAATGTAAATTTTGTCACCATAGACTTTAAAAGGTTTGTAACCTTATAAAGTCTAAGGTTTGAGTGAATATGCACCACCTAAATGAAATGAGTATTTTACCACCTGAATGAAATGAGTATTTTTTTACTGTGCTGATCTCCTTGATCTCCTTAGTTGTATATATAAGCATGCATATGCACATATAAAGCTCTCTCAGACATGATCTTGTGCACATGAGTATGGGTGTGGTGTTTGCGTGGGTGTGTGTGTGAGAGAGAGATAGAGAAAGAGAGAGCGAGAGAGAGAGAGAGAGGGGGAGGGAGAGTTGAGGGAGAAGGGGGATAAGAATATGAACATTGAAGGTTTTTTTCATTGCCACTCAATCCATTACTTTGTAATTTTTATTTATATTTATAGTTACGAAGGAAACTCCATTGTATGCAATGGTGCTTGCTCATCATCGACTCCGCAACAACTTGCAAAAAGCATCGGTCTGAAAATTGGGATAGTTGTTGTTGTACTAATTCTCCTTGTTATCATCCTGATAATAATGATCTTCTGCTTATACTATAAGCGTCGTGGTAAGACAAACCAGCCACAACCAGTGGACGCAAGCACAACACCTACAGACACACTTATAAAGAAACCTATAAAGAACAACCAAGGCTCTGGTCATGGTGAGAATTTTCAACCAACCATCAAAGCACCTGTTTTTTTTAACATATAGATAATGGGCTCATACTTGAAATTGGTTGAATGTATTGTAGTTGAAAGTGTTACCAAACATCGGCTCAAGCCTACATAGAGTTGTCACATGAGGCTGAGGGTAAGGGGTGATTCAGATTTGTAAGGGATCTTAAAACCCATAAAAGTTATGCGCAATTACGCATAGTTGTCTCAAAGGAACATGCTAGTGGAGCCATTGCGACTCTTAGATCAGATTTATGAAGGATTGTAAGGAGTGTACAAAATTTGTTGGTTGATATACATCACTGATTTGGCATGTGAAAGGCCCCTTTCAAATGACATGAAGGAGGAACAACTTTCTTTTACCTCCTTTTTTTTTGCCAAGAGATAGGTATAGATTTCATCTTGCTCAAATGGGCTTTGTTCGAGGCTGGGGTTAGAACTCGGGAAAGACGATGAACTACACCAACTGAGCCCAACACACACACCCTCCTACAAAGGATGGGAAGAACTAAAACTTACTATTATTTTTAGTGGCCCAAATTGCATGTAGCATAGTTGCTCCTCTTTTTCTTAATAGCCCACAGTGCATTTGCTTTGCTAGGATCCAAACCCACATTCTATGATGCTTGCTTATGTCCATGCCGAATGAGTTTGGCTTGGCACACTTTGTGGGCCGAAATCTCTCTGGTCTTACGGACAATGATAAGGCCCCCCAATGTAAAGGCCCCCAACACTTAGCGTTCCTTTCATATGAATTAGCACACACGATGTAATTTGCAAGTGCTATCCATTAGATGAGTGTGAATCCCCCTCAGGCCTTATACTATAGTTTACTTTCAAAGGCTATATTGTAAAAAAAGAGGCCTATCATGCTTTGGAGGAAGGAGTATGGGAAAGAAATGATGGGCAAGTTCCATAGGAAAAGGATGCAAGAGAGAACTTTTGAGAGATAGGAGAAAGACGAAAAAGATGGAGGAATTTCTTAAAACCTTTTCTTTCTAGTTGTGTTGAAAAGAAAGTTTATCACATGAGTTCAATAGAAAATGTTTTATTATCTTGACAAAAAGTTCCCATGTATAACAGTTTTTCAAATTAGAAAATATGTACAAACAATGTATCTAGATTTTAGAAACTCATAGGAAGGGGAATAATCCCTTGACTGTACGTGTTAAGGGGTGTATTTGATGAAGCCCTTGGATGGATGATGCATGTTTGAACATGTTGCAATGACAAATCCATGACCAATGTGTCTACTCAAAAACTTTGTGTGTGTGATTTAATAAAATCTATAGGGCATTCATGTCAATCAATGTGAAGACCCCTCAATAGCAGGCATTGCTTTCAAACAAGTGAGAAAATACCATGTTTTCCAAGCCCCAATATTACCTTAAATAGAGCTAGTGTTGGCTTGTAGATGAACTTTTTTCCTTGTTAATTACGAAAACCGTAGCATAATCTAATATCAGATTATGCTACTAACTACCAATATCTTCATCACTGTTAGCCTTTGTTTGTGGAATTCAAATGTCATGAAAAGCTAATTGATATTTTGGATTCTTTGACATAGGTATACGTGCTGTTGCCAATACAATCCGAGAATTCACCTTCCAAGAAATCATGTTTGCCACCAAAAACTTTACTAAACTTCTGGGTGAGGGTGGCTTTGGCCCTGTTTATGAAGGCATGCTTGAAAATGGTGTCATTGTAGCTGTCAAAGTATTGTCACAGACATCACAACAAGGAGCACATGGGTTTCTCAACGAGGTGAGGTTTCTATTCGTGCACATGTATCACTCATTGTTTATGGCTTTTGTGCTTTTTTTTTTCAAAAAAGTATGCATTGTCTATGTGCATCACACTATGCCCACCAATTTTAGAAAACCCTCATTTAGTAGAGAGGTGCACTTCCCAACTTTAGCACCATTCAAGATCCGGTTAAAGTTTTTTTTTTTTAAGGTGTCATTGTTGGGTGTTCTTTTGTGAGTGGCCTTAAATCATAATTGGAAACTTAAAAGAGTTATAATGATGGGATCTTTTCAAATATTGAGTTATCATGTAAAGATAAGAGCAAGACAATGTTTAGATCCCTTTATTGAACCTAAAAAGTGAATAAAGTCGATACCCTACTATTGAATAACGAAGGCACCGACCTGAATGTTTGATAAACCGTGGCTGCAGGATAACTCCAAATGACCACCCGTGACCAAAGTAGCTACTTTAATTTAGATGCAAACCCCTCACTTTGCATGTAATTAGTAGAAACCATAAGAGCAGCTTAACTTGATGTACGTGGGCTATAAAACTCGCCTTGACGTAGGTCGGTCGTCTCTCTGTACTACACCATAAGAACCTTGTGCGACTGGTGGGTTACTGTACCGAGCAAAGACTAGTGTTGGTGTCTGAGTTTCTGTCAAAGGGATCCTTGTTCGACTGTCTTTTTAATGGTAAGGTCTCTAGATCTTTTCCGTTACAAATCAGCTTCTTGTATATGTCTGATGGAACACCTAATTCTCGGCCTTTCATGACATGAGAAACCTTGTTAATTGATGTACACATATCAAGGCCGTGCGACGACGACGACTACAGCATTGACGTGGAGAGAGAGACTAACGGTCATGACGGATGCTGCACAGGGTGGTGATCTGTATAACGCTGCAGTTGACACTTTTACATCACTAGTTACTTAATGCTTCTTCCACCTGTACTTCTTCAAACTACTCGAAAGGTTTGCTTGCAGGACTTCACTATCTACACCTTGAGTGTAGCTCACAAATCATTCACAGGAACGTGAAGAGCAGCAACATTTTATTGACCGATAAACTTGAAGCCAAGATGTCAGATTTCGGAATATTAAGGTTCACGTCGAATGATACCAACAATGTCGCCACATCGTTGATGACTGGCAGTACGGGATATCTAGATCCAGAGTAAACGCCCACACCTTCCTTAATTAAAAGTGCTTCGAGTTTTTGCTGTCCTTCACCATTCTTTAATTCTAAATGCTTGATGATCATAGCACAGCCATAGCTGACGACGTTTTAGCTGTACTTAAACACCACTCTAATGCTTTCTGATGGTTTTAGCTGTACTTAGCACTTAATTACTCACCATTCTTTTCTGAGTTATGAACAATGATCACAGAATAGCCATAGCTGAGGAGGTCTTACCTGTACTTAGTGCTTAATCACCACCTACGACGTTTTAGCTGTACTTAAACACCACTCTAATGCTTTCTGATGGTTTTAGCTGTACTTAGCACTTAATTACTCACCATTCTTTTCTGAGTTATGAACAATGATCACAGAACAGCCATAGCTGAGGAGGTCTTACCTGTACTTAGTGCTTAATCACCACCTTTCTCTGATTGTCTTATCATAGCATAGCCATAGCTGAGGATCACTTACCTTATGGATCAATTGCAGGTACGCATCGACCTTCATATTGACAGAAAAGGTTGATATCTACAGCTTTGGGGTAGTACTGTTTGAGGCCATTTGTGGGCAGCCTCCTGTGATCCGCCAGAATCCAAATCAAGAGATTCACCTTGTAGAATGGGTACTACCATCTAATCCCTTCACTTCATAAGAAGTTATCATTAAGGTTTCAAAGTAATGGTGTCAAGGTTTCTAGTGGGGCTGATCGAATGCATAAGAGCCCTAAAGAGGGTGCTATATAAGTGTGCTGATTTGCAATGCAATCATGTCTGTCATAGGTGCGGCCCTCCTACGATCGAGGCGCGATAGAGGAGGCTGTTGATAGGAGAATTGGCAACAAGTATGATGTGTGTTCACAGTATGGAAGGTAGCCGAGGTTGCGATGGCGTGTGTAAATTTTGAGAGCAGCAAGAGGCCAAGCATGAATGAGGTTTGTGCTGAACTGAGAGAGGCGATAAGGTTGGAGTCCGACATGAACTACCCAACGCGACGGGGACCTTGAATAGAAATCTCCCGAGCACCCCACGGGAGTCTTTTCCTTGAAGCACGTGCAACCTAGATGGTGACACTGGCATATCTACTAGAATCATATGGACACTTTCATGCATGACTTCAAGGAAAACACTTTATCTAGCTACGTTAAGACCCAAAAAGGGCCTCCTACGGATTCCTAATTTTAAGGGATTAGAGCTTAAAAAGCTGGGCTTAAGGGAGACAAAGGTTATGATGACCCTTATTTTTTGCTTTGCCACATCAGCCATACCCCCTAGTTTCACTTTTTAAAGGGAATATCCTCATACTCTCTCTTACTTTTTGACTTTTCTCCTACTCTCTCTTACTTTTTGAATTTTGTATCTTCACTCTCTACAAATTGAATCTTTCTGGTCAGTTTGAAATCTCCTTTCTTATTAACTCCCACTATATCTCCCTTCCACATCAGCAAAACATTCTCGTATTTAGGTGATCCCCAAAAAGTGAAATTTTTTTATTTTTAATTTTTTTACATTTTGAGGTGGAAAAACACCACCCAACCAATATGTATGATGAAAATAATTTTTTTCCTCCAAAAAGCTTGTAATTCAGGAGTCACGTCAGAAGCTTGTCAGAAGCCAGTACATCCATAACTAACTGTCAGGTCCCCACAACCCCATAAACATAACTAACTGTCAAGAACCACTACATCCATGATATCCCGAAATATTATTTTCTACTTAGAAAAATGGATTTGTGTTAAACCTGGCAATAGCAAAGTTTTACACTCTCTCTCTCTCTCTCTCTCTCTCTCTCTCTCTCTCTCCCTATGAGGATCTCTCTGCTTTAGCTTCTTCCTCTGCTTCGCTATGGAGTCTTTGCAAGCTGTGTGTATACCCCCTTGTGAAGCTAGAAAACAGAAGGTTGATTTACACATTCGTATTTCTGAAGAGTATGGCAGCTCTAAAAAAACCCATTCTACTGATGCACAATCTGTCCAAGCTCGTAGGATAGCTAAGGAGAAAAATATAGATCTTTGGGTTGATGGGCATCTCTATCCAGTTAACCCTCCATTAAGAGCAAATCCTCCTTTCCGTAATTTATCATCTTTTATGCAATTTGTTGGTGAAGGAGAGCTTGACTTGTTAGGATACCGGAGAAGATTGACTACAAGTGGAGCTTGTAGTCAATCTTCTATGCAATTTATCATCTTTTATGCAATTTGTTGGTGAAGGAGAGCTTGACTTGTTAGGATACTGGAGAAGATTGACTACAAGTGAAGCTTGGCAAACCCATATTCTCTAATCTCAATTGCAAGCATCACAATTTAGCCTTTTATAATGTCAAGAAGGACTTAAAATATCATTAGATAAAATGAAAGAGATCCTCGCAGAGAATGTGAAGAAGGACACTTGCATGCATGCCTTCAAGGGAAAACACTTTATCTAGCTAGTTATTTAATTGGCCTTCAACGGTTTCGATAGATGACCAACTAATTTGCGGCTTTTACCATATTATTACAAGAAGTGTAACTAATGCATTGCATGCCTTGTACTTTTTCTAGACGGTTGTAGTGCATATTTAGTCAAGTCATTCATCTCACAAAACATTACACCAACTAGAGTTTTTTTTTTCATGTATAAGGAGTAAGGGGTGTTAGTGAGGCCAATCTACCATCAAAAAATCTATCTTTGAGGTCTTCTCTTTGGGGATCAATAATAATTATATATATATATAAACTTAGAAGATGTCCAAAAGTACTGAAGTACAACAAAGTAGAACCTAAACTTCCCTACAGACCTTTTGTCTTCATTTAAAATTTTACATAGAAAATCCCATCTCTCCTCCTCCATCAAAAAACAAGAATGCTCCCAAGTCTGATAGCCCAGCAAGATACAGGCCTCCATCATTGCTTCAGCAGCAATGGAGCCTCTAAGGGATTACTTTTTGAGCATTCCTTCTTTCTTGGACCACATCTTTACAGCGCCTCTGGTTTCCACTGGGTTCTCTATAAAGGCTACACAAGTGTGATCAACCTGCTTTTCTTTACGATACCACCTCTGAGTTGTCGAGCCGAATTTGGGGAGTCTCTTCTTCCCTTCCCAACACCTCACCTGCAGCATACAAATGAACATCAAGAGTTCACTCCTAGTATGATTGAAGCTTCACCAAAACCATGGCAGGTATCAGATGATGTTCCTCTGCGAATTCAATAACAACACATCCAGCTCAATACATCTCAGTTTATTCACATTGCATACATACCAACACATGCTCACACACTTATGCATGAAGTATGACTCTTGCAAACCAGTACATGAGACCTTCATAAAAATAATGGAATTCCTATAAGACTAGATTTCCCACAGAATAGAAGCTCTGATGATGTTAAATAGCAACCCAATAGGTTCATCACTCAGGGACCATTTCCCCAAAATCTGATCCCCCCAAAATGTTTGAATGCCCAAGCTCTTCTCAATCCATTTAGACAACTTTGACTAGGTTCCTGTGATTGCAGGGTAGTCCCAAAAAGCATGTTTACCATTTTCAATTGATGATCTGCGCGTGGGGCAGATACCACTAGAGATACTTCTCTTTTGAATTTTAGACAATGCCCACATACCAACCTTCCACATAAAGACTTGAAACTTATTAAGAATGTGACTATCCCAAAGAAGTTTCCACCTCTTTTTCTAAAAGGAGGGTCTTCAATTGACTTTCCAAATTTTATTGCAATAATCCACATTGGCATCCCCCTTCTCATCTGGAAGTACAGTTCTCTGGTTTTGCCACCCTTTATCTTGATACCATTGAGTCAAGACCAATCTTTAATCCAAACTGAGTCATCAGTAGCAGTAGAGCACAGATCCCTTTGAGGCAAATCGAGTACCTGAGCTACTAGGTCTCTCTCTCTACCAGATAAATGATATTCCCAAGTTATGTGGTCCACATCTTTCCACCCTACCACATCCCAATCCTAACAATCATCCAAGTACCTAAGGCCTTTGTTATTAAGCTTCTAATTAGCTGAGGATATGTTAAGTAAAGCCAAAGGGAGCTTAAATTCGTGTGTCCACCAAATACCCAAGCTAAGCATAGAGTTTCCAGTCACTCTGCAACCCCCATCCCAAGTAATGAGACCCAGGCAATATTTTCATCTTTTGCATAGCATTTGGCAGATTAGAGAGCTACTGACCTTAAGAGGGGAAAAGGAAAATAGTTTATCCTTCCAACTTAATTCCATCCATTTACCTTTAGCCAACACATGAGCTCAACCAATTCCCTCATCATTAGTACCCAAGTAGTGTTCTACGATAGACATTTAGGAAGCATCAAGGAAGTCCTTGCAATACAGTAAGTAGGCATATGAAGAATACCAATGCCACCTTCTCCTCTTGGAAGTGTTAGGCTACCCAAGCTGAGACTCTTTTAATTCCATTGTCATTTTTCTATAAAAAATCTATAACAAGTCCTATGATTTTCTTCCAATGACACTTGCCAAGATCCAACATTGGGCAAAGGAACATAATATAAGCATTCAACACTGTATTGCAGATATCAACTCTACTATGAAGGGAACTCCGATACCCTTTCATTTCTTTAATTTTTCCAAGAACTTATTTAATGCCAAATCCATCTGTTGTTTATTAGTTACCCCCACTCCAAAGGGGATTCCCAGTAGCCCGACAATATGACCCTTTTGCACCATGTCACAACCCCACCTTTGCATAATCAAAATCATTATCCTTAGTCAAACTGATAATTCTAGATTTTTGAATGTTGCATTTAGAACTAGAAGCACTAGCAAAGTCCTGCACTATGTCTAAAGCAAGTCTAACATTATTGTTCTTAGCTCTTAGAAAAATTAGGGAGTCATCAGAAAAACATTGAATAATTAGGTGATCACTATGCTTAAGCTTTAATCGAGGGATGTTCCCATCTGGAGGCCTTCTCTAAGAAGATCACTAGAGGATGAGAAGAAATAGCAAACAAAAGGGGGGCTAATGGACAACCTTGTCTCACTGATCTATTAATCTCAAACCCACCTACAACTCTTCCATTCAACAGCACATTAGAGCATCCACCCCAAGTAGGAGTAGAGTGTAAATGCAAGTTGCTATTTTGGTCCCAAATCCAAGTTTTTCCATCACTCTTGCCACAAAGGAGCAATGAATCCTATCATAGGGTTTTAATAGCGTCATCTCTTCCCAACAATGCAGCAAAAATGTTATCATATATTGACTCCCTTGATAAAACCATGTTTCTTTTCGGACATCACATCTTGCAACATTGGGGTGATTCTAAGAGAAATCACTTTGGCCAAAATTTTGTAAATCACCAAGGTGATGAGCCTCCAATGACCAAATCTGTTACAAGCAATTTGCACTCTTGCCGCAAAGGAGCTATGAAACCTATCATAAGCTTTCTCTAAATTCAGTTGGAGAATGATGCATTTTGTTGGGTTTTGATAGTCACATCTCTTCCCAATAATGCAGCAAAAATGTTATCATATATTGACCTTCCCTTGATAAAACCATGTTGTTTTTTGGACACCACATCTTGCAACATTGGGGTGATTCTAAGAGAAATCACTTTGGCCAAAATTTTATAAATCATAGTTAGCAACGTGAGATGAGCTAGGACCAAATCTGTTTATAAGCAATTTTCTTTGGAATAAGTTTCACGAGCCCTTCATTGAAGTTCTTGTCCATATGCCCTGTATTGAAAGCTTTCCTACAAATTTCACCCACAAAATATTTCAAGAAGAAAGGCCAAAAGACTATAAAAAACTATGTGGAAAGACCATCCGAGCCTAGGATTTTATCTCTCTTTAGCTTTAACAAAGCACACGAACATTCCTCCACATCGATAGTCCTTTCTAGCCACCTTGCTTTTTCTGGATCCACATTTTAGCAGTAGGGCCAACTGCCTATCTTCAACCTAAAACCTTCTCATGGGGGGATAATGGACAACCTTGTCTTACTGATCTATTAATCTCAAACGCACCTATAACTCTTCCATTCAACAGCACATTAGAGAATGCACCCCAAGTAAGAGTGTAAATGCAAGTTGCTATTTTGGTCCCAAAGCCAAGCTTTTCCATCACTCTTGCCACAAAGGAGCAATGAATCCTGTCATAGGCATTCTCTAAATCCAGTTGAAGAATGATGCATTTTTGTTAGGTTTTGATATCCACATCTCTTCCCAACAATGCAACAAAAATGTTATCATATATTGACCTTCCCTTGATAAAATCATGTTTCTTTTTGGACACCACATCTTGCAACATTGGGGTGATTCTAAGAGAAATCACTTTGGCCAAAATTTTGTAAATCACAGTTAGCAAGGTGATGAGCCTCCACCAGTGACCAAATCTATTGCAAGCAATTTGCAATCTTGCCACAAAGGAGCAATGAATCCTATCATAGGCTTTCTCTAAATCCAGTTGGAGCATGATGCATTTTTGTTGGGTTTTAATAGCCACATCTCTTCCCAACAATGCAGCAAAAAAGTTATCATATATTGACCTTCCCTTGATAAAACCATGTTGTTTTTTGGACACCACATCTTGCAACATTGGGGTGATTCTAAGAGAAATCACTTTGGCCAAAATTTTGTAAATCAGAGTTAGCAATGTGATGAGCCTCTAGTGACCAAATCTGTTACAAGCAACTTGCTTTGGAATAAGTTTCACCAGCCCTTCATTGAAGTCCTTATCCATATGCCCTGTATTGAAATATTTCCTATAACTTTCACCCACAAAATCTTGCAAGGAAGGCCAAAATGCTGTAAAATACTATGTAGAAAGACCATACCAGCCTGGGGCTTTATCTCTCCTTAGTTTAACAAAGCACACGAACATTCCTCCACATTTATATTCCTTTCTAGCCGCCTTGATTTTTATGGATCCACATTTTGGCTCAGTAGGCCCAACTGCCTATCTTCAACCTAAAAGCTCCTCAAGGTGCAATCCTCCTTTAGGCTAAGAGTAGATCATAGAAATTTAACCCATTTCTTAGAGTAAGAGTATTGATATCATTCAAGAGAGTACCATCTTCATCCAAAAATGCTCCCCACAACCTCACTATCACTGTTCCCTTTTGGTATTTTGAATAAATTGTTGTCTGATTTTCTTTTGTTATTAAAGAATTTCCATATATCCTAGTTATCCTGCTCTCTATCCCATCTTTCTTCATCCTCTCCTTAATGCTAGCTTGGAGCTTGAAATACAAGATAGTATCCTCAACATTCAGTCCTCTAGTTTATCTCTTAACAACAAGGAGTTCCTCTAACAAAGCAGCCCATTTCCTTCTTTCACTTCTCCTTTCCTCAGCTCTCAATTCACCCATAGCTATGATAACCCCTTGCATTTCATTGGCAAACTGCCTCCAAGTACCTTTAGCCCCCCCTCTCCTTTTTAGTTTTCTAATTTCTTCTTTTGTATCTTCCACAAAGAGAGGGTCCTTAAGAAGAAAGTTATTCACTCTCTCAGTTTCCTTGTGGGTAGTGAGAGAGATCAATGTCAGCCCCATCATTTGTTGTAACGTCCCTCCCAAGCCATGTGTGTATGTGTCTCTTTTAATATAGATTTCAATAAGAAAAGAGAGTGTAATTAGAAAGAGTGAGACAATAAGGCTAGAAACATTAGAAAAGTGTTAGAATAAAAATATTAGCTCCAAAAAAATCCTAAAAGAAATAAGAAGATAAGAAAGTTTTATTAAGAGATAAGTATTCCCAAAAGTAGAATTTCGAGTTTAAGTGATAAGAGGTCATATTTAGAGTACTTTTACACATTTAGAGTCCATGCATACTAAAAATGTGGAAAAACAACGCGTTTCTAAAGATAGTGCGTTTGTGGCTATAAACAGACGTTTTTGCCTATTCTGCCCGCGCTGGCTTGTAGACCAGATGCCTTCCCGTTCTTTTGACTGGTTACATGGCTATATTCTGAGTTTTTATCAGAGAGTTATGGCCGAAACAGTTTGCTGTTTCTGTCAGGGTCTCTACATAGAGAAAACTGTGAGAAGACAGCAAGTAGTCTCAAGGTAATCCTAGAGTTTGAGATGCATATATCCCTTCATTCTTATCTAATATCTCAGAAAAGAAGCTTAAATTTCTATAGTCTTTTGGAGGAAGAGACCAAAACTCCATAGCTTTTCTTTTAGAGAAAGAATAGTATGCCATAGCCCTGTAAGAGAAGGCTATTTTGCCATAGATCTTAGAAAGAGAGAAGAGTCACAGTATGAGTAAGAGGAGATAAAGCTTGGAGATGATTGGATGATTTCAATCATAAGACAAGGTATTAGAAGACTCTATTCTCATATGTCAAGTTCTAAAGCTCTTGTTAACAAGCAAAGGCAACGATAAACGACAAATTTCTATAAGGTATACACATATTTTGTTTTTCAATTATATATCATTCTTAGGGGTTGAGGTATGGCCCCGGCTTCTCTATTGATTGTTACAGTGATCTATTTGATTGATTTACCATTTAAAGTTTGTATTCTTTAGCATATGCCTTAATAAAGAATGTCTTATCAGCAATCTCAAGTTGAAATGCAAAAATCTTTGTGAAAATGATTGTTTTCTTAAGAAGGTGACATGGATCCTAGTCATATGGTTTAGTGAGTAAATGGATTGTTATCTTGGTTAAATTAAGGTACAGGTACAACTTCTCCCTGCCTTGACGCTGCCCCGTTCTTGTGCTTGTGTAGCCGGACGGCGGAGACGTTAGTAAGGCCCGGAGTTGGCCCATGGTATCCCTCATACCATTGGGAGAATGAGGTTTGCCGATTGAGGCAAGTGATTGTGATGATGCTGCCTAGTTCTGAGGGCCCAGGCTAGTGCGGTGAATTAGCCCACCCTAGTGCGCAGACATCCCTCTGAGGGGCGGGAGGATCGAGCGATGGAGCCTGAGAGGGCGACAGGCTGGCTTGAGTCCTCGCCAGCGGCCGACGATGAGGTGTATGGTCCCGTAGGGTTTTGCCCAGCATGTAGAGGCTGGAAGGCCGAATTCTAGATCATCGGCGGTATAAAGGAAAAGAATAAGAGAGCCAGTTTGGCTTGTATGAAATTGATTCATGTTTAAACTTTGTTTTTATAAATCTTATCTTTGGCATTATTGTATTGTGGAAAAAGGCAAAGGCTGTTTTAATAAACCTTGTGAAAGGGCCTTAATTAAGGAACATGTTTGTTTATGTCAAACAGTGTGGTAGGATTAATTAGAAAACAAATTGACGCGTGAGTAGGGTGGAAAGTGGGAGGATGGAATGCCCTGACGGCACCATCCTATGGACGGGTGGACCCGATTAGTCGGGTAGCTTTCCAACATATTAAGTGAAAGCCCTACGTTAGATAAATAGGTTCTCGAGCAATTCTATTCTAGAAAACTAGGCCAACGGCTGTGCCTTGCATGGATGAGGAAAAAAGCGTTGTCTCTAGGAATCAAGACTAGTAGTTGCCCAATTTATGTGATCAATTACCCTATGGGTGATTTGATTTTAGAAGACCACGCTCCCCCTGCGGGATAGAACTAGGTCTTACCTATGAATCGTATCCTTGAATCTCTGTATGGTCAAGGTGTCGATGAGTAGGAAATTTTCTCCAAAGTTAAGACTTAGTGGACTATCTCAAGCGTTTCCCCTTATTTTGGAAGAGGGGGAACCTTACAAGTGGTATCAGAGCCGATCTTAGTTCCTAGGATTTGTTTTTCAAAGGTTAACTATCAAGGGATTAAAACAAGTGATTGGTTATCATATGAGGACGAATCAATCATCTCTACTGGCCATAGAAGTGATTTGAATATCCTCACATGTTGAGACAATCATCTTATGAAATTGTGCTTGTATCTTGGGGGTGCACACGCAAGATATTTGTACAATAAACTTGAGAAATAAGATTGGGGAGAAAACCTTTTGTGAGGAAAAACATAGGGTGATTAAATGAAGAAACTAGTGAGAGACTGAATAGAAGGATAGACCGAAACTTTGTTTAGAGAAAATTTTCAAGATACATCTCATTAACTTGCATATTATAAATTATTAAGATTATAACTCCATTAAGGTTTGAATAGTTGACATGTGAATGCCATCCATTGGATGCTTTAGACTAGGACAATCATCCAAGATCTAGAACCCATCTCAGACAAACATGAATCTCGGATGTGTAATTCCCAAAGGATCATGCTCTTAGATGTGTTAATCCCAAGATACTAGAAAACTAATCATCTCAGATGTGTCAATCCTGATAATCTTTGGATGTGTTAATCCCAAGATACCAGATGTGTAATTCTCAAAAAAATGAAGATCTCAAATGTATTAATCCTGACTGCCTTCAAATGTGGTGCTATGATAAGTATTTGATAGTTTTGAACTTTTAATGGATACAATGAAAGAAGCAAGCTCACCCTTGCTCGCGTCTAAAAATCGTAAGAAATGCCAAATTAGTTGGAGGCATTGTTGTCAATCTAACCACTGGAGCTAAAATCAGTTATGAGATGCCATGAAAGTACACCTTCGTGAAAGGTTTTGTCCTCTAGGATTTCGAGAGGATAAAATGAACGAATTTTTAGAGCTAACCCAAGAAAGGAAGACCCTAAAAGAATACCACCTAAACTTCTCCGATTTTCCCCAGAGATGAATGAGGTAACTCTTCTCCATTGATTCATTTGGAAGCTTAATCTACCTTTGAATAACCTCATCAAGAATGTGAAACCATCCTCTATTTCAGAAGCCATAATTATAGCCAGAGACTGTGATAAAGTTTTTTTGTATAGGAAGTGTCGAGAAGGACATGAGTCCTTCCATGATAATCAAGAAGAGGTCTCCTAATTCAAGAGGAACGTCAAGCCCATCCCTGGTTACAAGGAATCATGAGCTAGAGCAAAAATTAGGTCAAGAAATAGGGATAGTAGGGTTAAAGTTAACCGAATTCAAACAAGTATTTCTGTGAGTAAATAGAAGAGGATTGGTGCAAGATTCATGTGAAGTAATGTGCATGATGAATAGAGGTATTCTACAAGACGATACTAAGATTATGAGATTGCTATCATAGATTAGATTACGTAAAGGATTGATTCTCTTATATTTTTCCATGACAATTTATTAAGTACCATATTACATGGAGGTATAGAATAAGGATTTCGAAGGTTCATATCATATGAGAGGTATATGGAAGCATGAAATTAGGATAATAAGGCCAATTAACTCTAGAATAATAAAGACCTTTTGGAGGTAAAATAAAACAAGCCAAATACATGAAATAAGAGACTCGGAACAATGTTTAGATAAAAGAAGATTTTTAACTAGTGGGGACACCGCTTTGAAAGAGGCAGGAGGATTTACTTAGATACTACCCCAGCTCGCGAGATGAGGACATCTCGAATCTTTTAAGTGGGGGAGATTGTAACGTCCCTCCCAAGCCATGTGTGTATGTGTCTCTTTTAATATAGATTTCAATAAGAAAAGAGAGTGTAATTAGAAAGAGTGAGACAATAAGGCTAGAAACATTAGAAAAGTGTTAGAATAAAAATATTAGCTCCAAAAAAATCCTAAAAGAAATAAGAAGATAAGAAAGTTTTATTAAGAGATAAGTATTCCCAAAAGTAGAATTTCGAGTTTAAGTGATAAGAGGTCATATTTAGAGTACTTTTACACATTTAGAGTCCATGCATACTAAAAATGTGGAAAAACAACGCGTTTCTAAAGATAGTGCGTTTGTGGCTATAAACAGACGTTTTTGCCTATTCTGCCCGCGTTGGCTTGTAGACCAGATGCCTTCCCGTTCTTTTGACTGGTTACATGGCTATATTCTGAGTTTTTATCAGAGAGTTATGGCCGAAACAGTTTGCTGTTTCTGTCAGGGTCTCTACATAGAGAAAACTGTGAGAAGACAGCAAGTAGTCTCAAGGTAATCCTAGAGTTTGAGATGCATATATCCCTTCATTCTTATCTAATATCTCAGAAAAGAAGCTTAGATTTCTATAGTCTTTTGGAGGAAGAGACCAAAACTCCATAGCTTTTCTTTTAGAGAAAGAATAGTATGCCATAGCCCTGTAAGAGAAGGCTATTTTGCCATAGATCTTAGAAAGAGAGAAGAGTCACAGTATGAGTAAGAGGAGATAAAGCTTGGAGATGATTGGATGATTTCAATCATAAGACAAGGTATTAGAAGACTCTATTCTCATATGTCAAGTTCTAAAGCTCTTGTTAACAAGCAAAGGCAACGATAAACGACAAATTTCTATAAGGTATACACATATTTTGTTTTTCAATTATATATCATTCTTAGGGGTTGAGGTATGGCCCCGGCTTCTCTATTGATTGTTACAGTGATCTATTTGATTGATTTACCATTTAAAGTTTGTATTCTTTAGCATATGCCTTAATAAAGAATGTCTTATCAGCAATCTCAAGTTGAAATGCAAAAATCTTTGTGAAAATGATTGTTTTCTTAAGAAGGTGACATGGATCCTAGTCATATGGTTTAGTGAGTAAATGGATTGTTATCTTGGTTAAATTAAGGTACAGGTACAACTTCTCCCTGCCTTGACGCTGCCCCGTTCTTGTGCTTGTGTAGCCGGACGGCGGAGACGTTAGTAAGGCCCGGAGTTGGCCCATGGTATCCCTCATACCATTGGGAGAATGAGGTTTGCCGATTGAGGCAAGTGATTGTGATGATGCTGCCTAGTTCTGAGGGCCCAGGCTAGTGCGGTGAATTAGCCCACCCTAGTGCGCAGACATCCCTCTGAGGGGCGGGAGGATCGAGCGATGGAGCCTGAGAGGGCGACAGGCTGGCTTGAGTCCTCGCCAGCGGCCGACGATGAGGTGTATGGTCCCGTAGGGTTTTGCCCAGCATGTAGAGGCTGGAAGGCCGAATTCTAGATCATCGGCGGTATAAAGGAAAAGAATAAGAGAGCCAGTTTGGCTTGTATGAAATTGATTCATGTTTAAACTTTGTTTTTATAAATCTTATCTTTGGCATTATTGTATTGTGGAAAAAGGCAAAGGCTGTTTTAATAAACCTTGTGAAAGGGCCTTAATTAAGGAACATGTTTGTTTATGTCAAACAGTGTGGTAGGATTAATTAGAAAACAAATTGACGCGTGAGTAGGGTGGAAAGTGGGAGGATGGAATGCCCTGACGGCACCATCCTATGGACGGGTGGACCCGATTAGTCGGGTAGCTTTCCAACATATTAAGTGAAAGCCCTACGTTAGATAAATAGGTTCTCGAGCAATTCTATTCTAGAAAACTAGGCCAACGGCTGTGCCTTGCATGGATGAGGAAAAAAGCGTTGTCTCTAGGAATCAAGACTAGTAGTTGCCCAATTTATGTGATCAATTACCCTATGGGTGATTTGATTTTAGAAGACCACGCTCCCCCTGCGGGATAGAACTAGGTCTTACCTATGAATCGTATCCTTGAATCTCTGTATGGTCAAGGTGTCGATGAGTAGGAAATTTTCTCCAAAGTTAAGACTTAGTGGACTATCTCAAGCATTTCCCCTTATTTTGGAAGAGGGGGAACCTTACATTTGTGTTCCAGCCCCACTTTAGAGGTAAGTGATCAGAGAGAGTAAAACTACAATCAATAGAAACTCTCAGAGTGTGAGGCACCCATGAAGCCTAATGACTAAAAAAACCCTAGTATCAATTGTGGAGGAGGAGGATATATATTGAAGGCTAAAATAGGTGTGATCCAAATTGTCTCTCCAGTCCCCTAAATTCTAGCTAAGACCTAGCTCTCCAGTCCCCTAAACTCTAGCTATCCTTAAGACCCAGCTCCCTTCTAAGCTCCTCCCATTTTCCTTTGTCCTTCCCTAAGAGGATAGTACTACCACCACATCTGTCCACAATGTTAAAATCACCTAGAACAATGCAAGGAACTTGAATATTTAGCTTGGCAATCCAATTCCACATATTACTCCTAATTTGGTGATTTTGAGCCCCATATATATTGATAATCCATATTCTTTCCATGTTTACCGAGAAGCCCCGTGATTTCACTAACCCCCAAAAGGAGTCATTCTTCTTTTTATCTTTGATACCCTTAACATTCCACTTACACCCAATAAACTCTAAACAGTTCTTCATGAAAGGGAATTCTCTGGGACCATCTCAACCTCCTCCTCATTCCTCATATTATTTTGCTCATTTTGGATTCCTTTCCAAGCTTCTGCTACTATGAAATCAAATCTTTGTTCAAACGAGGGGCAGCTATCATTATCATTAAGTGGACTGAATGGATAAGAGTAATAGATGGGACTCAGATTCCCAAGAGAGTTTGACCTTCTACGCTTTGGCCCCCGGTTAGGTAGAGTCTTCCTATCTTCTACGTTAGCCTACCTAACGCTATATTTCCCTTTAACATTAAGCCATTCCCCTTCCAAGGTACCTTTACCAGACTCATTCACCACTTCCTTTCCTTTCTCCTTATTTTGCTGGCTTTCAACAAAGGTTTTAGCTTTATCCACTCCACTCAAATTATCCTCTTTTACCTCCTTCCTTTTAGCGGCAAATCAAGTCAAGGAAATCTTTTGCAATATGGTCAAATCCTCCACACCTTAAGCATGCAACTAAGAATGCACCAAATTTAAGACCTAATTCCAAGGCACCCAAATGACCTAGATCCACATCTATTGACTTTGGGGCTTCAATGGAAGTATTCCAGGTGATACAAACACTATTACCTTGCCTCCCCCCAATCTCATCATTAGGGACATACAACATTGGCCCAAGAGATTGAGCAATATCCCGCAGGGCAGGCCTAAGCCAAGGGGGAAGACCGACCAGCTCGACCCACACTCGACATGCACTCTACATGCTCTTGTTAACATTAAAAAGTGGGTTGAATGGAAAAACATGCACAGACGTTGTCCAAAAAACAGAGGCCATTTAGTAAACAACTTAGAGATAGCTTGACCCTTGACAAAGAGGACGTTAAAGAAACCTTTTTCCAAATAGAAAACCTTAGAAACCATGCTATCATGTAGAATGCTCTCATGAAGCCATATTCCTAGTTCCACCCTCGACAGAGGTTTACCCGGACAAAAAATGAAGACGTTGCACATTGAGAACAACGCGATCTGGCTTCTGGAAAAATCTTGGTTTTGAGCTTTCAACATACCTTGGATTTTGCATGCAAGCATAATCTCTCATTCAACCAGTCAGGCACACATTTCCTCTTAGAGACCTCCACCTCCGTTTCTTCTCTTCGACACTTCATCTCCTCCTCAGCCTCCAGTTCCTAGTCCCCCCTTCCATTCGATCCCTCTTCATACCTTTGATTCCACGAACTAGCTGGATTGGCCATGCATTTAGGTGTGTGAGATAAAGTCTCCACTAACCCACTCTTCCCAACCACTCACACATGTTGCTTCACTCATGTACTTATCTTTGAGGTCTTTCTAAAGTGTTTGTGCTTCTCTCTCTTGGATCAACCAAAATATCCTCACACTTTCCTTGTAGAATGCCTTAGTAATTATTTATATTTTCAACATTCTGAACATCCATGCTTCCCTCTCTCTTGGAATAGCTAAAAAGGCCTTACAAGTTACCTAGGGAGCTATGCCTCTACCTCTTGCATTCATTATCACTCCTCCTAAGATAAAATCTCAATGACCCTTTATTCGAGCCTCCATCGTAAATGTGATGCTTTTTCCATTGATTCTGGCATTGATGCTAGCATTTCAAGGTGTAGGTTCATGTGTGTGACCACCTCCCTTTGGTGTGCATGAATGCCTAATGATATCCAACTTTGATGGGTGAAATCAACTCAATTAGGTCAACATCATAGTTTTATGTAAATCTATGGGCACTAGATTGATGGAATTTTAGGTGATGATGCTTGCTTTAAAGAGATATTTTGTTGTTCTTGCACCCACTACAAGATTTGAGATCATTTCTTAGTGATTAATAAAAACAAAGGCCAATCCCTCATTCGACATCTTGAGTGGTCATCTCCTAAGTGAGTGGTCATTGTAATAATGTGCTTAGCTACTAGGACACGACTTATTTTGTTGGAGAGCACTTTGGTGTCAAGAAATCCATCAGTTCTAAGTTGGTGATCTACATCCATTGCTACGAGACTACCAGTTTGGATCATCTGGTTTCTTTTTGCGACATGGTCTTCCAAATTGTTCTGGTGCCATAAATGTGACACATGTAAACATGGACAAGCTACATGTAAGAACTAGATATTGGTTTGACTGCAATAAAATTTACTCCATGTCTATTTAATGTATTGTTGATATGGACTTTGTACCTTTGTAGAAGTTTTTACTTGATGAGAATGAGCTCTACTACTACATATTAGGGACCTAGTGACATTGTTGATATGGACTTTGTACCTTTGTAGAAGTTTTTACTTGATGAGAATGAGCTCTACTACTACATATTAGGGACCTAGTGACATTGACCACAATAAAACTTACTCGAGGTCTTATATTCAATGTGTAGTTGATATGGAATTTGTACTTTGTAGATGTTTTTACAAGATGAATGAGCTCTACTACTACATATAGTGATGATAAAAGCTATCACTAACAACATTACTATATGTAATCTTTTTAAATATTGCATTGCTCATTGGTCATTTCTCTTAAAGTCATTTGCTGAGTGTGCCATTACTCTATCTAGATTTTGTTTAAAGCTCTTTCCCCTACCCTCTCATTCTCTCACCCTTGCCATCTCATATAGCATTTTCTTAAAGCTCTTTCCCTACCCTCTTGTCATCTCCTCTATCCCTACCCATTCAATTCAGAAGCACCTTAGGATACTTCACAAGGGAGAAAGAAGAGTTGATAGTCTTATCCACACTGAAAATTGGCTTCACATGTGAATATTTCAAAGCTATATCAAGCACTCTAATGCATGGAGAAAAAGGCAAGTTGAGGCTAGATGAATAATATAGAGAAGAAACACTTCAATTCAAAGTGATCAAAGGCCAAGAAGATCAAACATGTGTCATCTCAACTTCTAAATTGGTTGTGTGGTCTTCAAATGCTTGGCCTATGTTTTGTTCATAGAACAAAAACAAAAAATTAATGTTGCAATCTTTGATAAGAGCTTATACACAAACTTAGCCATCAAATCAACTAACCTAGAAGATCTGGTCTCGATTGTAAATTGGACTCCTGCTTAACCAACTAGTGGCTACTACTTACTGCCTTAGTTTATTCAGTGCTTTTAATAATTCATGGACGCAATTATATATAAAGTCAAAAATTGGATGTGCTTGCGATGAGAGAAAATCTCTCTTGCAAGTAGCAGAATTTTTTAGATCACTTAAGACTGAACCAGCAAGGGCGCAACGTCCGCTGGTGGAGCTTTCTGTATCATTTAATCGTATTATGTAATTGAAAATGGTGTCCGCCTTACTTTGAAGAATGACCAATGTTTTCTAGTGTGTGCAATGTTTTGAAGTATTTTTATGTTAAGTGGATACTTTCCGAGTCTTTGCATTTCATCTTTCATCCCGTGGCCAAAAATGATACATTATTAAATTTTTATTTTGATTTTGTCCACAAGATCCTAAGACTTAAGAGGTTTGGAAAATAATTTCTTTAACAAGATAAATGATCTTATTGGAGATCTATGACATATGCCCAGTATAACAGATTTTTCTTCATCAATTCGTCACTTAATAACAACCACTTATACAACAAGGAATTTTTCCACAAAACATTTCTTTATTTATATAAAGGTTGCAATATGTACATAGAGCAGCTCGGCTCCAGAAGTCAAAATCTCCTCGAGAGATGCATAAGACGGCGATACTGGGCTACAGACATGCGCTGATACAAATGTTCCCTTACTGCCAAGGGAGCTACTATCTTCTACTTTTAGGAATAAAAGCGACTAAGAAGTCTGTAGATATGGCAGGAAAGTCTGAAATCTTGAGGCAAAGGGTGATATAAAATAACACCATGTATCACTTTTAGCCTCATGAGAATCATTTCCAACGAGATATTTTCCCTCAGCATCACACGCTGGTCGCAAGAGGCATGGACATATTGCCCTACAAACCAGTTGTACTGTCGTCTCTCTGCTAGGTCTCTAGGAAATATAAATCCTCAAAATGGCCTGCGAGTCTATCTCGGCTCGTTCGAGTTGTAGCGGAAGAGATAAGATGCTCGAAGGCAAAAGCAGTCATATCTTGTGACTGGGTGAGGTTGGGAACACCAGATAAGTGTGGAACTTCCATCTATAAAACCAAATTCTTTGATTAAAATTCTTCATTAATGAAGTTTATGGAATGAAAATACAATACGTAAATGCTCTTTCAGAGTTTTTATTATTTAGTAATTCTTGATAAAAATTCATTTGTCCTTATTACCTTTCAACAATGCTCTGATACCAGCTGTGAGATCCCCGCCCCCTCCGTGGTGTCCCCTCCCAGGGCACTGTGGCGGAAGTAGCATCAGCCTCTCGCGCGGGGAAGGGATCCACACTCGGGGCCTCGCCCACCACGGATATTCGGACAAGAGACTAGTCCGGCGGTTCCTCCAAAACTGAACCCAGGAAAACCTCCCTTGCCCGAAAGGCACGAGGGATTCTGCCAGGAAATTATCTAACGGGAGAATTATTATAATGGGTCAAAGTCTTAACTATTCAAACTGATCCGACCGAACCTGAAGTCACATGGTCAGATCAAAGAAGAGACTTACACTTGGTCTATAGAATCATCAATTTTTTCCTCCTTTCATGAGGCACAGTCGCCGCTGATTCCCTTCCACAGAACAAGGGTCTTCTTAGGACTTAATCTAACTAACATAACTAATCGTAACTTATTTGTATCACAAGAATCCCCCAATCGGGCTTGGCCTGCCAACCACTCAACCAGTGTATTGGTGGGATTCCTTTATAAAAATTTGGCTATGTTTTGCCCGGGTATCGAGGAAAAGAATTCCCAGGCCCCTTAGCCGTCGTTTCATGCAAAATTAAGGTAGGCATACCACATACACACCCAATATGAAATTGCCATTATAACAGATTCTATTGTCTTGAAAACAATCCTTCAATGAAAATTAAAATATTACTGATCATAATCCTCCAAAATATTGAGTCCATTGTATTACAAAATATGTCATCTGGACTCTTCGTTGAAGACCAGCTGGCCAACCCCAACGAGATCCAATATCAAAATTTGATTCACAAAAGTCAATCTTTTTAGTCCATCCGAATCTTCCTGGACGCATGCATGCGTGTCCTAGCAACCGTGATTCCGTGCATCACCTAGTCAGAACCCTCTAGGATCCTACTTAGGTGTCCTAGCACTTCACTTAGGGACTGCTTCGTCAATCCTCGCACATTGTACCGAAAGCGCACCATTTTAACCATACCAAGGCTGGTCAAGACCTTGGCAGCTGCGAGCGACGAGTGACGTCCCTCGATGACTCCCCACCAAATGTTGCAAACAAACCTCTTCTTAGTTAAACACATACCAAATGCTTTCTCCAGCATTCTGGTGTAAAACAGTCCTTTAAAAGAAAACAGAGGTTCTATGCAAGTAAAATTCTCAGTTTGAGATTGGTTCCACAAAACCCTTTGTCCTTAATCCATAATCTCATAATGAGAATCATTGATCTCTTCAGGGTAATCTACCCATCATTTCACTGAATGTCCAACTAGATTCAGGGTGATTTTAGTCAAGGAAAAACTAGGTAATTGAACGGTAGTGTATTCTTTGTATTCAGAACTGGAATTGGTAACGAAGCTTTTGCTTGATTCAGATCCAAAGATGGACAAGTAGTTTACTGGACGACCCTCTTACAGTAGTGGTCTAACCAAAATCATTCGGTTTAGTTCTAGCTTTGATTCCAAGGATTTTCTTCAGATAAACATCTACTGAAATTCTAACAGTAGAAAATTCCAACTTTATGAATTTCATTCCTTCTTAACCATAATAGATTAAGAAATGGTTTTATATGAGAATATCAGATTTTAATAAAAATACTCTTCTTCCGTTTAATTTTATTTTGGGTAAATATCACTTTGGTGATTTATCCACATAAAATATCTCAAGATATTATTTCTACCACTTATTTTATCAACCTTAATTCTCTAGGTGGAAGTATGGTGAAAATTTCTCTTTTGTTTTCACCAAAATTTAATTCAAATCTTTCTCTACTTAAATACCATAAAAATTCTTCTTTTAACTAAATACAAATATCCATGTTTTTTAATAAGCCTTAAATTCCTCTTTTTCTCATTTAATGATTGGATTCCAATTGTCATGGGAATTCCTCTTTTATTAGAAAATAAATTTATCTAAAATTACTCTTTAAATTAAAAAAATATTTATTATTTCAATTATACCAAGAACTCCACTTTTACCATTTAAATGATTGAATTCCAAATATCATGGGAATTCCTCTTTTATCATTTAAATTTTCTCATGCATAAAATAAATTTATCTAAAATTTCTCTTTAAATTTAAATAAAAATATCCATTAATTCAAATATGCCAAGAATTTCACTTTTACCATTTAAATGATTGAATTCCAAATGTCATGGGAATTCCTTTTTCCCTCATGCATAAATAAAATTTATCTAAATTTTCTCTTGAAATTTAAATAAAATTATTCATTATTTTAATGTACCAAAATTTATCTTTTTTCATTTAATTACATGGATCTCCATTATCATGGGAGTTCCTCTTTTTACATAAAAATGAAATTACCAAAAGTTTCTTGGTATTCGGAGACAGTTTACATGGTAGATATACTCCGTAAAAAAATGGAGTTGCTGAGCGAAAAAACAAGCACATTTTTGCTGAGATTGTGCAAGCATTGATGGGAGAGAAGAATATTCCGCATAGCTATTGGGCAGAGGCTATTTCTACAGCAGTTTACATCATGAACAGGACTCCAACTGCAGCCATACATGACGTAACTCCAGAGGAGAGGTTTACTGGCAGAAAACCTTGATTTGTCTCATCTGAAAGTCTTTGGATGCATTGCATATGTGTATGTGCCAGATGAGTTGAGAACTAAACTAGATCCAAAAGCTAAAAAATGTGTGTTTATTGGGTATTCCCTTGAGCAAAAGGGATATAGGAGTTATAACCCTGCTACACGTGAGTTGAGGGTAAGCACAGATGTTGTTTTTTATGAGATGAGCAGCTGGTATGCTACTGAAAAAGAAGCTATTGGGGCTGATGTGAGTGGAAATGTGGTTGCACATAATGCAAGTCGGAAATCACAGTCTTTGAGTGGACCAAGAGAGTCCTCATCTAGTGGTTCAATTAAAAGACCATGGAGTGGCAGGCTGCATCATAATACCAGCCCTGCAAATCTGATTAGTACATCACATAAAGGCTGTAAGATTCCTCCCCGACCTCTCAAGATGTCCAGTATCTTCCCTTCTTGTAGTCAAATCCCTCTTCAGAAATATCAAAGATCTTGTTTCTACCTGTTTTGACCTAGAGAGAGAAAATGTTCTAGAGAGATATTATTTAGATTTTGAATATTTTTGGATAGAAAAACTTATCATCCTGTTAATATAAGCTCCCCTGAAACAGAAGTTCAAATAGATTTCGAGAAGGTGCATTAGAAATCAAGTATAATCTGCTCAAGATGCATTATCCTGAGGATCAAGATTTTTTTGAAATTTTAAATTAAGGTTCCTATGGGCCAATAAGATCAATCCATATGTGGGGAGAAGATAAATCCAATTTGTAAAAGAAATTACCCAAAAAAGAGTAAATGCTCATATAAGATGAAGAGTTGACTATGTACAAGGGTTATTAGTAAAAAAACTATGAGTATTACTAAGAAAATGAGATATTTTGGGTATAATCATTCCATTTTGACACATATGTAAGGAAGGGGAGTCCCTTCAAGGAGGTGCATACTTCACATACTTGAATGAGTTTTAAACTCAAAAATAATGTGATATTTTTATCTCCCCTCTCTCTTGGATCAAACCGAATCAAAAGCGAATCAAAACCGAATAAAAAAGGAACCAAACTAGGTCCAAATCTAGTCCAAATTCAACCAAACTTAAATCTGGAAAATTCTAGAAATCAGTTGGTCTTGGTTAGAGCCTCCCTCTCCTATAAATAGAACCCGAGTCTTTGTAAAAAAATAGGAGAATTATACTATGCCAAAATTATGCTGAAATAATGCTAATTTTTACTATTCTCTAAAAATCTCTCCAAATTGAAGAAATTGGAGCTTCCCTCTTTCTTCAATCTCCATTGGTGACTCCATCAGTACACCAAACCAATTGATTGGTTGGGGGCCTCTACCGTGAAAGAACAAAGAATCAAGCAATTTGTAAGGTAAATGGTGAATTTTGATCTTTTCTATAAATTCTCAATGTTTCTCTCTTCTCAACCCCTCTCAAGCTTGAGAAGCTTAATTGGAATGGTTTTTGAATGCTATTGAAGTTAATTGATGAATGGTAGTAAATAATTACATAAATTTTTATTTATGTTTAATTTTAATGGTTTTTATGTAATTTCTCTCTCTCACTCAAAGAATGGTCATTCTCATGACCTATTCTCAATCCAAATGAAGCTTTTCATAAAGCTTTTCCTTAATCCAAGATTAATCTATGCTTGAGGATAAATTAATGGCTTTTTTCTATGCTTTTAGTTTATGTATTTCATGAATATTGATGATTCAATCCATTATGGGTTAATGATCCAATTAGGGATCATTCTAATCATTCTCTTAATGATAAGCTTTATCCTTTAAAATAATTGAGATTTATCAGTCATAGCAACGGAGCTATGGCAAAATTTCTGTAAAAATTATACATAAAATAATTTCATTCAAAGCATGAAAAGAGGACTTCCTACCATATTCTAGGAATTATCATCCTAGATTAATTGAAAGAATTATCATTGTAATCATGGAGAAATTATCATCCTAGATTAATTGAATTACCATATTCTAGGAATTATCATCCTAGATTAATTGAAAGAATTTCATTGTAATCATGGAGAAATTGATTTTTATGTTATGCATAATTGATGAATTAAGAAAAAGAGGATTTCTAGTAATTAAATTTTATGTTAAAAAGAGTAATCCTCATCGTATGAGTATTCAAAAAGGGTTATTTTCATTCTAGACATAGAAAAATGTATACTAGAAATATTTATTTATAAAAGTATGATTTTCATCATAATTGTTTTTTATGCATAAGTAGATGCATAAAAGAATTTTTTTATATATTAAAAGTGTGATTTTCATCATAAAGGAATTTATGCATAAATTAGATGCATACAAGAAATTCTTTTATATCAAAAGAATGATTTGTATGCATAAACATGTGCATAAAAGATTTTTTATATTAAAAGTGAGATTTTCATCATAAATGGATTTTATGCATAAATTAGATGCATAAAAGAAATTCTTTTATATTAAAAGAATGATTTTCATCATAAATGATTTGTATGCATAAACATATGCATAAAAGATTTTTTTATATTAAAAGTGAGATTTTTATCATAATTTGATTTTATGCACAAATTAGATGCATAAGAGAAATTCTTTTATTCTAAAAGTGTAATTTCTACTAAATTGGATTTATGCATTGAAAGATGCATAAAGAAATTATTTTAACCCAAAAGTGTTATCCGCATCAATTTTGCTTTTATGCATAGAAAGATGCATAAAGAATTTTATTTTTAATTCAAAAGAGTTATTCTTATCAATTTTGATTTTATGCATAGATGGATGCATAAAAAATTTATTCTAAAAGTGTTAATTTCATTAAGATGGAAAGTTATGCATAGAAAGATGTATAAAAGATTTATTTTTATTTTGAAAGTATTATTCTCATTAAATTGGAATTTATGCATAGTAAAATGCATAAAAGGATTATTATAAAAGTGTTATTCCTACTAAAGTTATCTTTATGCCTAATAAGATGCTTATGAGATGTGGTAGGATGTGATAAGATGTGTATGAGATGTGCTAGGATGTGATAAGATGTGTATGAGAAGTGATAGGATGTGATAAGATGCGTATGAGATGTGATAGGATGTGATAAGAGGTGTATGAGATGTGATAGGATGTGATAAGATGCGTATGGGAAGTGATAGGATGTGATCAGATGTGTATGAGAAGTGATAGGATGTAATAAGATGCATATGGGATGAGTTAGGATGTGATAAGATGAGTTAGGATATGATAAGATGTGTATGGGATGAGGTAAGAAGTGTATCTGATGGGATAAGATGTATATGGGTCGTGATAGGGCGAGAATGGAAGTGATGTAAAAGAATAGATGTGAAGGTGTATATGGTTATATAAATGGGAATGTAGAAATGGATGTATGGATGTGGATGTATGAATGTGAACGCGGATGTGAATGTATGATATAGATGTATGGATGTGGATATGGATGTATGGATGTGGATATGGATGTGGATATGGATGTATGGATGTGTATGTATGAATGTGAACGCGGATGTGAATATATGATATAGATGTATGGATGTGGATGTATGGATGTGGATGTGAATGTGGATGTATGAATGTGGATGTAGATGTAAAAATGGATGTATGGATGTAGATGTGGATGTGGATGTATGGATGTATGGATGTGGATGTGGATGTATGAATGTAGATGTGGATGTATGAATGTAGATATGGAATGTGGATAAGGATATGGATGTGGATATGGATGTAAGAATGTGGATGTATGTGAATGTGAATGTGGAGTGTGAATGTAGATATGGAATGTGGATGTGGATATGGATGTAAGAATGTGGATGTATGTGAATGTGAATGTGGATGTGTGAATGTGGATATGGATGTATCAATGTGGATGTATGAATATAGATGTGGATGTATGGATGTGGATGTATGGATGTGGATATGGATGTGTGTATGTATGAATGTAGATGTGAATGTGGATGTAAGAATGTGGATGTAGATGTGAAAATGGATGTATGGATGTAGATGTGGATGTGAATGTATGGATGTGGAGGTGGATGTATGAATATGGATGTGAAAATGGATGTATCGATGTGGATGTGAATGTATGGATGTGGAGGTGGATGTAAGAATATGGATGTGAAAATGGATGTATCGATGTGGATGTATGAATGTATGGATGTGGAGGTGGATGTATGAATATGGATGTGGAAATGGATGTATCGATGTGGATGTATGAATGTGGATGTGAAAATGGATGTATGGATGTAGATGTGAATGTGGATGTATGAATGTGGATGTGGATGTGGATGTGAAAATGGATGTATGGATGTAGATGTGAATATGGATGTACGGATGTAGATGTGAATGTGGATGTACGAATGTGGATGTGTATGTGGCATAATGAATGCAAAAATGTATGTGAATGGATATGAAGTCGATATGAGCGAATGGATGAGATGAGATGTCATGTGAATCAGAATGTGAATGAATAATATAAGATGTGAACGAATGAGATGTAATGAGAAATGAATGTGATGAGACGTAATGTAAATTAAGAAAGATAGGAATGGATGTTATGTGAAGTGAATGAATCTGATGTGATGGGATGGAAAATGATGTATCTGGTCAAGAATGGATACACATACGATTTGGAATTGGGTTAAGTAATATGGATTGATGTGTGGAACAATCCATTATAGAAACTGTATTTATGACCTATTTGTAAATGACTGTTTTATGTCAAGAATGTTGGGGAAGCATTTTGACCATCTTGTGAGATTAAGGTCGTGGAGACCTAACTGATAAAGTTACAACTGCTGTGACGGAGAGTCAATGGAGGACGTCTCGCGTAGCAAGGTCGGCCGAGGTCTTGACCAGCCTCGGTTCGATTTAAATGGTGAGCTTCTGGTACGGTGGATGAGGGACCAAGAAAGCAGCCTATGAGTGAAGCGCTAGGTGACCTGCGAAGGATCCTAGAGGGTGCTGACCATACGGTGCTCGGGCTCTGGGTCGTCAAAGATACCCACACATGCGTCATGGAAGATATTGGAACAAGGAGTAAGAGTTGTTTTCTGAAACCGAGTATCTGAAACCGAGTATGGATCTAGTTCATTGACCTTGCTGGTCCTCAACTGATGAGTCCATAGCTCTCTTATATGGATCTGTTGGTTGATCTTGCTGATCTTCAACGAGGATTCCATCTTGATTTTTATAAGTGATTATCTGCCGGGTACTATGAGCTAGGAACTATAGAAAAGGCCCTTGAGTGAACAAGTGGTGAGTGTTCTGGTTGCCAATGATGCCATAGATACTCCGATGAAGGAATGATTGGAAATTAAGATTCAACCGGATACTTGGAAGTTTATGATCAGTAACACTATGATTTCATTAAATGACTGAAGTAAATACATTTGAATCTAGGAAAAAGGCAATTTCATATTGGGTGTGTAAGTGGTGTGACTGGAGTTAAATTTGCTTGAAAATCCGGCTAGGGGGCCTGAGAACTCTTTTCTCTGGTACCCGGGAAAAAAAACCTAATTCTAAATTGGATCCCATCACTACAGTGGTTGGGCGGTTGGCTAACCCATGGGACTGGATGGGGTTAGACTGGACTGATGGATCCGAAAATCGAGACTCAATTTCTGTTTAGTTCGATAGATGAAGTAAATCCCGGACAAAAATTGTTCTATGGAAAAGAATCAATGGCTGTGCCTCTCAATGAGGAAAAAACGTTGGTATCTATGATATAAGTACAGTCTTTTCTCCTGATCTGACTATAGGACTTACAGGTTCGGTCAGATGAGCTCAGTAAGTTAAGGCTTTTGACTACGTTAGGGAAAAGTTATCCTGGTGGAATCACCCGTGCTTTCCGGGTAAGAGAAGTTTTTTCGAGTTCGGTTTGGAGGAATCGAGGAATTAGTCACTTGTCCGGATATCCGTGGGCGAGGCCCCGAGTGTGGGACCCTACCCCGCGCAAGATGTGCTACTTTCGCACTAGCACTCCGAATCCGCCGTTGCGCGGTGGGGACAGGGATCTTACAGTTAGTATCAGAGCCAATTTGGCTAATGAGGATCAACCGAGAAGCCAAATATGTCAAAAATTTATCAAGAAGCACTAAAAGGTTGTAATTGTGTGAAAAAGTTCATACAATTTGATATTCAAACTGAAATTCGTAAATTGGTAATTGGGTCTTCAGATTGAAGTACCGCAATTATATGGAATCCTTGACTTGCTTGAGGCCTAGACATGATGGTATTTACCTTATAGTTCCAAGAACCCTGACTACCCGTATATACCGAGGGTATAACTCTAGCTCTTTACTGGCAGTATATACGAGTAAATCTAAGACTTGAAATTATAAGCATTAATGCTATCCAGATGATGAATTCAAATGTGGTTGATATGATTTTTTAATTCTAGTTGTGAACTGATGAGTTGATTTGGATTCTGATTGAAAAATGATGATTCTTGAAATTTGGTTGAAATGTAATAAGCTGAGCAAAACCACAATGAGGATGAATGGGACGAGTCCCATGACGTTAATAACTCCAGCAAATCACTATGAGATTAGTGGATTGTGCTGGCAGATTGCTGCTGTTAACACTTGACCCAATGGATCAAGTTAAAGGAGGTCAAATTAAAATCTGCATAAATGAAAAATTTCCATGAAGGACTGTTCAGATAGAAATTTCGGTCTAATGGAACATTATTGTGATAAGGAATTGAATGTTATGATCTGAGTGAATTGTTATTTAATAATGAGCTTCATATAAGGAATCTTTATCCCAGGATTCTATTTGGGTTCACCAAAATATAAGGAACCCATAATCAGTTGGATCTTAAGAAAAAGAATTCTCCTCTAGTTTTGCGAGATGAGGACATCTCGCATTTTTTAAGTGGGGTAGAATGTAAGATTCCTCCCCGGCCTCTCAGGATGTGCAGTATCTTCCCTTGTAGTCAAATCCCTCTTAAGAAATATCAAAGATCTTGTTTCTACCTGTTTTGGCCTAGAGAGAGAAAATATTCTAGAGAGAGATTATTTAGATTTTGAATATTTTTGGATAGAAAAACTTATCATCCTATTAATATAAGTTTCCCTAAAACAGAAGTTCAAAAAGATTTCCAGAAGGTGCATTAGAAATCAAGTATAATCTGCTCAAAAGAGGCATTATCCTGAGGGTCAAGATTTTTTCGAAATTTTAAATTAAGGTTCTTATGGGCCAATAAGATCAATCCATGTGTGGGGAGGAGATAAATCCAATTTGTAAAAGAAATTACCCAAAAATGAGTAAATGCTCACATAAGATGAAGAGTTGACTATGTACAAGGGTTATTAGTAAAAAACTGAGTATTACTAAAAAAATGAGATATTTTGGGTATAATCATTCCATTTTGACACATATGTAAGGAAGGGGAGTCCCTTCAAGGAGGTGCATACTTCACATGCTTGAATGAGTTTTAAACTCAAAAATAATGTGATATTTTTATCTCTCCTCTCTCTTGGATCAAACCGAATAAAAAAGGAACCAAACTAGATCCAAATCTAGTCCAAATTCAACCAAACTGAAATCTGGAAAATTCTAGAAATCAGTTGGTCTTGGTTAGAGCCTCCCTCTCCTATAAATAGAACCCGAGTCTTTGTAAAAAAATAGAGAATTATACTATGCCAAAATTATGCTGAAATAATGCTAATTTTTACTATTCTCTAAAATTCTCTCCAAATTGAAGAAATTGGAGCTTCCCTCTTTCTTCAATCTAAGATTCAACCGGATACTTGGAAGTTTATGATCAGTAACACTATGATTTCATTAAATGACTGAATTAAATACATTTGAATCTAGGAAAAAGGTAATTTCATATTGGGTGTGTAAGTGGTGTGACTAGAGTTAAATTTGCTTGAAAATCCGGCTAGGGGGCCTGGAAACTCTTTTCCCTGGTACCCGGGAAAAAAACCCTAATTCTAAATTGGATCCCATCACTACAGTGGTTGGGTGGTTGGCTAACCCATGGGACTGAATGGGGTTAGGCTGGACTGATGGATCCGTAAATCAAGACTCGATTTCTGTTTAGTTCGATAGATGAAGTAAATCCCGGACAAAAATTGTTCTACGGAAAAGAATCAACGGCTGTGCCTCTCAATGAGGAAAAAAGCGTTGGTCTCTATGATCCAAGTACAGTCTTTTTTCCTGATCTGACTATAGGACTTACGAGTTCGGTCAGATGAGCTCAGTTAGTTAAGGCTTTTGACTACGTTAGGGAAAAGTTATCCTGGTGGAATCGCCCGTGCTTTCTAGGTAAGAGAAGTTTTTTCGAGTTCGGTTTGGAGGAATCGAGGAATTAGTCACTTGTCCGGATATCTGTGGGCGAGGCCCCGAGTGTGGGACCCTGCCCCATGCAAGATGTGCTACTTCCGCTGCTAGCACTCCGAATCCGTTGCGCAGTGGAGATAGGGATCTTACAAAGGCAAAGAGAAAATGGTTGAGCCCCTTAGTGTTCCTGACATTTCTGCAGGGCATTCTCATGTTGATGGAGAGTCTAGTGGCTCAGAGATGAGCCTTGATGTGAGAACCTTGGGATACCAGCTATAAAAACACTTGGTGTAAAGAAGGCTATGGAAGCCATGAATGCAAAGCTACAAAGATCTGGGAGAGTGAAGAATCTTGTGCAGAGGTTTACCTATAATGGTTATGTGACACATCACTATGCATACATGGAAAAAGTTGTGCAGGTTGTAGAGCCCACATGCATTGATGAGGCTGTTGGAAATGTATGTTGGGAGAAAGCTATAGATGAGGGGATGGATGCACTATATGGAAATGAGACTTGGGATTTAGTGCAATTGCCTGAAGGCAAGAAAGCCATTGGATGCAAGTAGGTGTACAAAGTAAAACTTAACAGTGATGGAAGCATAAGCAGGTACAAGGCTACATTGGTAGCCAAAGGATATGCGCAAAAATATGGCATTGATTATGAGGAAACTTTCAGCCCAGTTGCCAAGATGGCAATAGTGAGAGTTGTGATAGCAGTGGCTGCATCAAAGCAATGTTCTTCACATTAGATGGATTTAAAGAATGCATTCTTGCATGGGGATTTGCAAGAAGAGGTGTATATGTTGCAGCACTTGGCTATGAGGATGTGAGTCACCCCGAGCATGTTTGCAGGTTGAAGAAAGCCTTGTATGGCTTAAAACAAGCACCAAGAGCATGGTCTGTTAAGATTTCTGAATATCTTATCGCTATTGGCTTTCATGTAGGGGATGAAGTTTAGACAGAAGTTTGAGATGAAGGATCTAGGGGAGCTCAGATATTTATTGGGCATTGAGGTGATTAGGTCACCACATGGTATTGGATTACTGCAGAGACAGTATGGCTTAGACATGTTGTCCAAGTATGGTATTGTGACACGAAGTTGGGGTTTGGACTTCGGTCACTTCTTAGAATCAAAAACACATTTGAATGAAACCTCACAGCCTCCTCACCTCCCTTTCTCTCCCTAGGTTAAGATAAAGATATACACATCAAAGGTGAGATCATAATTTATGGAAGGAAAGATGAAAGGCTCCGAAGAAGTAAGAATTTCTGCCAGTCTTGCAGCTCCAAACAAGAGGGCGATTCTTTGTTGTTGGAAGAAAATCTTCCGACTCAGGATTATGTGAACGGAAACATATGCGAAATATTGGTAAGGTTCATCCGTTCGAATTGGAAAATTTGGACGGAACATATTAAAGAAAATAAATATAGCAATCACTTACAAGAGGATAAGACACATGGGGTTTGCCTTTTGATAAGAGATTAGGAGGAATTAATCATGATTAAGAAGAAATAATGGCCAAAAGTCTATAAAAACAGAGATACACAGAGAATTGCGGTTTTAAATCCATATAGGCTGTGTAAGAGAAGATTATATAGATGCGTAGAGCTTGAAGAGAGCTTCGTATCTATATAAAAACTTTCAAAAACGGGCAACCGAGCGAAAAGTTATGAGCATTTTACTACAAGACTATAAAACTGCCAAAATTCTATAAAAACAGAGATACATAGAGAATTGTAGTTTTTAATCTATATAGGCTGTGCAAGAGAGGATTAGATAAGTGCGTAGAGCTTGAAGAAATCTTCACGCCTATATAAAAACTTTCAAAAACGGACAACCGAGCGAAAAGTTATGAGCATTTTACTACAAGACTATAAAACTGCCAATTAGCAACTTTGGGAGAAATTCTGATCAGCAATGAAGTAAGGGATTAAGAAATTAGTTACATAAGTGGAAAGAGCATAGAAAGAGCTTCCTAGCCATATAATCAATTTTAGAAATCAATACCCGAGTGATGTGTAATTACCGGTAGAAATCAATACCCGAGTGATGTGTAATTACCGGTTGAAATTTGGGTATTGGACCACAAAAACTGCACTTCCCTCTCTTTGCATGAGACCTCAATTTTCACATAGCCTCTTGCCTTTCATCTCCTTCATGATTCAAGCTAGAGGGTAAGGGTTAACATTGCTCAGCGGACAATCATAAAGATTTACCTATGGTCCCCAAAGTCTTTCCACATGCTCATTACCGCTAAAACCATTGGTACCTCCAAATGAGGGCGGCAATAAGGCAAGGGCTACCTTGAGAAGTCAGGCCCACCAAGATAATAACTCCTTATCCCACTTATCATGAATCATCAAAGAGGTCCAAAATTGGGTTAAGCATGAGGAGCTAATGCTAAATGAGATATTCACATGTAAAGAGAGTGTTTGAATAAGGGTTTGAAAGATAAGAGAATGGCAATGACACAAAATACTCAATTGAGGAGGCTCATTCCTTCCTTGATTTGAAAGGGAGAGGAGGGCTCCTTTTATAGGTGGAGAATCACCCTCTCTTCCATTGTTACAAATTACAACATAAGGGTAGATGTCACCATCAATTGTCCTCTTAGGCTAAGTCTTCTATTGATTATTAAATTGAAGACTTTTTGACTTTGAGAGTGTGATGAGATAATAGCCAAGTCTAAGTGGCATGTAGGTGGAGATCCCATTTACACATGGCAGAATTCTCCTCTTCCATGTAGGCATTCTAGAAGAATCTTTCCCAATTATGCACCTACACACACTCCTCCACATGCCTTCCACACTCCCTAACTTGTAGCCTTATGGTTAATATGGTGAATACCATATTAATAATACAATTAAAATCCATGTGAGCATGAAGGCTCGCTTTTATTTTCCACATCACTTAGCCTATCTACCATACCAAAGTATTTATCAAGCATACTTGTGGCATTTACAATGTGTGCACCCTAAATCAAGTAAAATCATGATATTTGAAGATAGAATGTTGTTATCAAGGTAGCCGCCAAGCCACCACATCACCACGCCGTTATTCCATTGTGGGCGTCGCAATCTTCTTGGACAAGCTTCCACCTTATTACCATTGAGAAACCATCAAAATACGCACAGAATTGGTGCTTGAGGGTAAAATATCTTTAGCCGCCCACTGGTACTCATTGGCACATCCGGGAACCTCCTGGCCACTTGCATCATCTAGAAGATGTGTTATTTTTGAACTTTTGCTTTATCCTGAAGGGGCCTTCCCAGCGTCGAAGAGGCTTCTTATCTAGCCGTTTCTCCACACGGCCATCATACCTCTTTTCCTCCTGGATCAAATAAAACTATCCCCCCAGCCCCACATTGCCTGGAAGGGCTAAAGGCTCCATCAAAATGCATAGTGAAAGCAGTTGGTGGTGTCTCCAAATCTTCATATACTTCTTCCTTTTCTCCTGTTCCTTCTTCCTCTTCCTTCCTGGTAAGCAAATCTGCAAGAGAGGCCCTAGTGGTGTTTTCTGTAATAAAAGTGAAAGAGAATTCTTGAAGCTCACAAATCCACTTTGCAAACTTTCCTCCTGTAGGATTGGGTTTACGGACCAAGAATTGTAAAGAAGGTTGAGATGTGAGGAAGAAAAAAGGGCGAGGTAACAAGTATGACCTCAACTTCTTTACTGCAAAAACAAGAGACAAACCACCTTTCTCCATTTCACCATACCTCTCCTCGACATCAGTGAGTTGTCGGCTTGCATAATACACTGGTTGCATACGCCCTTGCTCTCCCTTTTGCAAGAGTATAGCACCCACTGAATGTGATGAGACACTTGGGTTCACATAAAAGTCCTCCCCCCACCTAGGAGGCTGCACAATTGGACTTAGACTCATGCATTCCTTGAGCAAACAAAAAGATTGAATTTAATAGGGCCCCCATTGGAAAGAAACATCCTTCTTTGTTAACAGGTGGTGGGAGGGCCACAATTGCCTGCACCTTCTCAGGATCCATCTCTATGCCTTCTTCTGAGATAACATGTCCCAAGAGAACCACCTTCCTTCGTGCCAAGCGGCATTTTCCAGGATTAAGACACCCTTTTGCATCATCAATACTTTTCAAGGCCAACCTCAACTTTTCTAAGTGATCCATGCGGCTTGAATAAATGCAAAAATCATCCAGAAAGACCCTTATAAACTTCCCCAAGTAAGGTGCAAATACCTGACTCATGAAGTGTTGGTGCATTGGTCAAGCCAAATGGCATCACCCTATAGGCATACACTCCCCAAGGGGTGATAAATGAGGTTTTTCTTTGATCTTCTTACAAATGCGGATTTGAAAGTATCCAGAGTATCCATCACACACTGAATACAACTCATGACCTGCAACTTGATCCAAAATCTCATCCTGAAAGGGTAGAGGATAATAATCCCTCTTTGTGCATGCATTCAGAGGGCGAAAGTCCACACACACACACGCCATTTTCCACCCTTTTTGGGAGTGACTACAATTGGGAAAATCCACTCTGAATTCTCTACTGGAAAAATAAATCCAGCTTCAAGAAAATCAGTTACCTCCTTCTTAAGCACCTCCACTTGCACTACTCCCAAACGCCTTAGCCGCTGTACCACTGGCTTACTTTGGGGCTTGAGATCAATCTTGTGCTCTACTAGGGTAACTTGGCGTACTTGTGAGTAGCTATTTGCAAAAAGGTTAGGAAATCCATCCAACATTTTTAAGTAATTCTCCCTTTCAGTACCTGCTATGGACTCATCAAGAAGAAGTTCATTTTGTTGGTGAAGACTAGTGAGGTCCACATCTCCTTTCTTGCACATTGTTGAAGAAGCTTCCCCTTCCAAGGCTCCATTGTCTTCAGCATCCCCCCGATCCCTTCCTAGGGAAAGACCAAATGCAACTCCCTCCACCTCCCCTTCTGAGATGGAATCCTCAGAGCTACCACTTGTCTCCTCTTCATCGGATGACTCGGACTCTGAACTTTCGGAAGTTGAAGGTTCACCTCTTACCACTTTCTCGACGGCTCTTGATGTTGTAGTGGACCCTCTTATTCTCACCTTGTAGAATAAGATCACATGTCTCCCACTTTTGAATTGCCTTCACTTGGCGAAGCCATGGCCTACCCAATATCAATGGGTAAGCCCTAGCATCAGGCTTTGTAAGAATGACCTGGAAAGTTGTAGGCACAGAAATACCACATACATCCACTCCCAAATTCCTGACAATTCCTAAGGTTTTCACCCTAGTATTATCAGCAAGTTTGATGCGATAGGGAGAGTTAGTAGAAGACAACTTTAAATCAGCATCTTTCATTGTTTTTTCACTCATGACATTGATTGACGCACCTCCATCAATGTATGCATTAGAAATTGTTTGCCCCTCAATGATGACATCAATCACAGGCACATCATCTCCTACATCAATATCCACCTTTTGAACCATAGGAGTCCCATTATCCCTCTGGATCGGAGGATTCCTGAAAAACAACTAGATACGATTAGTTACATTATTTAGTTTTAAATCCTGAGAAGACCTTGTTCTGTGGGAGGGGATCATCGGCTGTGCCTCGTAAATGAGGAAAAAAGTGGTGATTCCATGGACCAAGTGCAAGTCTCTTCTTGATCTCATCATGTGACTTCCAGTTTGGTCAGATTAGTTTATCTAGTTAAGACTTGACTCGTTAGAGTAATTTCCCGTTAGAAGATTTTTCCCAATTGGCGGAATCACCCATACCTTCCGAGCGAGGAGAGTCTTCCGGGCCTGGGCCGCCTGGGCTAGCCTCTCGTCCTCGAACATCCACGGGGGAAGCCCCGAGTGTGTGGACCCTGCCCTGCGCGGGAGGCCAATGCCACTTCCGCCGCCAGTAGGAGCCCTGGAGCGAGCGGGGGGCCTCACACTCCTCAAGTAACAAACTGCCTCAAAAGCCACAATCCAAACAAAACCCCCTCTACAAGTGATCTGTGCCCACTAAAGGAGAAAACATAGCAAACAAGTGCTACAAACCTGAAAATTCAGGCCAGCTAGTGTCCACGCCTCCTATGAGGAAAAACGTTGAAGAGAAGGTACCTTCGGGTCCAAGAGATGAAGCCCAGGTGAAGGTAGAGCTACCAGCAAGATCAGTTTAGAATAACGCAGCAACCATGGCTACAAATCTGAAAACACAGAGGTATTCGGGGCAATAGAAAGGGAAAAATCTGGAAATGCAAAAAAAATAGGTACACCCAAGCCTCAGATCAGCAAATCGGCATCAGAAAACCTGTAGGAGGAAAAATGCAACAAGTATACTGCTGTTGTCCTTCACATAACAGGCGGCCAACACTACAAGGGGGGGTAGATGCTGCTAAAAAACACTACAAAATCGATATGGAAAATCACCTGTAGAAAAACATAGCACTCTAGGTGCTGCTACCCTGAAAACAGAGCAAAAAACATGTGAATCTTAGGGAGCAAAACCTTTAAAGGATGACCAATAGCTGCAATGGAGAAGATGCCTAGAAGAGGCAAGCGACTAGCAACAACTCTTAGAAAAAAAACTTAGAAGGGAGAGGAGGGAGCATCAAACACTGCATGTCACCAAAACCAGCACTCTCATACCATGATAGAATGTGTAGCGGAAGAAGGGAAAGTGGAAACATAGGAGAGAGAGAGAGAGAGAGAGAGAGAGAGATGGAGAGGAAACATAGGTGATAACCTTCTCTCAATATCATCATCAAAAGGAATACATGTCCCGAGCAAAAGGGGAGAAAACCTCGTATATGAGGGACTGCAGCAAACAATGCTAAAGCAAGGAGTAAAGAATGAGGGAGGCGAGCCAGCTGTATATATGTCCAAAAGTAGGCAGTGGGATAAATGTCCAAAACTAGGACAAATATATCCAAGACACCTAAAAAATGGGGATAGAATAGGGGGAAAATATGTGAGGCGTGTAAGATCCCTGACCCCACTGCGCAACGAATTTGGGGGTGCTAGCAGCAGAAGTAGCACTTCTTGCACGAGGTAGGGTCCCAATTCTTGCACAAGGTAGGGTCCCACACTCGGAGCCTTGCCCACGGATATCCAGACAAGAGACTAATCCATCGGTTCTTCCAAAACCGAACTCGGAAAAACTTCCCTTCCCCGAAAAGCATGGGCGACTCCTCTAGGATAACTTTTCTCTAACGTAGTCAAAAGCCCGAACTAACTGAAGTGATCTGACCGAACCTATAAGTCCCATAGTCAGATCAGGGAAAAGATTGTACTTTGATCATAGAGACCAACGCTTTTTTCCTCATTGAGAGGCACAACTGTTGATTCTTTTCCATAGAACAATTTATATCTAAGATTTACCTCATCTATCGTACTATACAGAAATTGAGTCTTGATTTACGGATCCATGAGTCCAGCCTCCCATGGGTTATCCAACCACCCAACCCTTGTAGTGAAGGTATCCAATTAGGAATTTGGTTAGGTTTTGTCTCGTGTACCAGGGAAAGAGTTCCTAGGCCCCCTAGCCGGATATTCATGCAAACATAAAACTAGTCACACCACTTACACACCCAATATGAACTTGCCTTTTTCATAGATTCAACAATCTTTAAAACAATCATTTAATGAAACCATAGTGTTACTGATCGTAATCCTCTAATCATCCAGTTGAATCCTAATTTCCAATTTATTCCTTCATCGGTGTACCTATGGCATCATTGGCAACCAAAACTCTCACCACTTGTTCACTCAGGGGCCTTTTCAATAGTTCCTAGATCATAGTACCCGATAATATAATCACATAAAAATATCCAGATGGAATCTTTGTTGAAGATCAGCAAGATCAACCAACAGATCCATATAAAAGAGCCCTGGACTCATCCATTGAGGGGACGAGCAAGGTCAATCAACCAAATACATACCCGAATTCAGAAAATAAATCTTACTCCTTGTTCCAATATCTTCCCCGACGTACTTGTGAGTATCTTCGGCGACCCAGAGCCCGAGCACCGTATGGTCAGCACCCTCTAGGATCCTTCGCAAGTCACCTAGCGCTTCACTTATAGGCAGCTTCCTTGTTCCCTCATCCACTATATCGGAAGCTCACCATTTAAATCAAACAGAGGCTGGTCAAGACCTTGGCCGACCTTGCTACGCAAGACGTCCTCCGATGACTCTATCAGCAGTTGTGGCAGCTTTAACAGATAGGTCACGACCGCATTCACAAGATGGTCAAAATGCTTTCCTAGCATTCTTGACATAAAACAATCATTTAAAAACAGATTTCACATACAAATATAGTTCCAACAATATTTCCATCTTTTCTCATTACTCCGCATCCTTTCACATTAGACCCCATCTTTTCTCATCTTACCACAATTTTATTTTCTTCATCGATCCTTATCACATCACATCATTCCCACATCAAATCACATATCCAATCGCATCATCCACACATCAATCCACATCATCCATACATCCATCCACATCAACCACATCAATCCACATCATCCATACATCCATCCACATCAACCACATCAATCCACATCATCCATACATCCATCCACATCAATCCACATCATCCATACATCCATCCACATCAATCCACATTATCCACACATCCATCCACATCTTCCATACATCCATCCACATCAATCCACACGTCAATCCACATTATCCATACATCCATCCACATCAATCCACATTATCCACACATCCATTCGCATTATCCACATCAATCCACATCATCCATACATCCATCCACATCAATCCACATTACCCACACATCAATCCACATTCATTTCATAAGTAATTCCATTCTCATCTAATCACATCTTTTTCTATCTCATCACTTACTTCCTCATTTATCCTCATCATGTCTCATCCACTTGCATCTACCCACATCACTTCACCACTTATTGTTCATTCACATCCCGATTCACATCACATCACATCCATTCACATCCCTTATCATTCATTCACATCCTGATTCACATACTAACACATTCATTCACATCCCGATTCACATGCTAACACATTCATTCAATCCTCATTCATTCACATCCTGATTCACATACTAACACATTCATTCACATCCTGATTCACATGCTAACACATTCATTCAATCCTATATCATTCATTCACATCTCGATTCACATGTTTACATCCTGATTCACATGCTATCACATTCATTCACATCTCTTATCATTCATATCTATCCAATTTACATCACATCTCATCGCCTCAATTGTCATTCATATCCATCACATTTACATCCACATGTATTCTCCCACATACATCCACATCCATACTTATCACATACACATCCACATCTATCGTTTCACATACATCCACATCCATAGTTATCACATACACATACACATCCACATCTATCCTTTCACATACATCCACATCCATTCTTTCACATACATCCACTTCTACTCTTCACATACATCCACTTCCATTCTTTCACATACATCCACTTCTACTCTTCACATACATCCACTTCTATTCTTCACTTACATCCACATCCATCCTTTCTCATACACACATCCACATCCCTTCTTTCACTTACATCCACATCCATCCTTTCTCATACACACATCCACATCCCTTCCTTCACATACATCCACTTCTATTCTTCACATACATCCACATCCATCCATCCATTCATTCACATTTATCTGATTCACATCACATCTATCCATTTATTCAGTCACATTTATCTGATTCACATTACATCCATCCATTCATTCACATTTATCTGATTCACATCACATCTATCCATCCATTCATTCTTTTATAAAAATCAACTTCAGTGGCAATAACACTTTTATGAAAATCCCTTTATACATCTATTTATGCATAAATTCAATTTTAAGAAAAATAACACTTTCGAAATAAAAAATGAAATAAAAATAAATCTTTTATGCATCTTTCTATGCATAAAATCAAAATTGATAAGAATAACCCTTTTGAAACCAAAATAAATCCTTTATGCATCTTTCTATGCATACAATCAAAATTGATGAGAATAACTCTTTTGAAACAAAAATAAATTCTGCATCTTTCTATGCATAAAATCAAAATTGATGAGATTAACTCTTTTGAAATAAAAATAAATTCTTTATGCATCATTCTATGCATAAAATCAAAATTGATGAAAGTAACGCTTTTATAATAAAAAAATTCAATATTCATCTTTCTATGCATAGAATTTATTTTTAATAGAAATAACACTTTTATAGTAAAAATATTTCTACTATGCATAGAATGAAAATAACACTTTTAGAATACACAAACGATGCGGATTCCTCTTTTTGAATAATAAAAGAGAAAACTTATTTCACAAAATTTAAGAAAATTTTACCATAACTTCCTTTGTATGGCTGACCATTTTTCAAAATTTCCTATTCTTAAGTTACTTAAAAATTATCCCCAAATGGTTTAAAGCATTCTAAACTAATCAAATTTCACTTTTAAAAGAGAAACAATATCAAAAGTTTAATTCCAACAACTAGATTACTTATCTAGGATAAAGAAAGGCTGAATTTAAGAAGAAGAGAGGGGGAAAGCCTTTCTAGCAAGGTAAGCATCATTTTACATTTTAAAACAAAACAAAAATTAGAAAACCATTAAAAGGAATAAGAAAAAGTATAATTTCTAACTTACATGAATTTTTGGGAGCTTTCCTTTGGCTTGATGGTTTGAGGGATCTACTCTTGTTTGCAACAAGAGTGGCCACCAATTCTTTATAAGAGGGAATGGTCAAAAAACTAATGAATTATTAATAAATTCACAGTTTTTGACTCTGGGGAGAAGTAGAGTAATAGTGCATAAAACACTATTATCCATTTACAAAGGGGAAGGGTTCATTTATAGGAAAAAGTGAGCCTCTAACCAAGACACTGATTCTAGAATTTTCCAGATCAGTTTGGTCAATTTTTGACCATTTAGTTGAAGCAGGAGAGAGAAGAGATGAAAATATCTCATTATTTGTGAGTTTAAAACTTAACCACACATGTGAAATAGGTGCCTCCTTCATGAGGGGATTTCCCCCACATTGAGGTGTCAAAAAAGCATCATTTCTCTAAATATCTCTTCTTTTTTAACTAATATCCTTGTCCTTAGTCAACTCTTCATCTTATGTGAGTATTTACTCATTTTTAGGGGATTTTTTTTCTTCAATTTATCTCCTTCCTACATTTGGATTAATCTAATTGGCCCCTTAGAACCTTAATCTAATTTTTTTCCAAAATTTGGACCCTTAGGATAAGGCCTTTTGAACAGATTATAATTGATTCTATGTCCACAAGAGAAGAAAACATAGCAAACAAGGGCTACAAACCTGAAATTTTAGGCTAGCCAGTGTCCACACCTCCTATGAGGAAAAACGTTGAAGAGAAGGTACCTTCAAATCCAAGAGATGAAGCCCAGGTGAAGGTAGAGCTACCAGCAAGATGAGTTCAGAAAAACGCAGCAACCATGGCTACAAATCTAAAAACGCAGAGGTATTCGGGGCAATAGAAAGGGCAAAATATGGAAATGCAAAAAAATAGGTACACCCAAGCACCAAATCAGCAAATTGGCATCAGAAAACTTGTAGGAGGAAAAGCGCAACAAGTATGCTATTGTTGTCCTGCACATAACAGGCAGCCAGCACTACAAGGGGGGGTAGATGCTACTGAAAAATGCAGCAAAACTGCTATAGAAAATCACTTGTAGAAAATAATTAGCACTCTAGGTGCTGCTGCCTTGAAAACAGAGCAAAAAACAGGTGAATCTCAGGGGAGCAAAACCTGTAAAGGATGACCAATAGCTGCAATGGAGAAGACGCCTAGAAGAGATAGACAACCAACAGCAACTCTGAGAACACACAACGCAGAAGGGAGAGGAGGGAGCATCCAACACTGCATGTCACCGGCACTCTAATACCATGATAGAATGTGTAGCGGAAGAAGGGAAAGTGGAAACATAGGAGAGAGTGAGAGAGAGATGGAGAGGAAACATAGGTGAGAACCTTCTCTCAATATCATCATCAAAAGGAATACATGTCCCAAGCAAGAGGGGAGAAAACCTCGGATGTGAAGGACAGCAAACAATGCTAAGCAAGCAGTAAAGAATGAGGGATGCTAAGCAAGCAGTAAAGAATGAGGGATGCAAGCCAACTATATATATGTCCAAAATTAGGTAGCCGAGTAGCATCCACATGACTGGGATAAATGTCCAAGACTAGAATAAATATCCAATACACCATAAAAATGGGGATAAAATAGGAGAAAATTATGTGAGAGTGACCAGCCCTCTAGCTAACATGGTCAGCCCTAGAGGCTATAATAGGACACTAAACATGAAGCCAACAACAAAGGAATGATGTCTAATAGCAGGCATGCGGAGTACACCTCCTTGAAACTTTCTGGACCATTGGATCTCACTTTAGACCATCCACCCAAGAGATACGGCTGATAGTGTGTCTGCCTGCAAGTTGCCAAAGCCACACGATGCGATGAGCCATTTTGTGGCCCTACGCAAACCTGTCAAACAATGTCGAATGGGGGCGGAGCCTTGGATCCTCTATGAACGTACCATTACCAATGCATGCACCAAGAGGTTTTGGGTTTGAACGCGGATAGGTCAAATTAGGCCGTGATTAGAGAATCTGCCCAACTTGGGCAACCAGGAACTACGCCGCCAAGGAAAGGATTCTCCGGCACCAAATAATCCTCAATGTTTATGCCAGATGTGACTGCACGACTACAATCCTCGAGGAAAAGTGGGCACTTTGCCTTTTTGGACGGATGGATTTGAACATCGTTATTATGATGCTCGACCATTATCGACCATTATTGAAAGAAAGTGAAGCAAATATAAAACACAGATGTAGGCCTAGGTAAAAGACGTGTAAATGCTAGAAACTGATGTTTATTTTGCTGAAATCTGAGCAGGAGGGAAGCTCGTAGGTGCTATACAATGGTGAGAAGCACTAGTAGCTTCTAATGACCTCAACTGAATGCTGAAAAAATGAGATGAATTGGGGGAAAGGGAGCCAGCCCTTATATATTCCCCCCGTATACTGGTCAATCAGCTGTAGTAGCAGGCCAACAGCATGGCAGTAGCATAAAATGCTACATAAAATGCCTAAAAATATCCAAAAATGGTAGAAATAATACTGAATAATCACTCCATTCTGGTGAGGTGTGTAAGGAATTGTATCTGTCGAGGTGAATGCCCTTTGAAGAAAGGAAGTCATCAAATGGTACAAACTTGCCACCATTATCAGTCCGGAGGAATGAAACTCTACCCCTATACTGATTTTCCACCACCATCGCGATCCAAGTCCTGAAACTGGTAAAAGCATCTAACTTGCGAGCCAAAAAACATACCCAAACTTTGCGGGTGAAATCATCCACAAGAAGAAGAAAATATCGAGCCCCTCCAAGAGACTCAACCTCCATAGGTCCTACAAGATCTACATGTATAAGTTCTAGTCTTCGGGTTGCTCGATGAGTAGCCTCCTCTGTAAATGTATCTCGATGATGCTTGCCCATCATGCAGGATGAGAAGATGTGTGAGAGAGACCTGAGTTGAGGTAGTCCGCTGACAACATGCTTAGAATGGAACTTTTGTAAGGCAGCAATGGATACATGAACGAAGCGAGAATGCCACAAAGAAGTATTTGCCTTAGAAACCAAAGCCAACATGGGTGAGAAAAGCTGATGAACATGGGAATGAGTGTGAGGGATCTGGGAAGAAAAGTTGGTGATCTTGTTGAGACCCCTATCATGGACTCCATTGGCAATAATCAGAGAGTCTTCCTATCGATTATTTCGATGACCTCATCATCAAATTACACATCAAGTCTTTAAGATTCCTCCCCCAACCCCTTTTTGATGTCTAGTATCTTCCCCTGTAATTAATCCCTCTTCAGAAATATAAAAGACCTTGTTTCTAACTGTTTTAACTTAGAGAGAGAAAAAATTCTAGAGAGAGAATATTCAGATTTTTAATATTTTCTGATAGAAAATTATCTCATCTTATTAAAATAAGTTCCCCTGAAACAGAAATTCAAAAAGAACTTTCCAATGTGCAATTGGAATTAATTGAAAATGGGTATAAAGGACCTTAGCCTAAGGGTCTAGATTTTCAGAAATTTTTGGATTATGGTCCAATTAAGGTTCCTATGGGCCAATAGCATCAATCCATGTGTAGGGAGGAGATAAATCCAATTTGTAAAAGAAGATACCCAAAAATTTGTAAAACAAGATACCCAAAATTGAGTAAATACTCACATAAGATGAAGAGTTGACTATGTACAAGGTTTATTAGTAAGAAACTATGAGTAATATCAAAAAAATGAGATAATTTGGGTATCCAAAAATGATTAAATGCTCACATAAGATGAAGAGTTGAATATGTGCAAGGTTTATTAGTAAGAAACTATGAGTATTACTAAAAAAATGAGATATTTTGGGTATAATGATTCCATTTTGACACATATGTAAGGAAGGGGAGTCCCTTAAAGGAGGTGCATACTTCACATGCTTGAATGAGTTTTAAACTCAAAAATAATGTGATATTTTTATCTCTCCTCTCTCTTGAACCAAACCAAATCAAAAGGGAACCAAACCAAATCAAAAAGGAACCAAACTAGGTCCAAATCTAGTCCAAATTCAACCAAACTGAAATTGGAAAATTCTAGAAATCAGTTAGCTTTGGTTAGAGCCTCCTTCTCCTATAAATAGAACATGAGTCCTTTGAAAAAATATAGGAGAATTTTACTATATTAGAACTATGCTAAAATAATACTAATTTTTACTGTTCTCTAAAATTCTCTCCAAATTGGAGAAATTAGAGCTCCCCTCTTTCTTCAATCCCCATTGGTGGCTCCATCAACATACTAAACCAATTGATTGGTTGGGGGCCTCTACCGTGAACAAAGAATGGAGCAATTTGTAAGGTAAGTGGTGAATTTTGATCTTTTCTATAATTTCTCAATGTTTCTCTCTTCTCAACCCCTCTCAAGCTTGAGAAGCTTAATTGGAATGGGTTTTGAATGCTATTGAAGTTAATTGAATGGTAGTAAAGAATTACATAAATTGATGAATGCTATTGAAGTTAATTGATGAGTGATAATGCTATTGAAGTAATTAATGAATGTTAGTAAAGAATTACATAAATTTTCATTTATGCTTAATTCTAATGGTTTTTATGTAATTTCTCTCTCTCACTCAAGAAATGGTCATACTCATGACCTATTCTCAATCCAAATGAAGCTTTTCATAAAGCTTTTTCTTAATCCAAGATTAATCTATACTTAAGACCAAATTAATGGCTTTCCCTATGCTTTTAGTTTATGAATATTGATGATTCAATCCATTATGGGTTAATGATCCAATTAGGGATCATTCTAATCATTTTCTTAATGATAAGCTTTATCTTTTAAAATAATTGAGATTTATCAGTCATAGTAGCGGAGCTATGGCAAATTTTTTATAAAAATTACTCATAAAATAATCTCATTCAAAACATGAAAAGAGGATTTCCTACCATATTCTAGGAATTATCATCCTAGATTAATTAAAAGAATTTTATTATAATCATGGAGAAATTGATTTTTATGTTATGCATAATTAAGATGCATAAGAGAAATTCTTTTAATAAAAGAATGATTTTTCATCATAAATGAATTGTATGCATAAAGGATAAAATTTTTATATTAAAAGAATGATTTTCATCATAAAAGAATTGTATGCATAAACATATGCTTAAAGGATATAATTTTTATATTAAGAGTGTGATTTTCATCATAAATGGATTTTTTTTGCATAAATAAGATGCATAAGAGAAATTCTTTTATTCTAAAAGTGTAATTCCTACTAAATTGGATTTATGCATGGATAGATGCATAAAGAATTTGATTTTTAATTCGAAAGTGTCATTCTCATTTAAAATGAATTTATGCATAGGAAGATGCGTAAAAGATTGATTTTAATTCAAAAGTGTCATTCTCATTTAAAATGAATTTATGCATAGGAAGATGCATAAAAGATCATGCGTAAAGAAATCTTATATCAAATATAAAAATTCTCTTGTATTCTATAAATAGATATTGAGATGTGATAGGATGAGTTAAGAGTTATATGAGATGTGATAAGATTGAGTATGGGATGAGTGGATGTGGGTGTATGGATGTGAATGTGGATGTGTATGTATAGATGTATGCATGTAGATGTGTATGTATAGATGTATGCATGTAGATGTGGATATATGAATGTGCATGTAGATGTGGATGTATGAATGTGGATATGGAGGTATGCATGTAGATGTGGATGTATGACTGAGGATGTGTGGATGTGGATGAATGGATGTAGATACGGATGTGGATGTATACATGTAGATGTGGATGTATGCATATAGATGTGGATGTATGGATGTGAATGTGCATGTAGATGTGGATGTATGAATGTGGATGTGGAGGTATGCATGTAGATGTGGATGTATGAATGAGGATGTGTGGATGTGAATGTGGATGTGGATGAATGGATGTAGATATGGATGTGGATGTATACATGTAGATGTGGATGTATGCATATAGATGTGGATGTATGGATGTGAATGTGCATGTAGATGTGGATGTAGGAATGAGGATGTATGAATGTGCATGTAGATGTGGAAGTATGAATGTGGATATGGATGTATGCATGTAGATGTGAATGTATGCATATAGATGTGGATGTATGGATGTGAATGTGCATGTAGATGTGGATGTATGAGTGTGGATGTGAATGTATACATATAGATGTCGATGTATGGATGTAGCTATGGATGTGGATGTATGTATGTGGATGTGAAAAATGGATGCATGGATGTAGATGTGGATGTTAATGTGGATGTGGATATATGTATGGATGTGGATGTGGATATATGTATGGATGTGAATATATGATATGTGATGTGAAGGAATCTAAAGTGATGAGATGGAAAATGATGTGATTGGATGAGTACAATTATAAATGGAATGTGGAATAAGTAATGTGGATTGATGAGGGATAATGTTGAAAAATGAGAGTTAATATAGAAATTGTATTTGTAAACTGTTTGTAAATGGCTGTTTTATGTCAAGAATGCTGGGGAAGCATTTTGACCATCTTGTGATTAAGGTCGTGGTGGAGACCTAACTGATAAAGTTGCAACTGCTGACGGAGAGTCAATGGAGGACGTCTCGCGTAGCAAAGTCAGCCGAGGTCTTGACCAGCCTCGATTCGATTAAAATGGTGCGCTTCTGGTACGGTGGATGAGGGACCAAGGAAGCGGCCTATGAGTGAAGCGCTAGGTCACCTGCGAAGGATCCTAGAGGGTGCTGACCATATGATGCTCGGGCTCTGGGTCACCTAGGATACCCACACGTGCGTCGAGGAAGATATTGGAACAAGGAGTAAGAGTTGTTTTCTGAAACCGGGCATGGATCTGGTTGATTGACCTTGCTGGTCTTCAATGGATGAGTCCATGGCTCTTTATATGGATCTGCTGGTTGATCTTGTTGATCTTCAACGAGATTCCATCTTGATTTTTATAAGTGATTATATTGCCGAGTAATATGGGCTAGGAACTATTGAAAAGGCCTCTCAGTGGACAGGTGGTGAGCGTTCTGGTTGCCAATAATGCCATAAATACTCTGATGAAGGAATGATGGGAAATTAAAAATCAACCAGATAATTTGGAAGATTATGATCAGTGATACTATGGTTTCATTAAAGGATTGTTTTAAAACTGGTTGAATCTGTGAAAAAGGCAATTTCATATTGGGTGTGTAAGTGGTGTGACTAGTTTTATTTTTGCATGAACTTTCGGCTAGGGGGCCTAGGAACTCTTTTCCCTGGTACCCGGGACAAAACCTAACCAAATTCCTAATTGGATCCCATCACTACAGTGGTTGGGTTGCTGGCTAACCCATGGGACTTGATGGGGTTAGGCTGGACTGATGGATCCATAAATCGAGACTCAATTTCTGTTATTACGATAGACAAAGTAAGTCCCAGATAGTAATTGTTCTATGGATAGGAATCAACGGCTGTGCCTCTTGATGGGAAAAAAAGCGTTGATCCCAATGATCCAAGTGCAAGTTTCTTCCTTGATCTGACCGAGTATCTTTATAGGTGCAGTCGGATCAGTTTGATCACTAATGGTCTTGACTACGTTAGAGTAAAAAGTTATCCTGGAGGAATCGCCCGTGCTTTCCAGATAAGGGAAGTTTTTTCGGGTTCGGTTTTGGAAAAACCGACGGATTAGTCTTTTGTCCGGATATCCGTGGACGAGGCCCCGAGTGTGGGACCCTACCTCGCGCAAGAAGTGCTACTTCTGCTGCTAGTATCCCGAATCCGTTGCGTGGTGGGAACAGGGATCTCACAGTTGGTATCAAAGCCATTTGGCTAATAAAGATCAACTGAGAAGACAAATATGTTTAAAATTTATGAAGAAGCACAAAAAGATTGGAATTATGTGATATAATTCATACAATGTGATATTCAAACTGAATTTCGTAATTAGTAATTGGGTCTTCAGATGGAAGTACCGCAATTATATAGAATCCCTGACCTGCATTTACCTTATAATTCCAAGGGCCGTGATTATCCGTATATACCGAGAGTATAACTGCAGCAGTATATACGAGTAAATCTAAGACTTGAAATTATAAGCGTTAATGCTATCCAGATGATGATTTCGAATGTGGTTGATATGATTTTTAATTCTGTTTGAAAATTGATGAATTGATTTGGATTCTGATTGAAAAATGATGATTTCTGAAATGTAGTTGAAATATAATAACCTGAGCAAAACCACAATGAGGATGAATGGGACGAGTCCCTGTGATGATGTTCTTAACTAGAATGATGATAATGATTTCAGCAAATCACTATGAGATTAGTGGATTGTGCTGTCAAATTGCTACTGTTAACACTTGACCGGTAAATCAAGTTAAGGGATGACAAATTGAGAACTTGCTTGACTGAAATTCCCGTGGAGGAATGTTCAGAAGGAAATTTTTCGGTCTAATGGACCATTATCATGTTAAAGATATGAATGATATGATCTGAATGAATTGTTATTTAATGATGAGTTCTATATAAGGGATATTTATCCCCGTATTCTATTGGGTTGACCAGAATATAAGGAACCCCAGAATAAATTGGATCTTAAGAAAAAGAGTTGTCCTCTACCTTGCGAGATGTCCTCTACCTTGCGAGAAAAAGAGTTGTCCCCTCTACCTTGCGAGATGAGGACATCGCGCACTTTTTAAGTGGGGTAGAATGTAAGATTCCTCCCCTAGCCTTCGAGGTATACAGGAGTAAGAATCTTCCTTTCTGATCTTATAATTATTCCCTCTCTAAAATAAAAGAAAGATTCTATTTTTTTTTATATTTTTTTTAAAAAAAGAAGAAGAAGACCTTTCCCCAGAATACTTTCTCAGGAGTCTCACCTATTTTAAGGATTCAGAACGATGAACTTAGAAGTGAGAACCGATGTTTTGGATGCCAAGGTTTTGGTCATCAGTTAAAAGACTGCCCAACTCCTGCCATGTCAAGGGGACAGGGAAGTCTAGGGCCCCGAATTCAGAGACCAATCCCTTCATACCAATCTAATCAGGGTCTGTCTCGCCGCCCAAGACAGGGTAACCCAAGAAGAACTCCAACCCAACCATCTGCCTCTATCCAGAGTAACCTCAAAAATCCTTTCCAGAATAGGGGCAACCAAAGAGAAAGAATTCCACCTCAGACTGCAGCGGCAGAGCAAGAGCAGTCATGACGTAGAAGAGGAAAAAAGGGCAGATCTATACTGCAATTGAAAACCAAGGGCTTAACCGATAGTTCTCAAGTCATCCATACTCCAAAAGAATACCAGGGAAAAATCGACCGTCCACTTCCAAGGCGTAACGCTGGAAGTGATTGAAGAAGAAGAAGAAGATGAAAGAGATCATACTCCACCTGCGACATGAGGACATCTCGCGTTTTTTAAGTGGGGTAGAATGTAAGATTCCTCCCCCAACCCCTTTTTGATGTCTAGTATCTTCCCCTGTAATCAATCCCTCTTCAGAAATATAAAAGACCTTGTTTCTAATTGTTTTAACCTAGAGAGAGAAAATATTCTAGAGAGAGAATATTCAAATTTTTAATATTTTTGGATAGAAAATTATCTCATCTTATTAAAATAAGTTTCCCTGAAACAGAAATTCAAAAAGAACTTTCCAATGTGCAATTGGAATTAATTGGAAATGGGTATAAAGGACCTTAGCCTAAGGATCTAGATTTTCAGAAATTTTTGGATTATGGTCCAATTAAGGTTTCTATGGGGCAATAGCATCAATCCATGTGTAGGGAGGAGATAAATCCAATTTGTAAAAGAAGATACCTAAGAATGAGTAAATGCTCACATAAGATGAAGCGTTGACTATGTACAAGGTTTATTAGTAAGAAACTATGAGTAATATCAAAAAAATGAGATAATTTGGGTATCCAAAAATGAGTAAATGCTCACATAAGATGAAGAGTTGAATATGTACAAGGTTTATTAGTAAGAAACTGAGTATTACTAAAAAAATGAGATATTTTGGGTATAATGATTCCATTTTGACACATATGTAAGGAAGGGGAGTCCCTTAAAGGAGGTGCATACTTCACATGCTTGAATGAGTTTTAAACTCAAAAATAATGTGATATTTTTATCTCTCCTCTCTCTTGAACCAAACCAAATCAAAAGGGAACCAAACCAAATCAAAAAGGAACCAAACTAGGTCCAAATCTAGTCCAAATTCAACCAAATTGAAATTGGAAAATTCTAGAAATCAGTTAGCTTTGGTTAAAGCCTCCCTCTCCTATAAATAGAACATGAGTCCTTTGAAAAAATATAAGAGAATTTTACTATATTAGAACTATGCTAAAATAATGCTAATTTTTACTATTCTCTAAAATTCTCTCCAAATTGGAGAAATTGGAGCTCCTCTCTTTCTTCAATCCCCATTGGTGGCTCCATCAACATACTAAACCAATTGATTGGTTGGGGGCCTCTACCGTGAACAAAGAATGGAGCAATTTGTAAGGTAAGTGGTGAATTTTGATCTTTTCTATAATTTCTCAATGTTTCTCTCTTCTCAACCCCTCTCAAGCTTAATTGGAATGGGTTTTGAATGCTATTGAAGTTAATTGATGAATGGTAGTAAAGAATTACATAAATTGATGAATGCTATTGAAGTTAATTGATGAGTGATAATGCTATTGAAGTTAATTGATGAGTGATAATGCTATTGAAGTAATTAAAGAATTACATAAATTTTCATTTATGCTTAATTCTAATGGTTTTTATGTAATTTCTCTCTCTCACTCAAGAAATGGTCATACTCATGACCTATTCTCAATCCAAATGAAGCTTTTCATAAAGCTTTTTCTTAATCCAAGATTAATCTATACTTAAGACCAAATTAATGGCTTTCCCTATGCTTTTAGTCTATGAATATTGATGATTCAATCCATTATGGGTTAATGATCCAATTAGGCATCATTCTAATCATTTCCTTAATGATAAGCTTTATCTTTAAAATAATTGAGATTTATCAGTCATAGTAGCGGAGCTATGGTAAAATTTTTATAAAAAATACTCATAAAATAATTTCATTCAAAGCATGAAAAGAGGATTTTCTACCATATTCTAGGAATTATCATCCTAGATTAATTAAAAGAATTTTATTGTAATCATGGAGAAATTGATTTTTATGTTATGCATAATTAAGATGCATAAGAGAAATTCTTTTATTAAAAGAATGATTTTTCATCATAAATGAATTGTATGCATAAAGGATAAAATTTTTATATTAAAAGAACGATTTTCATCATAAAAGAATTGTATGCATAAACATATGCTTAAAGGATATAATTTTTATATTAAGAGTGCGATTTTCATCATAAATAGATTTTTTTGCATAAATAAGATGCATAAGAGAAATTCTTTTATTCTAAAAGTGTAATTCCTACTAAATTGGATTTATGCATGGATAGATGCATAAAGAATTTGATTTTTAATTCAAAAGTGTCATCCTCATTTAAAATGAATTTATGCATAGGAAGATGCATAAAAGATTGATTTTAATTCAAAAGTGTCATTCTCATTAAAAATGAATTTATGCATAGGAAGATGCATAAAAGATTGATTTTAATTCGAAAGTGTTATTCTCCTAAAAATAGAATTTATGCATGCGTAAAGAAATCTTATATCAAATATAAGAATTCTCTTGTATTCTATAAATAGATATTGAGATGTGATAGGATGAGTTAAGAGTTATATGAGATGTAATAAGATTGAGTATGGGATGAGTGGATGTGGATGTATGGATGTGAATGTGGATGTGTATGTATAGATGTATGCATGTAGATGTGGATGTATGAATGTGCATGTAGATGTGGATGTATGAATGTGGATGTGGAGGTATGCATGTAGATGTGGATGTATGAATGAGGATGTGTGGATGTGAATGTGGATGTGGATGAATGGATGTAGATACGGATGTGGATGTATACACGTAGATGTGGATGTATGCATATAGATGTGGATGTATGGATGTGAATGTGCATGTAGATGTGGATGTATGAATGTGGATGTGGAGGTATGCATGTAGATGTGGATGTATGAATATAGATGTGGAGGTATGTATATAGATGTGGATGTGGAGGTATGCATATAGATGTGGATGTATGAATGAGAATGTGTGGATGTGAATGTGGATGTGGATGAATGGATGTAGATATGGATGTGGATGTATACATGTAGATGTGGATGTATGCATATAGATGTGGATGTATGGATGTAGATATGGATGTGGATGTATGGATGTGAATGTGCATGTGCATGTGGATGTGGATGTAGGAATGAGGATGTATGAATGTGCATGTAGATGTGGAAGTATGAATGTGGATATGGATGTATGCATGTAGATGTGAATGTATGCATATAGATGTGGATGTATGGATGTGAATGTGCATGTAGATGTGGATGTATGGATGTGGATGTGAATGTTTACATATAGATGTGGATGTATGGATGTAGGTGTGGATGTGGATGTATGTATATGGATGTGAAAAATGGATGCATGGATGTAGATGTGGATGTGTGGATGTGGATGTGGATATATGTATGGATGTGAATATATGATATGTGATGTGATGGAATCTGAAGTGATGAGATGGAAAATGATGTGATTGGATGAGTACACATATAAATGGAATGTGAAATAAGTAATGTGGGATTGATGAGGGATAATGTGGAAAAATGAGAGTTAATATAGAAATTGTATTTGTAAACTGTTTGTAAATGGTTGTTTTATGTCAAGAATGCTGGGGAAGCATTTTGACCGTCTTGTGATTAAGGTCATGGTGGAGACCTAACTGATAAAGTTGCAACTATTGACAGAGAGTCAATGGAGGACGTCTCGCGTAGCAAAGTCAGCCAAGGTCTTGACCAGCCTCGGTTCGATTAAAATGGTGAGCTTCCGGTATGGTGGATGAGGGACCAAGGAAGCGGCCTATGAGTGAAGCGCTAGGTCACCTGCTCGGGGGGTGCATCTCAAAAAATGTAAGTCTACCACGTGCAATCATTAGGTGGGGTTTTTTAAATCCAAAATATTGGGTAAATTTACAGAAATACAATTACAAGAGGGGTATTTTAATTGTACTTTGGAAAAAAACCCGTAAGTCTATAAAGAAAAAGGGGTAGTTTTATCAGCTCAAAATTCATAGATAAGGGGTTTTTTAAATACCCCTTGAATGCACGTCGTAGGAGGGGCTTCCATATAGTGCACCCCCCGAGGTCACCTGCGAAGGATCCTAGAGAGTGCTGACCATACAGTGCTCGGGCTCTGGGTCGCCTAGGATACCCACACGTGCATCAAGGAAGATATTGGAAAAAGGAGTAAGAGTTGTTTTCTGAAGCCGGGCATGGATCTGGTTGATTGACCTTGCTGGTCTTCAATGGATAAGTCCATGGCTCTTTATATGGATCTGTTGGTTGATCTTGTTGATCTTCAACGAGAGTCCATCTTCATTTTTATAAGTGATTATATTGCCGAGTATTATGGGCTAGGAACTATTGAAAAGGCCCCTGAGTGGACAGGTGGTGAGCGTTCTGGTTGCCAATGATGCCATAGATACTCTGATGAAGGAATGATGGGAAATTAAGAATCAACCAGATAATTTGGAAGATTGTGATCAGTGATACTATGGTTTCATTAAAGGATTGTTTTAAAACTGGTTGAATCTGTGAAAAAGGCAATTTCATATTGGGGGGTGTGTAAGTGGTGTGACTAGTTTTATTTTTGCATGAACTTCCGGCTAGGGGGCCTGGGAACTCTTTTCCCTGGTACCCAGGACAAAACCTAACCAAATTCCTAATTGGATCCCATCACTACAGTGGTTGGGTGGCTGACTAACCCATGGGACTAGATGGGGTTAGGCTGGAGTGATGGATCCGTAAATCGAGACTCAATTTCTGTTATTACGATAGACAAAGTAAGTCCCGGATAGTAATTGTTCTATGGATAGGAATCAATGGCTGTGCCTCTTGACGGGGAAAAAAGCGTTGATCCCAATGATCCAAGTGCAAGTTTCTTCCTTGATCTGACCGAGTATCTTTATAGGTGCAGTCGGATCAGTTTGATCACTAATGGTCGTGACTACGTTAGAGTAAAAAGTTATCCTGGAGGAATCACCCGTGCTTTCCGGATAAGTGAAGTTTTTCCGGGTTCTGTTTTGGAAAAACCGACGGATTAGTCTTTTGTCCGGATATCCATGGACGAGGCCCCGAGTGTGGGACCCTGCCTCGTGCAAGAAGTGCTACTTCTGCTGCTAGTACCCCGAATCCGTTGCGCAGTGGGAACAGGGATCTCACAAAGTCCCTTTTGAGAAGCTTTGTGTATTGAAAACAATTTTTTGGAAATTTGTGGTACATGCATGTAAGGTGGCAGAGTAACCCAAAGAAACATTACCAACACCAATGATAGGAACCGCAGAGTTGTGGTGCTGATATGAACTGAAGAAAAGATAGTCTAGTAGTCCTCCAAGACATGGGCCTAATTGGTCATGTGAGCAGAAGCAACACTATCACCAACCCATTCCACCACAGGTGTGACACTAACCTCTTAAGGAGAAGTTATATCTATGATCACGAGGAATGAATCCTTTGAAGAAGTGGATGAATCTGTGACTACCATGTATGCAACTTTGGGAGATCCATCCTCTGCAACTTTGCCTTTATCTTTGGTGTTGTCCTTGTCAGATGCTTTAGAAGCATCCTGGGCTCTATACTTGGCTTTTTTTGCTCGAGAATCATCACAAATGAGCAAAGCAATGAGCCTCAATATGACTTGTCCTGCCACAATAATCACATTCATTGCTTTTGTCCTTGGATTCCTTAGAATCCTCTTGACCCTTTCCTTTTCCTTAGAATCCTCTTGACCCTTTCCTTTTCCTTTGTTTTTGTTTTGATGTTGTTGTTTGTTGGAGTTTCCTTTTCTGCCTTTGACTTTGCCTTTTCAGAGGCAACAAAAGAAGACTCCGACTTGCCTTTTTCGCGAGAAGCATGCACTTGTAGTGGAGATAACTCACAACTTCCTCAAAAGGGGGGAGAGGATCATGGAAATAAATATTATCCCTGAAAGAATCAAAGGAAGCAGGCAACTTGATGGGATTGTTGATGGTGCTCCCGTACCCCTCAAGTTGCAACTTGATATATGAGAGAACTCTCCAATCTTCTCAATCAGGTTATCTAACTCAATGATGGTAAGCTTCTTCAGATATGACTCCAGTTTGGAAATCTTCAATGTCGAAACTCTCCCATACCTCCTCTGGATCTCTATCCACATCTAATGAGCATTACTCTGAGAGGAGACAAATTGTGCCTATATGGATGGAGTCATGCAATGGATTATGATAAGACGAGCACCCGATCATCCAATATTCTTCTCAAAGAAGCAAGGTCCACCAAGTTAGATGTGGAGATAGCCATCCACACACCGACTCCTTCTAGCAAAAACTGAGTGTAGAAAGACCAACTATGATAGTTGGTTGCGGTAAGCTTCATGGAGTCACTGACTTGGGGAGGATTGTAGGATGGTATGTGGGTAGGGGTGGGAGAGCAAGACCTAGAAGAGAAACTCAGAGAGGAAAGATTGGGAATAGGAACCACCTGTGGAGCAGCGGGAGCAAGGGATCCAGGCTGCGATGGTGCTGCAGGAAGTGGAGCAGCAGTAGAGAAATCTCATGAAGCCATTATTAAAAGACTGTCATGTTGTAAAAGGGTAGGAGAAGGGTGTGTGTGTGAATGGACTTATGGTTCACTAGCTCACCTATTTAAAGGCAAAGCTAGAAGGCATTTTGTGTGTGCAAAGGCCAAGTTTTATGCATAAGCAACTTAATAAACAAGATTTGTTCGTGTATTTTTTGGGTCTCTCTCCTCCACTCAACTTGATCTAGCATAGGCACCACATTTTTTTAACATGGTATCTAGAGAGCTTGGGTAGATTAGGTCACACTTTGGTTGGTGTAGACTAGGTTATCCACATTTCACTTTTCGTGGAGAAGAACCCCAGCCAGTGGAGGCCTTCGAGTTGCTTCTGGAGGCCATATCTTGGCTTGAGTCCCAACTAAGAAGTTGTAGAAGACCCCCGGGCGTTCATCTTTGTACTGCCAATTGCTAGTTTTCTCCTCTCTCTGCCACGCCATTGCGCCCTGAGCAAGCCGGCGCACTTTTTCTGCATCGCTTTGCTGTCGTACAGCTCATTCGCCGTGTGTAGGTGACTGTGGGCAATGTGAGCTTGGGGATTTTAAAGCCCATGACCTAAGGGCCTACTACCTGAAGTTTCAGCCCCAATGGCTGTGTGTGAAACGACTGTGGGAGGCAAAAGACCAAGTGGCTACTGATTTTCTCCATGAAAGCTTGCTCAAGAGCTTGATAATAGTGTTCATAAACACTAATAATGTTGATTAACACTAATGATTCTACTAATCCAAAAAAGGTGAGCCATTTTAGAGTGTTTCTAAACACTAAGTGTGTTCTTAAACACTAATGGTGAATCTAATTACCAATACAAGTGTCATTAGTGTGTTCTTAAACACTAAAGGTGAATCTAATCACCAATACAAGTGTCATTTAATGCTAAAAATGTGCTCTTAAGCACTAATAATGTTGCTAAACACTAATGGTAATCTAATCACCAACGAAAGTGTTCCTTGACACACTAATGTTGCTAAACACTAATGGTAATCTTAATCACCAACGAAAGTGTTCCTTGACACAATAATGAAGCTCTCTCCATCAAAATTAGTGGTTGGGCACAAACCCTAAGTGCTAAACTATAAGCTTCACCATCTTAATCTCCTTTTTTATGCAACATCCTTGGCTTGATTAAGGGTTGCTGCACTCTCATAAGTCTTTCTCTTTCTACTTAAGCCAAAACATCACAAATTTTCTGGTTTTCTTCTTCATAAATCAGTCCATTACTCTCTTGTAGAGTCTCCCTTCAATACCCAATGTCAAAGGAAAACACCCAAATTAAGAAGTTCTCAGGAGAGGGCTTCCACACTTGGCAAGTTCTTGTCAAGTACAAGATGATGTCAAAAGGTTTTTGGCCATTCATCTCCAGCACTAAGGTTATTGATCGAACTAAGGCTGAAGATATTAAAGATGATGAGAGGGCACAAGCCATCATCATGCATCATCTTGATGAGGCTCTTATTCACCATGTGGACGAGCTTTCGATTGCAAAGGAGAAATGGGATGAGCTTGACAAGCTCTATGGAGCTTGTGGTAAGAATTCCAAGATCTCACTTAAAATTTAACCTTTTAGCTTGGAGCTCAAAGAGGGAGATAGCATTGAGCTTTTATCTCTCACTTGAAGGGCCTTATGGCTCAACTTGCATCAGTGAATGCGAGGATGGATGAAGATGATGCAGTGGCTGTTTGCTAAAAGAAGTCAAGAAGGTGTACCCCACCTTAGTCACCACTCTGAAGAACATACCTAATCCCATCCTTGAAGGAGTCATTCAATCTTGTCTTGATGAAGAAAAGAGGCCAAAGGGAGGAGCTAAATCTTCAAATGGATCGACTCCATTGGATATCGAACAAGCTTTGTCACATCAAGTGAGCAAAGTAAGGTGTACCTATTGCAAAAAGGTAGGTCATTTTGCAAATAATTGTTGGATCAAATATCCCAACAAGATGAAATGTAAAAAGTGTAAACAAACGGGGCATATCACTTCTAAATGTCCTACAAAGAGTTAGAGGCTAACTTTGCATCAGCCTCTAACTCCAATGAGAAATTGTTTTAAATCTCAATGTAACAACACCTATATTCCTAACCTTGTATGCCTAATGTTATAAAGGCAACCTATGTCCAATACCACCTATTCCAATTTTATCATAGTTGGTATTGAGGGGGGTATTAAAAGACTAAGGTCATGTAAGAGGGTAGGAGAAGGGTGTGTGTGTGAATGGACTTATGGTCCACTAGCTCACCTATTTAAAGGCAAAGCTAGAAGGCATTTTGTGTGTGCAAAGGCCAAGTTGTATGCATAAGCAACTTAATGAACAAGATTTGTTCTTGTATTTTTTGGGTCTCTCTCCTCCACTCAACTTGATCTAGCATAAGCACCACGTTTTCTTAACAGCCATGTCCTCTAACAAGAAACCTTCTCTCACAAGAAAGGGGCTGAAAAAAATCAGCAAGTCCTCCTCTCAGGCTGTGCACAGCAAGAAGAAAGGCAGGGAGGGTGGGAAACTAAATGGAGAGGAAGAAGATCTCTCCAAGATGTAGTTCCATGTCCTCAACACCTAAAAGAGGGCTTCACCAATAAGAAAAATAAAAAATCTTTACTGAAAATTCAGAATTACAACAGTCCAAGTGTTAGATGAAGAAAATGTAGCACTCTTGAGGAAGCCTCTTGATGAGGAAGCCTTTGCTCTCGGAAGAAAACGCAGCACCTTAAGGAAGTACGCCGCCGAGGCAAAGATCATCCGACCGCAAATACTCCCGATGTTTATGCCAAATGGGACCGCACCGCTCCAATCCGCGAGGAAAACTGGGCACTTTACCTTGTTGGATAGATAGAGTCTGACAACATTACGATGCTCGACCCTTATCCATTGACATCGTGTGGGTGACAAGTTGGAAAAAGGTCGCATGGAGCCATATTTGGGCTATCTGGAAACTAATAGAGGAAAGGTCCATTGAGACCAATGCTCTATGTGAGGGTAGTCCTTTGTAGGGTCTACCTCTCTGTCTAGACCGCCTGTCTCGAGATTGTTTAAGCCCTACAAGTGGTGCGCTTCCAAATTTGGCTCTTAAAGCGAGGATACCCAAGCGATTTCTCTTGGTGGTTGGACAACATGCCGGCAGGGGTACTTGGAGAAAATGGAGTTTGATTAAGATGGGGCTCAAAAAGCATGCGGAGGACATGTCCTTGAAACTTTTTGGATCATTGGATCTCACTTTGGACCATCCAACCAAGAAATATGCCCGATATTGTGTATGCATAGGCGCCAAAGCCACAGGATGCCAGAAATCGTTATAGCGGCCCTGCGCAAACCTATCAAACGATGTCGGATGGGGGCAAAGCCCGAGATCCTCTATAAACCTACCATTACCAGTGCTTGTTTCAAGCCATTTTGGGTTTGGACATGGACAGGTCAAATTAGGCCCTAATTAGATGATTTGTCCATCTCGGGCCACGAGGAACTACGTCGCTGAGGCAAAGATCGTCTGACCGCAGACAATCCTCGATGTTTATGCTAGATGGGACCACACGGCTGACATCCTCAAGGAAAATTGGGCATTTTAAATTTTTGGAGGGATAGAGTCTGAGATTGTCATGATGCTCGACCATAATCCGTTTGCTGTCTGCGGGGTCGACCGGTTGGAAAACATGGCCTAGAGCCGTTTTCAGGCAGTTGAGAAACCATGGAGGAAGGGTTCGATGAGGACGACGCTCATGTCACAAGGATAGTCCTTTATATGTTCTACCTCCTTGTCTAGATGGCTTTCCGAAATCTTATATGCCCTTCAAATGGTGCACTGCCAAAGTTGGCTCCAGAGCAAGGATGCCCAAGCGGATTCTCTTAGTGGGACGAAATGCTGGGGGGGTACTTTGAGAAAATGGACTCCGATTAAGATGGGGCTTCGCACCCATGCGGAACACACCTCATTGAAACTTTCTGGACCAATGATCTCACTTTGGACCATCCACCCAAGAGATATGGCCGATATTGTGTCCGCACAGGTGCCAAAGCCACAGGATGCCAGAAGTTGTTGTTGCGGCCCTACGCAAACCTGTAAAATGATATCGGATGGGGATGGAGACCTAGATCCTTATGAACATACCATTATCAGTGCATGTGCTAAGCCGTTTTGGGCTTGGATGCGGGCCCTGATTAGAGAATCTGCCCATCTCGGGCCACCTCAAACTACGCCGTCGAGGCAAAGATCCTCCAGCTATGGATAATCCTTGATGTTTATGCCAGACGGGACTACACAACTGCAATCCTTGAGGAAAACTAAGCACTTTACCTTTAAGGAGGGATTGAGTTCGACATTGTTACAATGCTCGACCATTATCCATTTGGCACCGTCGTGCAAGCGACAAGTTTGAAAAAGTGGCTTGGAGCCATTTTTGGGCTATTGGGAAACCACGGAGGAAAGGTCCGATCAGGCCAACGCTCGGTGTGAGAGTAGTCCTTTGTATGGTCTACCTCCCTGTCTAGATGGCCTGCTAAAATCTTTTATGCCCTTTAAATGGTGCACTGCCAAAATTGGCTCTGGAGTGAGGATGCCTAGGTGGATTCTCTTGGTGGTCGAACGACATGCTGGGGGCGGGGGGTACTTGGAGAAAATGGGCTCTGATTGAGATGGGGCTTCACAGCCATGCGGAGGAAACGTCCCTGAAACTTTCTAGACCATTGGATCTCACTTTGCACCATTCGCCCAAGAGATATGGTCGATACTGTGTCCACACGTAGGTGCCAAAGCCATATTAGGAATTTTTTGAGGTCATTTAGAGGGCCTTGTAATAAGGAAGTTTGACCGAAATATTCCCTCCAAAAAGGGGAACCGGATAAATTTTTTGCAAACGAACTCAAAATTTGTCGAACTTCACATATTTAGATTCTACTAGATAGATACCTAGAAGATTCCTTTTTGCCTAGGAAAGATTCACGTTACGTGAATCTTCCCCAGGTAGAAAGGAATCTTCTAGTACTATCTTGTCCCTTCTCCAAACCCTATCATGTTATATATCAATGGATAGCTTTTGAAGAGTAGAATCTAAATATGTGAAGTCTAACAAATTTGGAGCTCATTTGTAAAAAATTTATCTAGTCCCTTTTTCGAGGGTATATTCTGGTCAAACTTCCTTATTACAAAGCCCTCTAAATGACCTCAAACAACCCAGATGGGGACAAACCCCTCAATCCTCTATGAATGTACCATTACCAATGCATGTGCCAATCCATTTTGGGTCTAGACGCAGACACGTCGAATAAGGCTGCCCTGATTAGAGAATCTTCCCATCTCGGGCCACTAGGAACTACACCACCGAGGCAAAGATCCTCTGGCTACGGTTAATCCTTGATGTTTATGCTAGATGGGACCACACGACTAAAATTCTCAAGGAAAACCAAGCACTTTACCTTTTTGGGACGGATGAAGTCCGACATCATTCTAATACTTGACCATTATCCATTGCCATCATGAGGGACAAGTTGGAAAAAGTTGATTGGAGCCGTGTTCAGGCTTTTAAGAAACCATGGAGGAGAGGTTCGATGCCACCAACGCTGTGCGCAAGGGTAGTCCTTTGTATGGTCTACCTCCCTATCTAAACGGCTTGTTGAAATCTTTTAGTGACCTTCAAATGGTGCACCGCCAAAGTTGGCTCTAGAGCAAGGATGCCCAAGCGGATTCTCTTGGTGGTTCGATGACATGCCAGGGGAGGGTACTTGGAGCAAATGGACTTCGATTAAGATGGGGCTTTGCAGGCATGCGGAAGACACCTCCTTGAAACCTTTTGGACCATTGGCACTCACTTTGGACCATCCACCCAAGAGATATGACCGATACTGTGTCCGCATAGGTGCCAAAGCCACAGGATGCCAAAAGAACTCGGAAAATCCGAAAACAACAAGATTAGCTTATCTTATATTGGCTTTCATGAGAGTGCATGTGTGTACCAAAATCTAAAAACAACAAGGTTAGCTTATCTTTTATTGGTTTTTTGTATCCTCTTTACCCACCAAAGAGATGGAAAATATAAATAGTTCATACCATGAGCCCAAAAAGCTCACAAATTTGACAAAAAAGGTCGCTAGGAAAAGCTCGCAAAAAAAAAATCCCCAATACCAACTACCCTTGCCACCATGACCTCTAATAAGAACTCGCTACTACCAACAAATAGAATCATGCCCATGAATGCAATTGTCTCCATAACTACTACTACGTCAAGTGTTGCATGACAACAAGGTGCAATCTCCATGATCACAACAACCAATAGAAAAATCATTCAGTTTCCTAGCCCCTTTGGATACATCCTTTACAATGCTTTATTAAATAATGAGGCTAGTCATAATTTGCTTTCTTTTGTAGCATGGCATCAACTGGGTAAACCTCATCTTGAACCAATTGATGTGAAAGTAAATTTTCTCAATAACAAGAACCCAATTTCTCAATAAGTAAAAATCATTCAGTTTCCTACCCCCTTTGGATACATCCTTTCCTACCCCCTTTGGATACATCCTTTACAATGCTTTATTAAATAATGAGGCTAGTCATAATTTGCTTTCTTTTGTAGCATAGCATCAACTGGGTAAACCTCATCTTGAACCAATTGATGTGAAAGTAAATTTTCTCAATAAGAAGAACCCAATTTCTCAATAAGTAAAGAGTCATTCAGTTTCCTACCCCCTTTGGATACATCCTTTCCTATACCCCCTTTAGATACATCCTTTACAATGCTTTATTAAATAATGAGGCTAGTCATAATTTGCTTTCTTTTGTAGCATGGCATCAACTGGGTAAACCTCATCTTGAACCAATTGATGTGAAAGTAAATTTTCTCAATAAGAAGAACCCAATTTAAGTGCGTGGTCAAATGAAAGCTCATATCCACCATCATAGCCAATTCTTGGTGGGAAACTTTTTTCGTAATTCCCGTGGAGAAGCTTAAGGAGCCTGTCATACTTAAAAGTGGTTTGGGAGACTTTTTTGTGATTCCCGTGAAAAATCTTTATGAGCGTCATACTTAAAAGTGGATGGGATACTAGCATTGAGTCCAAAACTTATGTGGCCATGGTAATAGGGAGTATGATAGAAAATTCCAACCCTAAACCTAAATACCCCACACAAAAATAGTTGTTGTAACTAACTCTTAAAGAGAGTGACAAAGGAGGAACCGTCATTATTAAGAAAATGAAATGTCGCCTCCTCAAATATGCCACACCAACTTTGCCTAGCAGTTCACAAACCTTACCATCCACATCTAGCTCTCCAAACAGGAAGAACCGTAGAAAAATTTCAAAAAAGAAAGTGCAACTTGCCTTTCAAGAGCATATGTAGTCTCTCCACCTACTCAACATCAGCAAACATGCATACGAAAAGATGGAGAAACATCCGAAATATACAAAAAATAAATTAACCCCTACCAAATGTTCAAAGAAGCTAAGATATGACCGGGTTCAAGAAAGGAGGAGTGCACATCAAGTACAAAAATCAATACCCCTAGAGATATCATTGATCCTTGACATCTTTCAATTCTTCCGTCAAAAGAGAGCTCGTACTAATGCCATGGAAATGGTATTGCCTGAAAATTGTAAAGAAATAGAGAAATTATTCTCACAAAAAAATGAAAAATATATAAAAGAAAAAAGAAAAGAAAGGAGAGCACAATACATCAAAAGAAAGAGAATGTGTAATCATGTATCTAACAACCTTGGAGAATGACAACTTCTATCACCAAGGGTTGAGTGATCAAAACCAACAAATAACATCATTTAACGATTTTTACAAGTCTAACACGATGCAACAATGAAGTCTATCAAAACGCTACAACAAGTCAGAATGCATAAGGACTTTGGGACACAACGAAGAGGACAAAGTGATAAGAACAACAAGCATTCTCTACCAATTCAACACGCGTATTCAAAACCAACCCTTACATGCTATTAGTTTTTAAACCTTGATTTCAAATGTTCAATTGCCTACATGCTCAAAATTTTCAATCATGGCTGGTCCCTTCCTCGAGTTGCTAGTGAGATGACCATTAACGCTACCATCCTTTTCTTGGAAATAGGCCTAGATTATCTATACCTAGACTGACATCACGACATGTCAAGGGGGTACACTAAAACTTTACTTTCGGTGGGCCAATCTAGGTAGGTTGTGAGACAGTTTCAAAAGAAAGTTAAAAGGTATCAAGACTAAGGTATTAACCATAGGCATATTCTTAAAACAAGTTCATGTATGGACAAGTAGTACTCATTTCTAAGTTAGATTGGCTTTAATAATTATCTTTTAGTAACTATATGGATTTTGGCCAGTCATATAAAATATTCAAGATTGCATATTTCTTGTTAAAGCGTTAATGTTTCCTTTACAACACTTTACTTTCTTAGTGTTGTCTTGTTGTGTAGGTCTTGCCAGAATTTATCTTGGTGCATGTTACAGACTCACCACAACCAAACAATTCGCATGATGCAAATATGCAACAACCCACACACGACATTCACTTACTCTTCATTAACATATTCCAAGGAGGGAAACTTGCTTGACCTGCACAAACTAATGTATTCTCTACCAGCAGTACTATGTTGCACCCAAGCTATCACAACAAGTGACTTCAATTTGCATACATACATATAATGGAAACTTTGAGACCTCTTTGTAGTGCACACGGTGTCTGCATAGCCAATCTCCCTTCCTGTAGTTCCAAAAATAAAGTTGTGCAAAGAGTCCAAACTTACCCCGCACTGCTCTCGTGAACGCCTAGGCACAAACTGAAAACGGAGGTCTAGATGTGCCCGAAACGTGTTTTTGGCCTAAAACATCTTTTCCAACAGACAATATAGTTTCCCTGTAGCTCTTCTCCCTGCGAAGAAATCTCCTCAATCAGAGTTTGTTTATTGGTGCCTCCTGAAGAGCTCCCGACACAAGGGTGTAGTTGCCAACACAAAGGGAGAAGAGTAGATGAAGCTCTTACCCTCGTACTTCTTCCTGTGCTTCTCTTACTTACCGCTCAGCCCTAAGCATGAACCAAGCTCTGATACCATTAAAATATGCAGGGGAGAAGAGATATTGAGATCTTGCAAGCACACACACACTCACACAAACTCTAGAAGAAAATACACAAGGTGAGAGGCTGGAAACTCTTCTTCTTCTTCACACAACAAAAGAGGTCTACAAAGAAGATAAAGTGACTATAACACATACTAGAGTATATACAAGCGGTCCATAATGTGAACACGCTAAGAGGAGTGGGTAGATGTGGACTAGTCAATGTAGTCCAGCTATAGCATCTCTAGTGAGGATATTTCGGTGCCAACCAAACCTGCCAATGACATAAATGTCAAACAATCATGAAAGGCACCTTGTGAGTGTCAGCTCATGTTTAGCTTGACATCTCAACAGAGGAGCTACCAAATCGAGTTCAATAATTTGGATTATTTGAAGAGGTGTCCAAACTAAGAAGAGTTTGTTGCCTCCTATAATGTAAAATAATGTCTATTGTGTGCTACAATGTAAACGTGATCCATGGATAAAGGCTAATTTGTAGGTTGGAAAGCCAATCTCAGAGTTTGATGTGTAAAAAACTACATACAATGGATTATCACTATCAAGAAAGAGAAGCAACCTACATGATTATCCCTTCACGTGTTCTCATGGGTTGGAAAGGCAATCTCAGAGTTTGATGTGTAAAAAACTACATACAATGGATTATCACTATCAACAAAGAGAAGCAACCTACATGATTATCCCTTCGCGTGTTCTCATGGGTGGTGAGCCTGGAAATGGAGGTCCAGCTCTTTTTGGCTCGATACTTTAGCGATCCAATACTGACTGGATTATGTGTTTTGGATAGCACAGAGGGTTCTTTGAGGGAGATGAAATTAAGCATGGAGAGTATTTTCCAACTATTGAATGGAATCATGACTTTCATTGTGCTGGTATAGATCTTTCTCATAGTATGTTTTTCTTTCATTCTTGTAGTTTACAACTATTGTACCTTGCATAAGGTACATAGATGGCACATGATATTTCTTAGAACAATAGATTCTGTGAGAGGGATGCACCATGCACTGATGTAGTCCAGCTCTTTAGTGTTCTTGTTGTTATAAAATATGTGATCTAGCATCCATTCATAGTGTGATTTCCTTGGTGATACCTTAGAGTGCACTGCTCTAAGGTTAGAAGGCTCAATTGCTAGAGTAACTGGGTGTAGGTCTAGTAGATATTTGGGTCAATGCATGCTCGGGTGTAGCCATTTTTGGTGAGGTTCAGGGGATTTTTTGTATATAGCTAACTTGCCTGACCCATAACTTATGCATTGCTCAATGGAATTTGACAAACGTGGTATCCAAGAAGTAGTACACATTCCAATCTTTAATATAAGACCAAAAAAACTTTTGGTTTGTTGAAAACCTAAATGGATTAAAAAAATGGAATCCACATTAGTGGGACTAGTGCATGGTGGTCTTAAAACACTGATAGTTGGTGATATCGGTATCTTGATTCCCCCTGGAATGGAAGAAATTGAAAATGTTCAATTTTTGCATGTGCAAAGATCTTTTAATAAATCCAACCCTATTTACAATTTTTCATTACTTCTTTTTCCCTGCACTTCCTTGCTATATGACTCATAAAAGCATGTCAAGGGTCATTGCATTTCAAATTGCACACCATCAAATCCGATAGAGTGTCCTTTGGCCTATTGGTGTTTTGAAGCATTTTAGGTCACATTCCACTTGCTTGGGGCAAGATTTTGCTGACGTGTGTCGCCGGAGGGGGGAAACCATGGTGGGTGAAAATTTGAATACCCCGTGGACTTTCAAATTTTCAAGCCTCCCACTCTGGCGAATGTTTTGAATAAAGTACATAACCTGCCACGCTGTGTCAGAACCTTCCCCCTCCTATGTTGCAAGGTATTATGTTCGTTTTCTTTGTCTTCTTTTCTTTGCTCTGTAAGACATTTTCTTTTCTTTACTCGCCTCACCAGCTAGCTGGTCTTTGTCTAATTGTCTCCATATGGAAATGGCAAGATGCAACTCATCCCCCAAACTACAAGCTGCATGATTTGGTGTGGCATTGTCTTTTTTACCATGGTAAGTTATCTTATTTGCTTTTCTCACCTAACGATCTGGATGGTCGCTATCTGATCGCTTTGCTTTGCTAGCCTCACTAGCTTGGTGGTCTCTATCTTCTTTGATTTGCTCACTTAAGCTAGATGATCTTTCTCTGATTGTCTCCATGGCAATGGCAATATGCAGCTCTTCATGGCTTGCAAGAGAACCAGACAAAGGTAGCGAGATAGGAACGCTAAAAAGCTTGGTCAAGGCACAAGGAGCAGATTGCAGGACGAGGAAAGAAATAGCACAAATGAGGAAACAAGCTCAAGGCAACGCAAGACACTTTTGCAATGTATGCAAAGGGAGAAACAACAAGAAGACATAACACTCCTTGTTTGCAGAGCAGCGGTAGGAAGCAATTGCAGATGGATGCATTCAAACATTGCCATTGCAAGAGTGAAGAACACGAGCTGTGGCCAATCGATTTGGTTGGAGAATTCACGGCAACAACATCAGGCCATTCAGATGAGTACGTATTGTGTCATTAGAAGCTTTACCTTGCACCCTAAAATTCATAGAGTGACAACCCTACCAACACCTCAAAAGATGCACACACAAGAGACACTGCTTTCTAACCTGAGAGATGGCCTACAGAAAGTGAAAGGGGTGCATAGCTTAGATCAACTAGCTGCAAAGAGGGCGACATTAGCTATGCTATTAACCCCTCAAACAAAGAAGAAACAGCTTGGATGCACAACGTCGAAGATGTTGTCAATGAGAAGGTCCAACGTTGCTCTAGAAATTGGACACAGAGTAAAAGTAATGCAGGATGATCCAGAATCCAAAAGTCTGTGGGCTTCACAATACAAGAAAAGGAAAGACAGCGACTGCGGAACTCACTGCTAGAGTGACATCGTTCTGGCACGAGAAGACGAGAGTTTCTCCAAACAAGAAGGACATTTTCAAAAAGCGAACGGGATGCAAACAATTTGAGGAGCACATCATACACTTGCTTGACACAATGTAGGTCAGTTGGTTGTCCTAACTAGGTGGTTGTATATGATTCTCGAAAGCTTTAGTACAAATTGTTTGAGTTCTAAAGTGATTATGCTAAACCAGCCCAACTAGCTCGGTGGTAGGAACATCATGCAACAAACCATTGAGCTGGTTTAGATGTAACACCAATTATATGGTTTAGGTGTAACATCATGCAACATACCACCGTCATATCATGTGATTTGTCTACCAATGCCAACCACCGTGGTGCTGTGGTTGATAACTTATCCACATACTACCACCGTCTTGGGTGGTTAAACCACCGCATTGGGGTGACCACTTATCATGTACTACCATCGTGTTGGTTAAGATCCCTAAAAAGAGAGACCAACCACTTCCTAGTACTACCACCCGCGTGCTAGTTGCGGTCCTAAATTAGCTTAATTAAATTAAATATCACCGCACTGGTGACTACCACTATCTTAAATTAAATACCGATACCAACCACCACACTAGTGATAACTTATCGAATACTACCACCATGCAGGTTAAACCACCGTGCTAGTCTTGTACTATCAATGTGCTGGTTAAGATCCTTAAAAAGCGAGACCAACCACTTCTTAGTACTACCATCATGCTAGTTGCGGTCCTAAATTAGCTTAATTAAATTAAATATCATCGCGATGGTGACTACCACTGTCCTAAATTAAATATCGTGTGATTTGTCTACCGATACCAACCACCGCACTGGTGATAACTTATACAATACTACCACCATGCTAGTTAAACCACCGCGCTGTGGTGACAACTTATCCTGTACTACCACCGTGCTAGTTAAGATCCCTAAAAAGAGAGACCAACCACTTCCTAGTACTACCACCATGCTGGTTGCAGTTCTAAATTAGCTTAATAAGGGAAAGTTGAAAGTTATGATCCTGGGCCTTAATAAGGGAAAAGTTGAAAGTTGTGATCCTGGGCATAATCGAAGGATAAACATTAGCAATAATGAATTTATTTCATAGATTATACACATCGATACATTTCAAAGATTATACATCTCCTTTCTGCTTTGAGCTCCCTTCACCAGATTGTCTTCCACGCTTGGGCTTCTTCCTTTCTCACTCCTTCGGGAAGGGTGGGTTCATTTCTTCAATTTCTTTGAGCTCCTTCAGCCTATCTCGCTCCTTCCGACAGGGTTGGTTCTTTTCTTTGGTTTCTTTGAGCTCCGTGAGCTTGGACTTCCTCTCTTCAGGCTCGCTTCCTAGCCTGGTCAACTTCCGTTCTCTTTTCACGTGTATGAGCAATTTGAAATGCCATTGCATGTTCTACTTTCTCGCTGTGGATATTTGCAGGCACATCATTTTTTCACAAGTTAGCAGCATTGGCATCAAACAAACTCTACATCTCGATTTTGCATGCACAAACACCCCAAAGCACAACACGTACAGAGGGTGGTGGCATTGGGGTCATCTGATCATGGATTCATCTATGATGTGCCATTTGCACACAGAGCACATACAAGCATTCATTCACATGCCAAGAGGATATTCATCCAATTTAACTATTGCAGCTCTGTGAGCATCACATTTTGACTAGTCTGACAGCAATCTACGTGCTGATTCCTGCCTCTCTCATCCTAAGGGTGCGGATGTTCTCCTTTAGCTCCTCCACTTGCTGCTGACTTTTGGCACAAGCTGCATCCGATTCTACCAGATCCTATCAAATCTCCTCAAATTCTTTAGTAGTGTCTACATAGGCCCGTTCCAAGACATCATTTCTATGTTGGGTTTCAATCAAGGTTTGAGGCTGCTTCTCAAAACTCTAAAGAGAAAATGCAAGCTCATCGACAGCCGCATTGTAGGTCAATTGCAAGGAATCAAACCTGTTTAGCCAATATTGGGCAGTCTCATTGTGTCGTTCACTATGGCTGCTCGTTACCTCTTCTACATCCTTCTTGGCATTGAAATTATTTTGCAGTTCTTGCATCAGTAGCCTGGTTTCTGCATTCTCAGTTTCTCTATGGCTGCTCGTTACCTCTTCTACATCCTTCTTGGCATTGAAATTATTTTGCAGTTCTTGCATCAGTAGCCTGGTTTCTGCATTCTCATTTTCTCTATCATATCATCTTTCTCAATGTTCAATGTGTTCTGCATGCTACAGAGCCGTTTGTAGAGGATATCCTTTTCGGCTGTCTGATTTGCAAGTGTGTTTTGTCCTTTGTAGCTCTTCCTTTGCATCCTCCACATCCGTTTGAATATCTCAAAGCTCCTGATTCAACTCCTAAAATTGAATGTGCTTCTCTACTTCTTCTCTTTTCTATTTTTCTATCTCTTCCAATCTTTCAATGGCCTTAGCTTGCTCTCATGTGTGCAAGGCCTTTGTTTCTGCCTCCTCTACCCTCACTTTTGCACCCTTCTTGAGGGTTCTCTCATGTTGGGCTACGTATGCTGCATCGGTGGCTTTCATGTTCAGAGTTTTGATCTGCTTCTCGATTTGCTCAATGCATTTTTTGAGGTGATTCCCCATTAGGTACATTCTAACACCTCATTGCTTGAGGTGACAATTGGGATTTTCCATTCAAGAGATTGTGCAAGTTAAGTAGCACACTCTTGGAGATTGCCTTCAAGAAGTTTATTCACTATCTCTACTAATGACTTGAACATGCCAGGATTTCACTGTTCCCCTTGTATCAGTAAAGAACTGCCTTATCTTTTTCAACTCTTTCTGATAATCATCAGGCAAGCTCGAAACCTTGATTCCACCATCTGCACTAACCTGAGCATCGGGGAATAAATCTAAAACATCCCTTTTCTTCCACTTCTTCTCCAAGAATTGTGCTTGCAAGTTGACTCCTCCATGAATTTTTAGCACCTTTTCAATCAATCCTTCATCGATGTTGATCCTGTTACCTTTATAGATGATGAATCCATCCTTCCTGTCCACTCAATCTATGAACTTAGTGAAGTTGAAATAGATCTTTGAGGGGAGGAGCTCCCATAACTCACGATACCAAGACTGCGGGGGGGGGGGGGGGGGGGGGATCATGTGAGAAGCTCTCAAATTGTGAAGCTCCCATAACTCATGATATCAAGACCGCGGGGGTGGGGGGGAGATCATGTGAGAAGCTCTCAAATTGTGAAGAGGGGTTTGAAGTCTGTGTGAGGATCGCTATGCAGAGGGGGTTCTGAAGGTTGTGTGAGGAGCTCTTGGCCTGTGCAGAGGGGGTTGACATGTTTTGGAGCTCGATGCATCTGAGGGATCCATTTTGAGAGGGGATAGAAGTTGCAAAAAGAGTGCAAGGGAGTGTGAGAGGGGATAGTTGCAAGAAGAGTGCAAGGGAGGAAGGAAATGGAAAGTGGAGGCTTAAGTAGAGTGGGGAAGGTAATTAGGCCTTAGCGAGCCACCACAGTGGCATATTGGGGACAAGCCCATTGAATATAATTCACCTTTATTGAAGGTGGCTCATGATTATTGGGGCATCTACCACCAAGCTTCTAATAATTACCCAACCGGGCTTGCATACAATTGAGTGGCGGTTCAGATTTGGCATGTGAAATTAAGTGACAGCTCGGATTTTAATTGATTGAAGGAAGACCACCACCGGGCTTGCATGCGATTAAGTTCAATGTAGTAAATGACTAGTCGCTCAGATTATTCAGACCACCATTGGGATTCCAACAAGATTTAGGATCAAAGGTACAGTCGCATGCAGTCGGATACATGAGTATTTGGATTTCATTAAGATTAGAGTTCCATTAATTACCTAATAGGAGTCATGATCATTTGGAGGGCACCATAGAGTCGATTCAGTCACCACACTAGCATGTGAAATTAAGTGGCAGCTAAGGGCACCATAGAGTCGATTTAGTCACCGCGATGGCATGTGAAATTAAGTTAAGTGGCGGCTCGGTTTTGAGTGATTGAAGGAAGACCATCGGGCTTAAGTGCAAGGCATGTGGCCTGGATTTTGATTGATTTCATTAAGATTAGAGTGGCATTAATTACCATCATGATCATTTGGTAGAGTCGATTCAGTCACCATGCTGGCATGTGAAATTAAGTGGTGATGTCGATTTAGTCACCGCGCTGGCATGTGAAATTAAGTGGTAGCTCAGATTTTGATTGATTGAAGGAAGACCACCACACTGGGCTTGCATGCGATTAAGTTCAGTGCAGTAAATGACCAGCAGTCGCTTAGATTATTTAGACCACCATCGGGATTCCACCAGGATTTGCATCAAAGGTGCAGTAAATTTCAAGTCGGCTACATGAGTATTTTGGATATTTGCCATCCTATCGAGCTTTAATGATTATTCGGACCACCAGTTTCCATGAGAGTATTATTTAAGAGACTCCTACTTGGCTATTTCATGATACTGCATCACTTACTTTGTGCTGCCTCTGCTCTTCACTCTCCTCTACTTTGCTTCATTGTTCATCCTCTCCCTCCATTGCCATGCGCCCATTCTCTTCCTCCATCCACATACGCCCATCCTCTCCCTCCATCGCCACACTTGCTCCCTCCACTCGCCTATCCGCTCCCTCCATCACCACACCCGCTCCCTCCACTCCCTCCCAACACCACACCATTTCCCTTCACCGACACCATTGTCACGCCTTTTAACTCCACCCAAATGCCTCCTCGTATCACTCTATATCCTACTCCACATATCAATGTCATCCCCATTTTGTCATCTTCCCGCCGCCTACAAGGTGGCCGTTTTGCATTCAAACCGGCTCTTGCTAAATTCACTTGTGCACCATCTTTGGACTCCCAGTCAGCTCCCCATAGGACTCTACAATGCCCATCTATTGGTAGATGCATGAAGCAAGCCTCTATTGTGTCATCCTGTATGGATGCCCTGTGGATGTTGATGAAGGGATAGCAAGATTCATGGAGGAGTGGTCTCATCTCACATCATGAGACTATATTGTACATCCATTTTTGTGTACAAATACATTTTATGCTTGTCTTCCATCATGAGACTGTATCAAAAATCCATCTCTGTAAATCATTTTTGATGTAAAAACACAAGGCCAATTTTGCCAATTGTGCTGACTACAATTTAAAAAGGACAACATTTTACTGCATCTTTTGTTTCATGTGTGTAATCTCGTAAATTGTTCACTTTAAATGAATCTCTCAAATTGTTAACTTTTGATGAATCTGTATCTTTTGTTTCATACATGTCCATAGGTGCGAGAGATAGTAAAGTGTTGGCCATCGTGCTGGGCAATTGAAGGAGCTAGGATTTATTTGACCCTATGTAATGCCACCGTGCTGGTGAATCATGCAACCATGCGCATTTTTTAAAGAATTAAATTTGATTAATTTAAGAGTGCAGTATCACAATTGATTGATTGAAGGTGATGTGATTGGAGGTGGCTTGTATTGATTAATTTAAGAGTGCAGTATCACAGTTGATTGATTGAAGGTGATGTGATTGGAAGTGGCTTGTATTGATTAATTTAAGAGTGTAGTATCACAGTTGATTGATTGAAGGTGATGTGATTGGAGGTGATGTGATTGGAGGTGGCTTGTATTGATTAATTTAAGAGTGTAGTATCACAGTTGATTGATTGAAGGTGATGTGATTGGAGGTAGGTATCTTCTTTGATTGACTCAATTTTGATTAAAGAAGATACCTTTGCTACAGTTTGTATTGATTAATTTAAGAGTGTAGTATCACAGTTGATTGATTGGAGGTGGCTTGAGTGGAGGTGGCTTGAAAGAGGGCTCCATCTTTGATTGATTCAATTTTGATTAAAGAAGATACCTTCGCTACAGTTTGTTTTTTTTCCCCGCGGGGCAAAACACAAAAGTTTATTTATGAGAAGAGAAGTTGAAGTTTGTTTCCAAACGAATGTAGAAAAACAAATTGAGTGCAAATTTAAAGTACAATGGTGGGAGAGATGGAGATATGTGAAACCACGCAGTGGTTGAAATAGTACTTGAAAATATCACGAGCACGGTTGGAATAGGAGATGGTCATTTTCATTAGATTGCATGCAAAAACCAATGCAATGGTGGAGAGAGTTAACCAGTGCACTGGTTGGAGAGAGCCATGTAGTGACACATGTCCAGCTCTGCGCGATCGGAAAGACCACCGCGGTGGAGAGAGCCATGTAGTGACACATGTCCAGCTCTCCGCGATCTGAAAGACTATCGTGGTGGTCTTTTCCAGTAAAGAGTGAGACCAACGAGGTGCATGAGCTGCATATAGTGACACGTGTCGAGCTCTATGGTGTTGAGAACAGGGAGTTTTGGCAGATTGCATTTGCGTGATGACATCGACTGGTGACAAGGACCGTAAAATGCTCACAAAGTAAATGCATGCGGTGACACGTATCAAGGTCTGCAGTGTTCAGAGCAGAGTCATTAATATGCTAGTATGCCGAAAAAAAATTTGGCGAGAGCGCCAGCCCACTCTAATTCCAATATCTCCCCCCCCCCCGCGCGTGTGCATTGCGGCCCCCCCAAAAGTGCCCCAAAAATAGTTCTGTGAATGGCTACACCCGATCATGCATTGACCCATCTTCCTTTTATTAGGGCATCATCTTTTAGGTTATTCTAGTGAGAAATCTATGGGAGGTGGAGAGATTCAAGGGCCCGCAGGCTAGGCACCTCCCTCTATTGAGACCATATAATCACGGCCTACTACTCACACATAAGAGCTACAAGAGAGCTGAGTGGAGAGTATGATGCCCATGCTTTTTGTGTACTTGATTAGTGATCAATATACTAAGTGGTACTTTGTGGGAATACTCTCCTCTTTGCATTTTCCATTAGCATATGCCTATGTGATGCTTTGTGGTGACCTTGCGTATACTCTAATGCTCATTGGTTACATCTCATTATTATCTAAGTGGTGGCATGTGTTGCTTTAGTGGTGTGATCTTGTCTATGTGATGATCTTTTCCATTGCTTGATTTATTCAATAACTAATCTCACACCATGTCTTTTAATATGGTATCAGATCTCCTTTCTAAGTGGGAGTGTAATCCTTCATGTGTTTGTAGGATACATCTTTGTGATTGTGGGTGTATGAGGGATTCTCATTCAATTTAGGAACATTCTCTATTATCATTGAGAGGTATTCCTTGTGAGAATCTCATTGTTGCATTTGGGATTGCTTCATCACTCCATTGGGTGGCACATTGGATGAAGAAGGTGTAAAATCATTCCACATGTGTGTGCAAGCCTCTATGTGAGCACAAAATTCCTTGTGAGTCTTACCTTGAGATTATTATCGTATCTATCTCTCTCATTCTCTTAGTGAGTGGCACACTTGGAGATTAAGGGAGGGATCATAACTTAGTGGAACACACCATTGTGGGTGTGAATAAGCATTAGAAGAAGGGGACCTCTATGTGAGAGAAACCTTCTGTGATGAAGAACAAAGTATTGGTGGGAGAGTGCATTGTGAAGGGAGTTGATTGCATCAAAATTGAAGCATTGAAGCTGTATCTAGAGATCCTCATCAAAGCCATCATCAAGTGGTAACCCGCCACCATTGATGGTTGAAAGCATCATATTTTAAGGTATAATGCACTATTTTTTTCTTCTAAGTGAAAACATAGAAAAATAAGTATTTTTGAGTTCTCTATTACACGTGTGTGAATCTACTTCAAGGTTTTTCTTAGGGATTTTGTAGTCCAACTAAAGGAAATTATGGTGAAGCCCAAGCTTAGAAACCTCCTAAAACTTGCACCTTTCAGCTCACTCAGAAGTAAAAGGTACTAATAAGTGGGTGTTGTATAGAGAACAAATAGAGAATTTGGAGGCCTTTAAGTGCTTGAATGAGTAGCATACGGGGCATCTCCTTTTTACACATAGTCTCTTAGTGAGAAAAGACAATATTAGATAATTTGGAAAAAAATCTCATACTTTGGGAATTACCTTTTCAACATAGTTTTGGCCATATCTTGAGCATATTAACTCCAAATTTGTCGGACATTATAGATTTAGATCCTACTCTTCAAGATCTTTCCAATGATATGTCACATGATAGGGTTTTGACAAAAGCTTGGATAGGTTCACCACCATGATCCCATTTTTCAAATGGAAATGGGATTTTTCCCAAATTATCTAATATGGTGTTAGCACTATCTCATTGGCCTAGATACACACATCTAAGTAGGCATTACACATCTTTGTGATCAAAATCTTGTAACATGCTCTAGATCTATAAAGAGCACATTGCATTTCATCTTGCATTGCTTAGTGACAAGAAGGTTGAGGGGTTCAAATGTGAGAGGTGATAGCCAAATGCCAAGGTCTTTTTACAAACTAAAACTAAAGCCCAAATATGACTTCTTCTTCTTATTTTTCTCCTCTTCTTCAGATTTATCTTCTTGTTCTTCTTCCTGACTCCTAGTTTTACGACCCCTTTTTGCCATTAATGGCATCAATGTTTCCTCTTCTTCTTCTGAGCATGTTTCCTCTAAAAGTGCTAAACTTTTATCCTCACTTTTTCTCAACTTTGGACACTCAGTACGATAGTGCCCCTTCTCTTGACATTCATAGCATGTGACACTACTTCTATTCCTAGGTTTATCCTCAGCTCGTGGAACCCTAGGTGGCCTTGCATTGACTAAGTGTAACTTCAAATCAGCAAATTCTGCCATAAGTTGTGCAATGTTATGATCCAAGGATGGAGCTTGTACCTGAGATGTTGAGGCTATCTCTACTCGTGATGGGGTTGGCACACTCAGAGAAGATTGGAATGTGGACTCAATATGAAGATTGGCCTCCTTCTTCAAAGCATTACGAAGAGCCTCTTTAAAATTAGTGGGATCTTTGCTAAGAACTTTTCCATGTAAGCGGGGACCAAAGCCCTGATAAACTTGCTCATCTTAAGGTGCTCCATTGCTAAATAACTCTTTTAATCTTTCATAGAAGGTGAAGAAGAAGAAGCAACAACATGTAAAGCAGCTTGTTGATATTTGATGAATAAGGCTTCATACCTCACTGAAAAGGCAGAAACTAACTCTCCTTCCTTTTGGAAAATTTGATCCAATTGCAATAGTAAAGCATTTGGCGACTCCACTGTCCCAAATCTCTCCTTCATTGCTTTGGTCAACCTTTCCCAATCATTCTTGGACTCCTCTGGCAAAGCCTCATGAAAAATAAGGCCACACCCTCCAAGAAATTTGGAAGTATTTCTGCCCTCTCCTTCATAGACAAACCCGTCAAGCGGCATGCTCAGTTAAACTCTCGGAGATAACTCCCCGGGTCTTCTCCTTCCAATCCTTGGAACACAGGAATGTTGAACATCTTACACCAAAAGATGAGTAGCAACAAGGAAAATTTACTTGTTAAAAATAACTTTCCTTTAATCATGCGGGACCTTGAGGTTAAAATAGAATAATTCTAAGTAAAACCTGCCCGTCATCTCCACCAAAAAGATGTGACACGAAGTTGGGGTTTGGACTTCGGTCACTTCTTAGAATCAAAAACACATTTGAATGAAACCTCACAGCCTCCTCACCTCCCTTTCTCTCCCTAGGTTAAGATAAAGATATACACATCAAAGGTGAGATCATAATTCATGGAAGGAAAGATGAAAGGCTCTGGAGTAGTAAGAATTTCTGCCAGTCTTGCAGCTCCAAACAAGAGGGCGATTCTTTGTTGGAAGAAAATCTTCCGACTCAGGATTATGTGAACGGAAACATACGGGGAATATTGGTAAGGTTCATCCGTTCGAATTGGGCAATTTGGACGAAACATATTAAAGAAAATAAATATAGCAATCACTTACAAGAGGATAAGACACATGGGGTTTGCCTTTTGATAAGAGATTAGGAGGAATTAATCATGACTAAGAAGAAATAATGGCCAAAAGTCTATAAAAATAGAGATACACAGAGAATTACAATTTTAAATCCATATAGGCTATATAAGAGAAGATTAAATAGATACGTAGAGCTTGAAGAGAGCTTCGCATCTATATAAAAACTTTCAAAAATGGGCAACCGAGCAAAAAGTTATGAGCATTTTACTACAAGACTATAAAACTGCCAAAATTCTATAAAAACAGAGATACACAGAGAATTGCAGTTTTAAATCTATAAAGGCTGTGCAAGAGAGGATTAGATAAGTGCGTAGAGCTTGAAGAGAGCTTTGGGTCTATATAAAAACTTTCAAAAACGGACAACCGAGCGAAAAGTTATGAGCATTTTACTACAAGACTATAAAACTGTCAAAATTCGCCTAAAAATTAGCAACTTTGGGAGAAATTATGATCATCTCGATCTTATCTAGTGAGGCGGTGGACACTGATGACCCGCCTGGGAGATACGCCCCACACTTACACCACTGGCATGGTTGGTGAGATCATGGGTGATATGCGGCCAGTGGGATGACAGGCTGTGTGACAGCCATTCTAGAGACTGGCATAGTTATAGCGCTAGCTCATTTAGTTGGGTTCACACTATAGAGAACCCTAGTATGTATTTGGTTATGGTGTGTACTCTTATCTTTGTATATGGTGTGTTGAGTGTTGTGTGAAGAAGAAGAAGATTTTCAGCCTCTCACCTTGTGTGTTCTCTTTTAGAGTTTTGTGAGTGTGTGTATGCTTGGAAGAGCTCAAGCTTTCTTCTCCCTGCATCTTTTCAGGTATTACTCTAAGTTAAGCTTATTTTCTATTATCCTCTAAAACCCCTCTACAAATTGAAGAGATTGGAGCTTCTCTCTCTCTTCAATCTTCCTTGGAGACTCCAACAACATACCAAACCAATTGATTGGTTGGGGGCCTCTACTCTGATTAAAGAGACTCTGATCAAAGAATCAAGTAATTTAGGAGGTAAAGTGTGGATTATTGTCTTCTTTTTCTTAAATCTCCAAATGTTTCTCTTCTCAACCCCTCTCAAGCTTGAGAGGCATTAATTTGAATGGCTTTTGAATACTATTGAAATCTTTAATGTATTGTAAATGAAGAAAAACATAAATTTTCATTTATGCTTAATTTATAATGGTTTTTAAGCATTTCTCTCTCTCCCCCAAAGAATGGTCAATCCTATGATCTATTCTCAATTCGAATGAAGCTTCTCATGAAGCATTTCTCTAATCTAAAAGTAATTTCTATGCTTGTCTAATTGGAGGCCAAAATAATGGCTTTTTAATACTTTTATGCTATTTAATTTATGGTAAAATTAAGAATCAATCCATAATTGGATAATGATCCAATTAGTGGTTATTCTAATCACATGAATAATACTAAACTTTATTCTTTCAAATTTATTGAGAATTATCAGTAATAGCAGCAGCGGAGATATGGTAAAATTTCTGAGAAATAAACACATAAATCATTTTCATTTATATTAAGAGGACTTCCTACCATATTCTAGGATTAATCATCCTAAATTAATTAAATGATTCTCATTATAATCATGGAAATTTGATTTTTATGTTTATGTATAAATAGTTAATTACGAAAAAAAGGAATTTCCAGTAATCCATTTTTATGTTAAAAGAGTAATCCCCCCCCATGACAATGGAAATCCATGTACTCCAATGAAGCAAGAGAAAAATTGTGATGCTAAAATAATGCATATTTTATTTAAAAATTAGAGAAAGATTTTAATTAAATTTATCTTTTTGCATAGATAAATTTTAAATGGTGAAAGAGGAATTCCCACTATATTGGAATTCAAATGTTTAAATGAGAAAAGTGGAATTTTTAGCTTAATGGAATTAATGGACATCATTTATGTAGTTTTTAAGAAGAATTTTAAGTAGATTTAATTTATGGTAAAAGAGGAATTCCCATGATAATTGGATTACACTTATTGAAATGAGAAAAAGAAGGATTTCAAGTTTATTCAAAAAAATAGGTATTGATATTTTACTTTAAAGAAGAATTGTTATGATATTTAAGAAAAGACGGATTTGAATTAAATTTTAAAGTCAAAAGATGAATTTCCACCATAATTATACCTAATGAATTAAGGCTGAGAAATTATGTGACATAAAGAATATCTTCAGATATTTTAATTGGTAAAATCACTAAATTGATATTTACCCAAAATCTAGATGTTTAGTTGAAGGGAGTCCTTGTAGAACTAAACCGAATGAATTTGTAGACTACGTGAGGGACAGACAGTAAACCTAATTGTCCTTCTCTTGATTTGAATCAAATAAAAACTTCGTGACCAATTCCAATTAATAAATCCAAAGAATAGACTACCGAAACTAATCTAGTTTTTCCTTGACCAAATGCACCAAGAATCTAGTTGGGCAAATGGAAAAAATGATGGGTAGATTACCCTCATGAGAGATCCAGGATCCTCGTTTATGAAACTGGGAATTATGGAAAAAGGGTTTATGGAACCGATCTCAAACTCGAGTTTTACTTGCATTGGAACCTCTGTTTTTTCATTCAAAGGACTATTTTATGCCAGAATGCTGAAGGAAGCATTTGGCTTATGTTTTTCTAAGAGGAGGTTCATTGGAACAACTCCCGGGGAGTCGTCAAGGGACGTTGCTCGTGGCAAAGCCTACCGAGGTCTTGACCAACCTCAGTACGGTTAAAATGGTGCACTTCCGATACGATGGGCAAGGATCGACGAAGCAGTCCCTGAGTGAAGTGCTAGGAAACCTAAGGAGGATCCTAGAAGGTTCTGACCAGGCGATGCACGGGCTCATGGTTGCTAGGACACCAATGCGTACATCGAGGAAGATTTTGGATGAAAAAAAAGGAAAGATTTTTTAGAACCAAATTTTGATACTGGATCTTGTTGGTTGGCCAGCTGGTCTTCAATGGAGAATTCAGAGGATACATTTTTGTAATACAATGGACTCAAAATTTTGGAAAATGATGATCAGAAATATTATGATTTCTATTAAAGGATTGTTTAAAGCCAGTCGAATCTGTTATAAATGGCAATTTCATATTGGGTGTGTACGTGGTATGCCTACCTTGATTTTTTTGCATGAATCGTCGGCTAGGGGGCATGGGAACTCTTTTCCTCAGTACCCAAGACAGGAATCCAAGACCAGGTTCAAGATCAAAGCCAATTCACATTATCTGGAGTGCTCAAAATTCATGTGCACACACCTTCATCTATTTGGTGAAGGGATCCTTGAGTAAAGAATTTCTAGGTGAAAATTCAAGCTCCATTGTAAAGTCCTAGAGCTATAAAGGACTTCTTTATTTGTGTAACACTATGTGTGTGTGTGTCGGGTTGAGTACCATGGCAACCATGGTGGGAAAGATGTTTGACAAAATTAATAAATTTGATGGTTCCAGGTACCATACTTGGTACATCAAAATGCAAATGTGTCTCATTGAAAAAGACATGTGGGAAGTGGTTAATGGAACTAAGAAAAGACCAAGTCGAGATCAAGATCTTATCACTAAGTGGACTAATTAGACTCCAAGGCATTATCTCTCATCATTTTTGGGCACGTGATAGCCAAATCCATCAAGTAAGCTCAACAAAACATTTGAATGAACTATGGATTAAGCTCAACTTCATCATCTTTGGGCAAACCAATGCAGCTTCTAGATTCTTCTTAAGGAAGAAACTTTATAGGATGGAAAAATATGAAAAAACCAGTATTCCTTCTCATGTAAATGACATCCATTGTGTAAGATTCCTCCCCAAACCCTCAAGATATCCAGTTTCTTCCCCTGTAAAATCAATCCGCTTTTCAGAATAATAAAAGATCTTGTGTCTACCTGTTTTGGCCTAGAGAGAGAAAATATTCTAGAGAGAGGTAATTCAGTTTTTAGATATCTTTGGATGGAAAAATATCCCTTCCTATTAAAATAAATTCCTCCAAAGCAGAAGTTTAAAAAGGAATCCCTAAGGTGCATTAGAAATAAATTAAAATGTGCACAAAAGTCCTTAGCCTAAGGGTCCCTGTTTTCTAAAATTTTTGGATTAAGGTCCAAACAAAGGTTTGATAGGCCAATGAGATTAATCCAAATGTAGGGAGGAGATAAATTGAAGAATAAAAGAAAACCTCCCCAAAAATGAGTAAATACTCACATAAGATGAAGAGTGGACTAAGGACCTAAGAAAAGAATTAAAAACTGAATTTTGACACCTCACTGTGGGGATCTCCCCTCATGAAGTAGGCACCTTTTTCTCATCATTACCCCCAATTTTTTATCAATAAAATGAGATATTTTTATCTCTCCTCTCTCTTGTTTCAAATCTAGATCCAAAAAGTAAGCTGAACTGACCCAAAAATGGTCAAAAATTGACCAAACTGATCTACAGAATTCTAAAATCAGTTTGCTTGGTTAGAGGCTCACTTTTTCCTATATATAGAAGCCTCCCCTTTTGTAAAAGCGTAATGGTGTTTATGCACTGTTACTCTACTCCTGTCTTGAGCCATCTACATTGAATTTTTTAAGAATTCAATTGTTTTTGGCCTAATCCTCTCCAAAGTGAATTGGTGGCCACTGTTGCTTCAAACAAGAGTAGAACCCTCAATCCCTCAAGCCAAAGGAGAGCTTACAAGCTCCATGTAAGCTAATTTTCTTGCTTTGTTTAGAAATTTTAATGAAAAAAATCTATGGTTTTCTTTATTTTTATGTTTTGTAAATGATTGAATTAAATTCAAATGCTATGCCTTTGCTGAAAAGGCCACCCCCTTCTCTTCTTTACAAATTTCCAACCTTTCTTAATCCTAGAAAGATTAACTAAGTGACTAATTAAACTCTTCTTATTGTTTAGTCTCTTGAATTTAGAAAATTGTGTAGATTAGAGTTCTATAATTCTAAATTGGGTTAATTAAGTTAAGTAAAAAATGATAAAAATGAGAAATGGTCAGCCATACAAAGGAGGTTATGGCAAAATTTTCCAGAATTTTGTGAAAAAGAAAGTTTGTTTTTATGCTATTCCAAAAGAGTAATTCCCACCATTTTTGAGTCTAAAAGAAATATTCTAATTACTCCATTTACATATTCACCTATGAATATGCATGGATATCACTGATACTAATTATTAAATTTATGCATAGAGAGATGCATAAAGGAATGTCTTCCATTACAAAAGTGTTATTCTTATTAAATTTGATTTCTATGCATAGAAAGATGCATACAGGCTTTTTTGTTATTATAAAAGTGTTATTCTCATTAAATTTGATTTTTATGCATAGAAAGATGCATAAAGGAATTTTTTGATTATAAAAGCACTATTCTTATTACGTTATTCCAAAAGAGTAATTCCCACCATTTTTGCATCTAAAAGAAATATTCTAATTACTCCATTTACATATTCACCTATGAATATGCATGGATATCACTGATATTAATTATTAAATTTGATTTCTATGCATAGAGAGATGCATAAAGGAATTTCTTCTATTACAAAAGTGTAATTCTTATTAAATTTGATTTCTATGTATAGAAAAATGCATAAAGGACATTTTCTTATTATAAAAGTGTTATTCTTATTAAATTTGATTTCTATGCAAAGAAAGATGCATAAAGGAAAATTTTTTTATTATAAAAGTGTTATTCTTATTAAATTTGATTTTTATGCATAGAAAGACGCATAGGGAATTTTTTTATTACAAAAGTGTTATTCCTAATAAATTTGATTTCTATGCGTAGAAAGATGAATAAAGGAATTTTTTTAATTATAAAGTGTTATTCTTATTAATTTTGATTTCTATGCATAGAAAGATGCATAAAGGTAATTTTTTAATTATAAAAGTGTTTTTTATACATAGAAGGATGCATAAAGGAATTTTTTATATCAAAATTAGAATTCTCTTAAATTCTATGTTTAAATTCTATGAGTATTTTATAAATGAATAATCAAATACTCTAAGAGAGAAATTTCTATCGTTTTATATTCACATAGATTGAAAAAGGAAAATTTAGAAAATCTATCGAGATCAAAATATTCAGATAAATGATTAATTTATTTCTCATTTGAATTCGTAACTAATTTAGAAATGAGTTAAGTGAATATTCAAAGAAAGAAATTGAGTAAAATAGTAACTGAATTATCAAACCTTTTTAAGAAAGATAGTTCAGGAAAAATCTTATCCGACTCGAACCTTGAATCAGACTATGACCAAGACCAAACTCTTTCGTCAGTTTGGAGGAAAGAAGGTGTGACTAGTTTAGAAAAATACACTCAAAACTCTTGCCAATTCTGAAACTAAGTTTGAGACCCTTCGAATTGATCTGTGGATCAATGTTATAGAATTCGAGGAATTCTGGTATGAAATTCAGAATTCCGATCAAGAAGTTTTGGGGATACTGGGAGCATTTGGTATATGTTTTTCTAATGGAAGTTTGGTTTTGCAACAGCTGGCGCGGGGAGTGTTCAAAGGACGGCTCACGCAGCAAAGCCTGCCTAGGTCTTGTGACTAGCCTCGGTATGGTTGAAAAATGGTACACTTCCGGTACGATGGGCGAGGGCCAATGAAGCGGTCCCTGAGTGAAGTGCCAAGACACCTAAGGAGGATCCTGAAGGGTTCTTACTAGGAGATGCATGGGCTTGCGGTGCCTATGACACCCATGCGTATGTCGTGGAAGATATGTATGATGGACAAAATGATTATTGTAATCTGTTACTGGATCTCGTTGTTGCTGACCAGTTGGTCTTAATGGATAGTCCAAAGTGATACTGTTTTTTGAGAAACAAGAGACTGGATGAAATTTTTGAGTTATGACATATGTATCCAGTAACTATTTGTTAATGGAATATTTTATATGTTAAAGTTTTAAAGAGGAGTGTGTGCATATCTGTATTCGAAAGCAAAAGTTAAGAAAGGCATTCAATTATGGGTGGGTGAGTAATTGTTTGGTTCTACCGATTCCAGTGGTTGGGTGGTGGCTATCTGGCTAGAATCAGTGGAGTTTTATTAATTAAATTGAAATAATAAGAGTACGCTTAGAATTTGAGTAGTTAAATAAAAACCTAAAGAATTTCTCAAATGAGTAGATCAATGGCTGTGTCGCGTGACTTTGGTTGGGAAAAAAGCGTTAATTTCCTCAAATGATTAGATCAATAGCTGTGCCTGATTTCAATTACGAAAAAAGCATTGATTTCTTCAAATTAAGTCAATGATAGTTTTCCTTCTATCTGGTTTAATTAGGTTAAGGATAGTTTAGTCTCTTGACCTCGTTAGAAAATTCGTTATGAAATTCAAAAAGGTGGAATCGTCCCCGTTTTTTGGGCAAGGGAAATTTTCTCGGTTTTTGTTTCAGAATGACCACCAGATTAGTCTCGTGTCCGGACATTCAAGGGCCAGGTCCCGAGTGGGAAACCCTGTCCCCCGTGCAAGAGGAAGCTACTTCCACTGCTAGCAACCAAGAATCCGGTGCGCAGAGGGGGTAGAGGGGTCAAAGGGGTCTCACAGCTGGTATCAGAGCGCTGCTATAAACTTCTGAAAGAGCAGCAAAAATTGCCTAAAATTTTAAAGTAAATCTAGGAAATAATGTTTTCACTTATGAAGATTATGTTTGAAATGAACTTCATAAATTGAAAACTCATAAATTGAACTGGATTTTTTAGATGGATACCCCAAATCTGTCTAGCATTCTTGGACTCTCCCAGAGTCAGGATATGATCGCCTTTGCCTTCGAAAATCTCATCAACTCTGCTACAACCCGTGGAAGCATAGTGAGGCTCGCTCGTCGCTTTGAGGATCTATACTTTCCTGATCCAGTAAAGCAACGTCAGCATATGTGGTTCTCTGGAGGGCGAAGTATTCGCATTAATACCAATCAATGACAGAAAATGAGACATAATATCTCGCTAGCCATGATCTTGATAAGGCTAAGAGTTGTTCATTATGTACAACTCTATAATCACTCATCCCAAAATTTTAGAAATTCTTGCCGTATTTTTGGACTTCTTAGCCGCTTTATTCCTAGGAGAAGAATTACAGCACCATTATCAGTGATGAATCGTGTATATCATAGCATGTCTCCATCGTAGAATCGCCTTTTTATGCGTACGCAATTGAGGCGATGACTTTTGGAGCGGAGATGCTCTGTATATATTAAAACCTTTTGACAAATAAATGATGTTTTGCAAAAGATTCCAAATTATTTTCATGGCTGTGAATATTGGTTAATAAAATTATCAGAGGGAATCTTGTTTTCAAGAATTATGATGGAATATTTATTTGTTTAAGAAATAAATCTCAAAAATTAAATAGTCATAAATCTGATGAAAAAGTTAAGTTGACAAAAATATCGTTTTGTCAGAATCATGAGGCACGTGGCCTGTGGGGCAGGCAGCCGGATCCTCTTACCGATGATGAAGAGTTAGATCCGGACGTTCATAAAGCCCTGCACCAATCCCAACCTGGTCCCTTCAAGGGTGAAGGAGAACAGTTAGGAGAAGTAGTGGAAAAATGGATCGAGGCAATGGAAGAGTATTTTGATGTAACAAGAAGAGCAAGGTGGCTCTTGCCAGATTGAAAATTGTGGAAATGGCCAGGGTTGCATGATGGAGGAACCATTGTGAGACAAACCATCTCGACCGAAATACCCAGACTTGGTCAGATCTTAAAGCTTACCTTAGGAAGAGGTTTTGTCCTCCGAGCTTCCTTGAAACCAAAATGAATGAGTTCTTGGAACTGAAGCAAGATAGCCGAACAATTGAAGAATACCATTAGGCATTTGCCCTTCTCCTCAAATATTCTCCACTTTTGCCTGAAGAGTAGCTGATGGGGTGAGATTCATTCAAGAAATGAACGAGCCATCGTCGAACACTTTAGTGAAAAATGCCAAACCAGTCTCAATGGCAGAAGATGTCAAAATGGCAAAGGGCTTTGCCAAAGCATTTGTTGTTAAGGTCCCGCCAAAGCCTACATCTTTAAACCATTAAAGGTTTCAAACCCCAGGAAGTGCTTCAAACTTTCCCCAGGAAGTGCTTCAAACTTCCCACCCCCAAAGAGGTAGCAGGGCCCTAATCAGAATCTAGATGCTGGGAAATTCAGAAGTGAAGGAAGACCCTTCCCTCAGAACACTTTCTCAAGATCCCCACCTCTTTCAAAGATTTAGAGGGATGAGCTTAGAAGTGAGAATAGGTGTTTTGGGTGTCAAGGTTTCAGTCACCAGCTTAAAGACTGCACGACTCCTGTCATGACAAGAGGACAGGGAAGTCAAGGACCTAGAGTGCACAGACCAGCCCCTTCGTATCACTCAACCATCTCGCCAGAATCAGGGCAATCCCAGAGGACTCTAGCTCAACCATCTACCTCTATTTAGAGTAATCTGAGAACTCCCTCCCAGAACTGGGGTAACCAAAGAGAAAGAGTTCCGCCCCAATCTGCAGAAAAGAGCAGCCAGAGCAGTGATGATAGCAGAAGTAGTGGAAGACGAAAGAGGTCAGATTTATGCCACGATTGAAAACAAAGGGCTAAATCGTCAATTATCTATCATCCATGCTCTAGCTGAGTATAAGGGTAAGCCATTTAAGCTTTTGATTGATTTAGGCAGTACTCATTCATTTATTTCCCCTAAGATGCTTGCGTAAGCTAGTCTTAAAACAAAAATCAAGGAAACCTATGCAAGTTGAATTGGCCCTTGTGGGAAGATTCTTTTCACTCACCATGAGACTGATCATATTCAGTTTAATCTAGATGGGAATGTAACTGACTGCTAGTTCAGAGTCTTACCTTTGGGAGTTTTTGACAGAATCCTTGGAATGGATTGGCTCCAAAAAAATCAAGCTGACATTCACTATCACAATGTAACCATTTCCTTCCGTGACCTTCACCCCACGGGAACAAAGTTCAAGGAACTGGAATTTGTGGATCCCCAAATCTGCAATTACTAAAAGCTTCTAGGCTACTGAAAGGACTTAGAATTAAGAAGCTCATTTATGTTGTCAAAATGAATCCAGTAGACACAAAGTTAAAGGCTAAAGAACCAAAATGGTTAAGTGAGTATGATGATTTATTCCCAGCAGAGCTATTTGAGATGCCTCCGATTCGGGAAGTAGATCATGAGATAGAATTGACTCCCGGCACTCAGCCAGTAGCCCAGTGCACGTAAAAAATGCAAGTCCCTGAAGCCGTTGAACTCAAGGAACAGCTTAGGCAGCTATTAGAACAAGGGTTTGTAAGACCGAGTGTTTCACCTTGGGGAGCGCGAGTTCTCTTTCAGAAAAAGAAGGATGGAACGTTAAGACTCTGTGTGGATTACTCTGTGTGGATTACAGAGGTCTCACTCAGCTAACAGTTAAGAATAAGTATCCTATCCCTAGAATTGATGAGCTTCTGGATAGGCTAAATGGAACCTAGATCTTCACAAAGATAGATCTCAAATCAGGGTATTACCAGATCAGGATTAATGATTAAGATATCCCGAAGATAGGCACCATCATTACTCGCTATGGGTACTATGAATTTACTGTCATGCTGCTTGGATTGACAAATGCCCCAGCTACATTCAATTGCCTAATGCACGACATTCTCAAAGAATACTTGGATGATTTTGTTCTTGTTTTCTTTGATGATATACTAATTTACTCAAAGAATGCAGTTGACCATGAAGCTCACATCTGTAAAGTTCTTGAGATTCTAAGGAAGCACCAACTCTTTTCAAAAAAGAGCACATGCACCTTCTCTGACGACCATGTTGAATACTTGGGCTTTCTGGTATCCAAAGATAAAATTTCTCCAGATTCCGCAAAAGTCCAAGCAGTCATAGATTAGCCTAAACAATCAAGGGATTCTTGGGATTAACTGGTTGGTATAGAAGTTTTATGCCTAAGTATGCTCGCATAGCTTCCCCCATGAGTGACTAATCTTCTCAAGAAGAATATCCCATTTTAATGGTCTGCCAGGTGTCAGAGCGCTTTTGATAAGCTAAAGACAGCCTTGGTAACCAACCCCATTCTGAAGTTGCCAAATTTTTCTCTACCCTTTGAGGTAGTAAAACTGATGCCAGTGGTTTTGCCATGGGAGGTGCGCTCATGTAGGAAGGTCATGCAGTGGCCTATGAATCCTGAAAACTCAGAACGCATGAGAGAAATTATGCTGTCAGCGACTTGGAGCTACTTTCAGTAGTCTATGCCCTGAAGTTGTGGAGACATTACCTACTGGGTCAAAGATTCACTTTGATGTGACAGATCATCACAGCTTAAAGTGGATCTTCACTCAGAAGGATCTCAACATGCGCCAAAGAAGGTGGATTGAGACCTTGCAGGAATTTGATTTTCAAATCAAGTAGCGCCCAGGCAAAGAAAATGTGGTAGCAGATATCCTCAGCACAGAAAAGCCTCCTTTCTTGCAATCACAGTGGTGCCAAAACCATTGATTAATGAAGCAAGAGAGAAGATCATGCAGGATAGATTCTTTGGCCCTATTGCTATTCTACTTATGCAGGAAAGCAAAACTCCTCAGGAGTTGAACCGAGTTCAAGGGTATAGCCTGGATGAAGGAATTATGTATTATAATAGCAGGCTATGCATTCCCAATGATGAGGGAACTAAGGGTCAAATTTTGAATGAAGCCCATTAAAGCCTTATAGCAGGACATCCAGGTTTCATCAAGACCTACATGTCTGTAAAGAAAAGCTTCTTTAGGCCTGGACTAAAAAAGGATGTACTTAATCATGTACGTCAAATGCCTGATATGTCAGAAAGTCAAAGCCGAGAGAGTAAAAATGCCTAGGAAGTTACATCCATTAGACATCCCCTAGATGAAGTGGGAATGTATCAGTTTGGATTTTATTATTGGACTACCTTCAGTGTAATGAGGTTACAACTCCATCTTCGTGGTAGTTGACAGACTAACCAAAGTTTCCCATCTGATTCTAGTAAAAGAAACCTACACTGCAGTGGGTGGATGTGGCCAGAGTGTTCTTCAAGGAAATCTTCAGATTGCATGGCCTACCTAGGAGAATAGTAAGTGATCGAGATCCCAAATTCACATCATGATTGTGGACTGCATTCTTCAAAGCAGTAGGAACTTTCTTAGATCTCAGCACAGCTTACCACCCCGAGATCGATGGTCAAACTCAAAGGGTGAACCAAGTAATCGAAGATATAACTCGGTCATGCTATGGCAAGGAACCCAAGAAGTGGCTAAGCTATCTGCACCTAGTCAAATTGGCCTACAATGCTTCTTATCATCACTGAAGTATCGGGATGAGCCCTTTTAAAGCTCTCTATGGACAAGATTGCCTAACACGAGTAACTTGGTCCGACCCATTGATTAGGGTCGATATATCCACACAGATGCTTGACGACATGGAGCAACAGATGCAGTCAATCCGCAAGGATATAAAAGCTACCTAGGATTGACAGAAGCAGTATGCAGATAAGAAGAGGTCAGGCAGAAAATTGGAAGAAGTAGATATGGTCTTCATTCGAGTACGCCTCAAAAGAAGTTCTCTATCTCTTGGGAATTACAAGAAGTTATTCCCCAAATATTGTGGGCCATATTTGATTACTAAGAAAGTAGGTGACTTGGCCTATGAACTTCTTCTGCCTCCTCATCTCAAAGTACATACAGTATTTCATGTCAACCTACTTATGAAGTATGTAGCGAGCCCGAATAATGTGCTTAATGATGAACTCTTAACTTCTTCAACCCAAGGGCAGATGGAACTCCAACCTGAAGAAATCCTTGATGCTCGAGAGAAGGTTCTCACGAACATAAATCTGAGAGATTTATTAGTCAAATGGAAGTTCTAACCTTTTGAAGACGCCACTTGGGAAAAAGAAGCCGAACTGATGCAGGATTACCCCCAGTTTGCGAATCTTTTATGCATCTTCCTATGCATAAATTCATTTTAAATGAAAGTGACACTTTTGAATTAAAATTCAATCTTTTATGCATCTTCCTATCCATAAATTTAATTTGATAGGAATTACACTTTTAGAATAAAAGGATTCCTCTTATGCATCTAAGCTATGCATAAAATCCATTTATGATGAAAATCACACTTTTAGTATAAAAAGAATATATTTTATACATACCTCTATGCATGAAATCCAATATGATAAAAGTAACACTTTTATAATAAAATAATCAACTTTTATGCATACCTCTATGCATAAAATTCAATTATGATAAAAGTCACACTTTTATAATAAAATAATCAACTTTTATGCATACCTTTATGCATGGAATTCAATTATAATAAAAGTCACACTTTTATAATAAAATAATCAACTTTTATGCATACCTTTATGCATGAAATTCAATTATGATAAAAGTCACACTTTTATAATAAAATAATCAACTTTTATGCATACCTTTATGCATGAAATTCAAATATGATAAAAGTCACACTTTTATAATAAAATAATCAACTTTTATGCATACCTTTATGCATGAATTCAAATATGATAAAAGTCACACTTTTATAATAAAATAATCAACTTTTATGCATACCTCTTACATGAAATTAAATTATAATAAAAGTCACACTTTTATAATAAAATAATCAACTTTTATGCATACATTTATGCATGAAATTCAAATATAATAAAAGTCACACTTTTATAATAAAATAATCAACTTTTATGCATACCTCTATGCATGAAATTCAAATATAATAAAAGAAATACTTTTATATTAAAATAATAATCTTTTATGCATACCTCTATGCATGAAATCTAAATATGATAAAAGAAATACTTTTATATAAAATAATAATCTTTTATGCTGCATACCTCTATGCATGAAATCCAAATATGATAAAAGAAACACTTTTATATTAAAATAATAATCTTTTATGCATACCTCTATGCTGCATGAAATCCAAATATGATAAAAGAAACACTTTTATATTAAAATAATAATCTTTTATGCATACCTCTATGCATGAAATCCAAATATGATAAAAGTAACACTTTTATAATAAAATAATCATCAATTATGCATAACATAAAAATTAATTTCTCCATGATTATAATAAAATTCTTTCAAATAATCTAGATGATAATTCCTAGAATATAGTAGGAAGTTCTCTTTTCATGCTTTGAATGAAATTATTTTATGTGCAATTTTTATAAAAATTTTGCCATAGCTCTGCTACTATGACTGGATAAATCTCAATTTATTTTGAAGGATAAAGCTTATCATTAAGGGAATGATTAGAATGATCCCTAATTGGATCATTAACCCAATAATGGATTGAATCATCAATATTCATGAAATACATAAACTAAAAGCATAGAAAAAAGCCATTAATTTGGCCTCAAGCATAGATTAATATTGGATTAAGGAAAAGCTTTATGAAAAGCTTTATTTGGATTGAGAATGGATCATGAGTATGACCATTTCTTGAGTGAGAGAGAGAAATTACATAAAAACCATTAGAATTAAGCATAAATAGAAATTTATGTAATTCTTTACCATCATTCCATCAATTAACTTCAATAGCATTCATCAAATTATGTAACTCTTCACTACCATTCATCAATTAACTTCAATAGCATTCAAAGACCATTCCAATTAAGCTTCTCAAGCTTGAGAGGGGTTGAGAAGAGAGAAGCATTGAGAAATTATAGAAAAGATCAAAATTCACCATTTACCTTACAAATTGCTTGATTCTTTGTTCACGGTAGAGCCCTCCAACCAATCAATTGGTTAAGTATGTTGATGGAGCCACCAATGGGGATTAAAGAAAGAGGGAAGCTCCAATTTCTTCAATTTGAAGAGAATTTTAGAGAATAGTAGAAATTAGCATTAGAGAATAGTAGAAATTAGCATTATTTCACCATAACTCTAGTATAATAAAATTCTTCTATTTTTTTCAAAGGATTCATGTTCTATTTATAGGAGAGGGAAGCTCTAACCAAAGCTAACTGATTTCTAGAATTTTTCAGATTTCAGTTTGGTTGAATTTGGACTAGATTTGGACCTAGTTTGGTTCCTTTTTTATTCGGTTTGGTTCCATTTTGATTTGGTTTGGTTCAAGAGAGAGGAGAGATAAAAATATCACATTATTTTTTAGTTTAAAACTCATTCAAGCATGTGAATTAGGTGCCTCATTGAAGGCCCTTCTTTTCCTTACAGATGTGTCAAAAATAGAATCATTATATCCAAAATATCTCATATTTTAATATTACTTATAGTTTCTTGCTAATAAACCTTGTACATTTTCAACTCTTCATCTTATGTGAGCATTGAAGGGACTCCCTTCCTTACATAGGTGTCAAAATGGAATCCTTATACCCAAAATATCTCATATTTTTAATATTGCTCATAGTTTCTTACTAATAAACCTTGTACATAGTCAACTCTTCATCTTATGTGAGCATTTACTCATTTTTGGGTATCTTCTTTTACAAAATTGGATTTATCTCCTCCCTACACATGGATTGATCTTATTGGCCGAAAGGAACCTTAATTGGACCATAATCCAAAAAATTCTGAAAATTTAGACCCTTAGGCTAAGGTCCTTTATACCCATTTCCAATAAATTCCACTTGCACATTGGAAAGTTCTTTTTGAATTTCTGTTTTAGGGGAATTCATTTTAATAATATGAGAAATTTTTCTATCTAAAAAATATTCAAAATCTGAATATTCTCTCTCTATGTCAAAATAGGCAGAGACAAGATCTTTTATATTTCTGAAGAGGGGATTGATTACAGGGGAAGATGCTGGACATCTTGAGAGGCTGGGAAGGAATCTTACATTCTCTCCCTTTTGAAAAACGCGAGATGCCCTCATCTCGCAAACTGGGGGTAATTTCGCAAGATGCACGAATATGAGACTGAGAGAAAATTTTTAATTAAGATTAACCACCAAGAAAAGTCTCAAAGAGAGCAAGACTCAAGACAAGAACAATATTTCAACTTTATTCATTCTTGGAACATATACAATAAGATAGAAGAACTTTTTACACTTCCATAAGCCCGTCCATCATATGGTCACAAAATCAGCACTCACAAGCTGCACACGTATAAGGTAATTCATCTATGGGAATAATTCGGCCGGTTATTGCAGCACCTACCTCAGTATAACAAAAGGACCTCTGAGAGGCAAGCCAAAAACAGGGTAAAGGCATATCTTCTGAGATGAGAAAGAAAACACGCCAGTAAGAAGACCCGCTCAGAAAACCCAACATGCCTTGATCTCATCATGCAATAGTATCGGGGACCCAAACCCAAAGCTTCAATAACCATAGCCAACCGGACATTGTTACGAAAGTGCTGTTGACCCCACGGTGTTACCCTAGTTATGTCTTGATAGGTCTGCCATTTGGTCTGAACTACAGAAGTTCCCAAGTGAGGGAAAAGTGAGCGCTTATACAGTTCTATAAAATCCTTCTTCACAGACTCACTTGCGTCTTGAAGGTGAGAAATCATCATGGATAAAACCAATTCCTGCTGCCAAGCCATGAAGGAGATTAAGAAAGAAAGGAGATCTATGGAAGTAAGATTACTGCGAGCGCAAGTAAAAGTTACGACTTATATAAAGGAAGGAGCTAGCGTAACTTAAAAGCCAACGGTATCTTGCCACTGAAGTTTTACCGTCTTTCCATGATTTGGTTTTGGCACATTTTTCTATAGAAGGCATTAAGAATTTTGAGATGAGGAGATAAAAGAAGTTCGTAGGCTAAGTCACTTTCTTTCTTTGGTCCACAATATCTGGGGGATAACTACTTATACTCCCCAAGAGATAAAGAACTTCTTTTGGTCCGTACTCAATGAAGACCATATCTGCTTCTCTTAATTCTCTGAATGTCCTCTTCTTATCTGTATACTGTTTCTGTCAATCCTGGGCAGCTTTTATATCTTTATGAATTGCCTGCATCTGTTGCTCTATGTCGCCAAGCATTTGACTGGTCATCTCGACCCTAATCAATGGGTCGGACCTAGTTTAAGCAATCTTGTCCGAGACAGACCCTGATTAGATTGGTATGAAGGAATTGGTCTCTGAATTTGGATTCTAGACTTCCCTGTGCCCTTTTCATGGTAGGAGTCGGGCAGTCTTTTAACTGATGACCAAAACCTTGGCATCCAAAACACCGGTTCTCACTTTTGAACTCATCGTTCTGAATCCTTAAAACAAGTGGGCTCCTGAGAAGGTATTTTAGGTAAAGTGTCTTTCCTTTTTAAATAGAATCTTTCTTTTATTTAGAGAGGGAATAATTATAAGATCAGAAAAGGAGATTCTTACTCCTGTATACCTCGAAGGCTGGGGGAGGAATCTTACATTCTACCCCACTTAAAAAGTGCGAGATGTCCTCATCTCGCAAGTAGAGGACAACTCTTTTGCTTAAGATCCAATTTATTCTGGGGTTCCTTATATTCTGGTCAACCCAACAGAATATGGGGATAAATATCCCTTATATAGAACTCATCATTAAATAACAATTCATTCAGATCATATCATTTAAATCGAGAACTCTCGTCTTTCCACATTATCCCTCCTTAGTCCACATTACTTATTCCACATTCCATTCAATGTGTACTCATTCTCATCCATTTCCTCATATGGATGACACATTAATTCACATACACATTCACATTCACATCCATACATCCACATTTACATGCATACATCCATTCATACATCTACATCTACATGCATACATCCACATCCACATCCACATTTACATGCATACACCCATTCATATATCTACATCTACATGCATACATCCACATCCACATCCACATTCCCATCCACATCTATACATCCACATTCATACATACATACATCCACATCCATATCTACATCCATACATCCACATCCACATCCACATTCACATCCATACTCACATCCATATATCCACATCTACATGCATACATCCATTATCACGTCCTCATTCATATATCCACATCCACATACATACATACATCCACATCCACATTCCCATTCACATCTATACATCCACATCTACATCCACGTATATACATACATCCACATCCACATTCCCATTCACATCTATACATCCATACACATACATACATCCACATCTACATCCACATTCACATCTACGCATATACATCTTCATGCATACATCCATTATCACATTCATACATCCACACTCCCATCTCCATATTCACACATCCACATACATACATCCATTTCCACATTCCCATTCATATAACCCCATATGCCTTCACATCTAATCTTTTACATCACATCCATTCTTGCCCTATCACAACCCATATACATCTTATCCTATCACATACACTTCTTACCTCATCCCATACACATCTTATCACATCTTAATTTATCTTATCACCTGCTAACTTTTTTCATAAGCATCTTATCACCTCTTATCACATCTTATACACCTCTTATTACATCCTATCACATCTCATATCTATTTATAGAATATAAGAGAATTCTTATATGTGATATAAGATTTCTTTACACATTTATTTATGCATAAATTCCATTTAAGGAGATTAATACTTTCGAAGTAAAAATCAATCTTTTATGCATCTTCCTATGCATAAATTCATTTTAAATGAAAATGACACTTTTGAATTAAAATTCAATCTTTTATGCATCTTCCTATACATAAATTAAATTTGGTAGGAATTACACTTTTAGAATAAAAGGATTTCTCTTATGCATCTAAGTTATGCATAAAATCCATTTATGATGAAAATCACACTTTTAGTATAAAAAGAATATCTTTTATACATACCTCTATGCATGAAATCCAATATGATAAAAGTAACACTTTTACAATAAAATAATCAACTTTTATGCATACCTCTATGCATGAAATTCAATTATGATAAAAGTCACACTTTTATAATAAAATAATCAACTTTTATGCATACCTTTATGCATGGAATTCAATTCTAATAAAAGTCACACTTTTATAATAAAATAATCAACTTTTATGCATACCTTTATGCATGAAATTCAAATATGATAAAAGTCACACTTTTATAATAAAATAATCAACTTTTATGCATACCTTTATGCATGAATTCAAATATGATAAAAGTCACACTTTTATAATAAAATAATCAACTTTTATGCATACCTCTATGCATGAAATTCAATTATAATAAAAGTCACACTTTTATAATAAAATAATCAACTTTTATGCATACCTTTATGTATGAAATTCAAATATAATAAAAGTCACACTTTTATAATAAAATAATTAACTTTTATGCATACCTCTATGCATGAAATTCAAATATAATAAAAGAAACACTTTTATATTAAAATAATATTCTTTTATGCATACCTCTATGCATGAAACCTTTTGATTGGCTGGGGGCTTCCTTCTAAGATAAAGAAGCAAGCCAAATCTAGAGGTAAGAAGAATTTCATGGTTTTTTTGTTAATATTCTCAATGATTTCACTTCTCAACCCCTCTCAAGCTTGAGAAGTTTCTAATTAATACATAGATCATTTTTATGCATAATACATAGATCATTTTTATGCATAATGTGAAAAGAGGACTTCCTACCATATTCTAGGATTAGACATCCTATGCTGCTAAAAGAATGATTTGCATCATATCCATGAGAAACTAATTTTTAGTATTTATGCATATATAATTAATTACTTTTATGCATACCTCTATGCATGAAATTCAAATATAATAAAAGAAACACTTTTATATTAAAATAATAATCTTTTATGCATACCTCTATGCATGAAATCTAAATATGATAAAAGAAACACTTTTATATAAAATAATAATCTTTTATGCTGCATACCTCTATGCATGAAATCCAAATATGACAAAAGAAACACTTTTATATTAAAATAATAATATTTTATGCATACCTCTATGCATGAAATCCAAATATGATAAAAGAAACACTTTTATATTAAAATAATAATCTTTTATGCATACCTCTATGCATGAAATCCAAATATGATAAAAGTAACACTTTTATAATAAAATAATCATCAATTATGCATAACATAAAAATTAATTTCTCCATGATTACAATAAAATTCTTTCAAATAATCTAGATGATAATTCCTAGAATATAGTAGGAAGTTCTCTTTTCATGCTTTGAATGAAATTATTTTATGTGTAATTTTTATAAAAATTTTGCCATAGCTCTGCTACTATGACTGATAAATCTCAATTTATTTTGAAGGAAGCTTATCATTAAGGGAATGATTAGAATGATCCCTAATTGGATCTTTAACCCAATAATGGATTGAATCATCAATATTAATGAAATACATAAACTAAAAGCATAGAAAAAAGCCATTAATTTGGCCTCAAGCATAGATTAATATTGGATTAAGGAAAAGCTTTATGAAAAGCTTCATTTGGATTGAGAATGGGTCATGAGTATGACCATTTCTTGAGTGAGAGAGAGAAATTACATAAAAACCATTAGAATTAAGCATAAATGGAAATTTATGTAATTCTTTACTATCATTCCATCAATTAACTTCAATAGCATTCATCAAATTATGTAACTCTTCACTACCATTCATCAATTAACTTCAATAGCATTCAAAGACCATTCCAATTAAGCTTCTCAAGCTTGAGAGGGGTTGAGAAGAGAGAAGCATTGAGAAATTATAGAAAAGATCAAAATTCACCATTTACCTTACAAATTGCTTGATTCTTTGTTCACGGTAGAGGCCCCCAACCAATCAATTGGTTAAGTATGTTGATGGAGCCACCGATGGGGATTGAAGAAAGAGGGAAGCTCCAATTTCTTCAATTTGGAGAGAATTTTAGAGAATAGTAGAAATTAGCATTATTTCAGCATAACTCTAGTATAGTAAAATTCTTCTATTTTTTTCAAAGGATTCATGTTCTATTTATAGGAGAGGGAAGCTCTAACCAAAGCTAATTGATTTCTAGAATTTTCTAGATTTCAGTTTGGTTGAATTTGGACTAGATTTGGACCTAGTTTGGTTCCTTTTTTATTCGGTTTGGTTCCATTTTGATTTGGTTTGGTTCAAGAGAGAGGAGAGATAAAAATATCACATTATTTTTTAGTTTAAAACTCATTCAAGCATGTGAATTAGGCGCCTCATTGAAGGCCCTCCTTTTCCTTACAGATGTGTCAAAAATGGAATCATTATACCTAAAATATCTCATATTTTGATATTACTCAGTTTCTTACTAATAAACCTTGTACATTTTCAACTCTTCATCTTATGTGAGCATTGAAGGGACTCCCTTCCTTACATAGGTGTCAAAATGGAATCCTTATACATATACCCAAAATATCTCATATTTTTAATATTGCTCATAGTTTCTTACTACCTTGTACATAGTCAACTCTTCATCTTATGTGAGCATTTACTCATTTTTGGGTATCTTCTTTTACAAAATTGGATTTATCTCCTCCCTACACATGGATTGATATTATTGGCCCAAAGGAACCTTAATTGGACCATAATCCAAAAATTTCTGAAAATCTAGACCCTTAGGCTAAGGTCCTTTATACCCATTTCCAATAAATTTCAATTGCACATTGGAAAGTTCTTTTTGAATTTTTGTTTCAGGTAAATTCATTTTAATAATATGAGAAATTTTTCTATCTAAAAAATATTCAAAATCTGAATATTCTCTCTCTAGAATATTTTCTCTCTCTATGTCAAAATAGGCAGAGACAAGATCTTTTATATTTCTGAAGAGGGGATTGATTACAGGGGAAGATGCTGGACATCTTGAGAGGCTGGGGAGGAATCTTACAGCACACTTGCCTTATTGATTGAGGATAACAACCATATTGATATCCGAGGAGGAGTGTACACATCCTGACCTGAGTGTGATGGTGATTTCTTAAGGAGATAGACCAGGACTATCTAATGTGAATGAGGAACAAGAGGAGGAAAACAAGGACCAGGGGGATGAATACCTCCTTGAGTTTGGCATTGAGCATGTAGTTTACCTATACCACCTATGCTTGACCTAATAGAAGAGGAACTGCAAGAATATAGGAAGGACAATGATGGACCACTCTTTTACATTGACATTTTTTACTATTCCTTAAAACTTAGGTATAATCTTGAGACATTTTTCTTGAGACTAGTCTTTAAAACTTAAGTATAATCCTACTTCTCCAATAATTTCCCTAGCTTCAATGTGTCTCATGCTTTCAAATATTTCAAACATCACACATATGTTTATCCACTCAGTCATTCAATCCAGGTTGCATATTAATACCATGTGTTATCTCTCCAGTGTGGCTAAGTAATATCGCGCACTCCGGTAGAACACCCTTGTGGTGGGCGACAGCTGAACCCGAACTCTTGCTCTAGCTATGCGATGACAAATTTCTTTCTTACCTCATCTTGGTCCTTGCATTTAAAAGAAAACTCTATGTTTATTCATCAGTTTAATTAGAATTCACAATCAAAGATCTCTTAGACCCATAGCTTGTGGACCTTAGGCATATAGAGGTCCATGAGGTCTTGAAGCTGACAATGGAAACCCTTACCTCCATCTCGGTCTACAATGTGTCTACACACTCTTCACTGGAGCACTCTATGCCCATGTATCCTATACAAGATCATGGCACCAATAGAATCGGCTATGTATTCCCAATGATGAGGGAATAAAGGGAAGAATTCTGAGAGAAGCCCACGATAGCCTGAAAGCTGGACATCCAGGGTTTATAAACCTATATGTCTGTGAAGAAAAGCTTCTTCTGGCTAGGACTCAAAAAGGATGTACTTGATCATGTGCGGAAATGCTTAATGCGTCAGAGAGTCAAGATGCCAGGGAAATTGTAGCCTCTAGACATTCCATAGTAGATGAAGTGGGAATGTATCAGTATGGACTTTGTCACTAGATTACCTTCAGTGCAATCAGGTTACAACTCCATTTTTGTGGTAGATTTTACCAACTAACCAAAGTTGCCCATCTGATTCCAGTGAAAGAAACATACACTGCATATTGCCAGAGTTTTCCTTAAGGGGATCTTCAGATTGCATGGCTTACCGTGGAGGATAGTAAGTAATAGAGATCCCAAATTCACATCAAAATTCTGGACTGCATTCTTTGAAGTAGTAGGAACTTTCTTGGATCTTATTACAGCCTATCACCCCGAAATAGATGGCCAAACTGAAAGAGTGAATCAAGTAATAGAAGATATCCTTCAGTCATGCTATGGTAGGGAACCTAAGAAGTGGTTAAGCTATTTGCATCTGGTTGAATTTGCTTACAATGCTTCTTATCATCGAAGCATTGGGATGAGTCCTTTCAAAGCTTTGTATGGACAAGATTGCCTTACACCATTGACTTGGTCTGACCCATTGATTAGAGTCGAAATGTTCAAAAAAATGCTTGATGACATGGACCAGCAAATGCAATCAATCCGTAAAGATATTAAGGTAGCCCAAGATAGGCAAAAGCAGTATGCAGATAAAAAGAGATCAGAGAGAGAGTTTGAAGAATCAGATATGGTCTTCATTCGAGTACAACCACAAAGAAGTTCCTTATCTTTAGGGAAGTACAAGAAGCTCTCTCCCAGATACTGTGGACCATATGCTATTATAAAGAAAGTGGGAGATCTAGCTTATAAACTTCTTCTGCCTCCCCATCTCAAGGTACATAATGTATTCCACGATAGTTTGCTTAAGAAATATGTACCCAGCCCGAGTCACGTGCTTGATGATGAACAATTTATTTCTCCGACTCAAGGCTAGATGGTACTCTAAGAACCTGAAGAAATCCTTGATGTTCGGGAGAAGGTTCTCAGGGGAGCAGAGTCCTCAGAGAGTTCTTAGTCAAGTGGAAGTTCTTCCCTCTAGAAGACGCCACCTGGGAGAAAGAAGAAGAGTTGGCAAAAGATTACCTCCACTTTGCGAGATGAGGACATCTCACGTTTTTCAAGTGGGAGAGGATGTAAGATTTCTCCTCAACCTCAATCATGAATAAGCTTTTACCTCAATCCCCTGTAATCATTCCCTATTTCTGAATACAAGAAAATATTATTTTTCCTTATTTTTGTCTAGAGAAAAGAAAAATTCTAGAGAGAGATAATTTAATATTGAGATATTTTTGGATATAAAAATTCTCCTAATATCAAAAATATATTTCCTTGGAATAGAAGTTCAAAAAAAATTCTCCAAGGTGCATTAGGAATCAATTAAAAATGATATAAGTGACCTTAGCCTAAGGGTCAAGATTTTGAGAAATATTTGGATTATGGTCCAATTAAGGTTCCAATGGGCCAATAAGATTAATCCAAGTGTTGGGATGAGATAAATCCAATGAATAAAAGAAAATACCCAAAAATGAGTAAATGCTCACATAAGATGAAGAGTTGATTGAGTAATCCATGAGAAACTAATTTTTAGTATTTATGTATATATAATTAATTAAAGAAAATAAGAATTTTTGGTATTTTTATTTTTATGCAAAAAGATGAATTTCCATGATAATGGAGATCCATGTATTTAAATGGAAAAAGAGACAATTTGGTATATTAAAATAATGAATATTTTTATTTAAATTTAAAGAGAAATTTTAGATAAATTTATTTTATGCATGAGAAAATTTAAATGATAAAAGAGGAATTCCCATGACATTTGGAATTCAATCATTTAAATGGTAAAAGTGAAATTCTTGGCATAATTGAATTAATGGATATTTTTACTTAAATATAAAGAGGATTTTTAGATAAATTTATTTTTATGCATGAGAAAATTTAAATGATAAAAGAGGAATTCCCATGACATTTGGAATTCAATCATTTAAATGGTAAAAGTGGAATTCTTGGTATATTTGAAATAATGAATATTTTTATTTAATTTAAAGATGAATTTCAGATAAATTTATTTTATGATAAAAGAGGAATTCCCATGACAATTAGAATCCAGTCATTAAATGAGAAAAAGAAGAATTTTAAACTTATTCAAAAAAATGGATATTTGTATTTAGTTAAAAGAAGAATTTTGATGGTATTTACGTAGAGAAAGAATTGAATTAAATTTTGGTTGACAAAAGAGGAATTTTCACCATAATTCCACCTAGAGAATTAGGGTTGATAAATTAAATTGGTAGAAAGAATATCTTTAGATATTTTGTGTGGTCAAATCACCAAATTGATATTTACCCAAAATTAGATTAAATGAAAGAAGAGTATTTTCAATAAAATCCCATACTCATATAAAACCATTTCTTAATCTATTATGGTTAAGAAGGAATGAAATTCATAAAGTTGGAATTTTCTTATGGTTAGAAGTTCAGTAAATGTTTATCTGAAGAAAATCCTTGGAATCAAAGTTAGAACTAAACCAAATGATTTTGGTTAGACCGATTATGAGAGGGACGGACAGTACACTACTTGTCCATCTCTCGATCTAAATCAAGTAAAAACTTTGTGAAATTATAGTTCTTAATACAAAGAATAGACTATCGTTGAATTAACCTAGTTTTTCCTTGACCAAAATCACCAAGAATCTAGTTGGACATCCAGTCAAATGATGTGTAGATTACCCTAATGAGAGATCAATGATTCTCATTATGAAAATATGGATTAAGGAAAAAGAGTTTTGTGGAACCAATCTCAAACCGGAAATTTTACTTGCATAGAACCTCTATTTTCTTTTAAAAGATAGTTTTACGCCAGAATACTGGCGCCAGAATACTGGAGGAAGCATTTGGTATATGTTTAAACTAAGAAGAGGCTGGTTTGCAATAGCTGGCGAGGAGTCGTCGAGGGACGTCACTCGCGGCAAAGCCTTTCCGCAAAGCCTTTCGAGGTCTTGACCAGCCTCGGTATGGTTAAAATGGTGTGCTTCCGGTATGATGGGTAAGGACCAACGAAGTGGTCCCTAAGTGAAGTGCTAGGACACCTAAGTAGGATCCCATAGGGTTCTGACCAAATGATGCACGGGCTCGTGGTTGCTAGGACACCCATGCGTACGTCAAGGAAGATTCGGATGGACTGAAAAGAATGAGTTTTGTGAATCGAGTTCTAATATTGGATCTCGTGGGTTGAGTCCAGATGATATATGTTATAAAACAATGAACTCAAAATTTTAGAGGATTATGATTAGTAATACTATGATTTTCATTGAAAGATTGTTTTAAAGACAGCTGAATCTGTTATAAATGCCACTATAACAGCCGAATCTGTTATAATGGTAATTTCATATTGGGTGTGTACGTGGTATGCCTACTTTAAATTTTGCATGAAACGCCGGCTAGGGGGCCCGGGAACTCTTTTCCTCGGTACCCGGGCAAAGCACAACAAAATTTTTATAAAGGAATCCCACCAATATAGTGGTTGGGCAGTTGGCTAACCCATGGATTAAGTCCTAGGAGAACCCTTGTTCTCTAGGAGGGAATCAGTGTGGCTGTGCCTCAATTCTCCCGTTAGATGATTTTCCTGGCGGCATAATCGCTCGTGCCTTCTGGGCGAGGGAAGTTTTTTTGGGCTCAGTTTCGAAGGAACCGCCGGTCTAGTCTCTTGTCCGTATATCCATGGGCGAGGCCCCGAGTGTGGATTCCTGCCCCATGCGAGAGATTGATGCTGGTTCTGTCGCCAGTGCCCTCGGAGGGGGCGGGGGTCTCACGTTCCAAAACACAGTCTGCATGACATATTTTGAGCAAATTTCCACTCTTTTTAAACTTTTTCTCATCATTTTTTATTTCAAATTGGCTTTGGTGAAATCCAACATAAGATAAGACTTGTTCTAACTTCTTGCATGTTGCATTAGCATTTGAAGCAGGTTACATCTTGTAGGCAAAACACATGTACTCAAATACCAACTTCTCTATTATCCTTACTATGCAATGTAAGGTGCAAAAGTGGACCCTTGTTAAGGGTATTTCTAAAATAGGATCTCACTTAGGATTTAATGACAACAACATTCCATTCTTTTGAACACATTGATCACGTGTTGGAGCACCATGTTGTCCTTTCCTTGCAATCCATTGTTTCTTCCCATCCTTGCTTTTATTTCTTGATTACATGCAATATAAGCAAGGAAACTCAGCTGAATTATGCTGAATTATGCTGAATTTGAAACACCAAAACATACATTTCAATGTTTTCAAATTTCCATCAAGATGTCATTCCACCTCATATTCACCAAATCCATTGATATGCAGAACTTCACCATTGTTTTGCCATCGTACAATATCTAGTATCTCTGTTAAGTTAAAAAAAATTTGAAGTACTTCATGGTCTTCCTTTGGCACCTCAAATATAGCAAGCCACCATATTTCATTCACAATAAAATATTTTGAATGTTATGAATTGATGTCAATGCCCTATTTTATGAATTACACACTAAAATATTTTGAATGTTATGAATTGATGTCAATGCCCTATGTATTAGTGTCAAGCTAACACGTTCAAGCTTTTGGCCCTTGACGACTCACTCTCATCAAGCTTCAAAACAAATTTAGGTTTACCTCTGCACTCTTTGCTAGACATGTTGTAGAACTTTACCATTGATGCTTGTAGCTTACATACATCCAATATAAACTTATTGTCTACATGCAATTGGAAGGGCACTTCCTTTGATCCAAACTTAAGCATCTATGTCTATTCCAAATGTATTGGCTCACCAATTGTGTAAGACTTTTGCATTAAGTTCTTTCAGTGCCTGCTTCACATGCAATGGTTTAGGTATGGGTACCACCCATCTCTTATGAATAACAACCTTAAACCCTATTTCCAATTGCTTATAAATCATAGTATAGGATTCAGAGCTAATCCTTGTCACATATGCCTTGAGCATCTGTAGTTGTGAAGGTATTGCTTACTTCCTTCAAGCGTACTTGAAAGATCCCTATCCCCTCCCCACAATGAATTATGGGGTGCTAGCAGCAGAAGTAGCACTTCTTGCACAGGGCAAGGTCCCTCACTCGGGGCCTCACCCATGGATATTAGGACAAGAGACTAATCCCTCGGTTCTTCCAAAACCAAACTTGAAAAAACTTCCCTTGCCTAGAAAGCATAAAGTTATTGTCTACATGCAATTGGAAGGGCACTTCCTTTGATCCAAACTTACGCATCTATGTCTATTCCAAATGTATTGGCTCACCAATTGTGTAAGACTTTTGCATTAAGTTCTTTCAGTGCCTACTTCACATGCAATGGTTTAGGTATGGGTACCACCCATCTCTTATGAATAACAACCTTAAACCCTATTTCCAATTGCTTATAAATCATGGTATAGGATTCAGAGCTAATCGCTACCTTGTCACATATACCTTGAGCATATGTAGTTGTGAAGGTATTGCTTACTTCCTTCAAGCGTACTTGAAAGATCCCTCTCCCCTCCCCGCAATGAATTATGGGGTGCTAGCAGCAGAAGTAGCACTTCTTGTACAGGGCAAGGTCCCTCATTCGGGGCCTCGCCCATGGATATCAGGACAAGAGACTAATCCCTCGGTTCTTCCAAAACCAAACTTGAAAAAACTTCCCTCGCCTAGAAAGCATGGGCAATTCTTCCAAGATAATTTTTACTCTAACACGTAATCAAGAGCCTTAACTAAGTGAACCGATCCGATCGAACCCGTAGGTCCCATGGTCAGATCAAGGAAAAGACTTGCACTTGGATCATAAAGACCAACGCTTTTTTCCTCATTGAGAGACACAACTGTTGATTCTTTTCCATATAACAATTTTTTTTCGAGATTTACTTCATCTATCATACCATAACACATTTGAGTCTCATTTTAGGGATCCATCAGTCCAGCCTAGCCCCATCGAGTCCCATGGGTTAGCCAAACCATTGTAGTCATGGGATCCAATTAGGAATTTGGTTAGGTTTTATCTCGGGTACTAGGGAAAAGAGTTCCCAGGCCCCCTAGCCGAATATTCATGTAAACTTAAAACTAGTCACACCACTTACACACCCAATATGAAATTGCCTTTTTCATAAATTTAGTTGTCTTTAAAATAATATTTTAATGAAACTATATTATCACTGATCATAATCCTCCAAAATATCCGGTTGAATCCTAATTTCTAATTATTCCTTCATCGGTGTACCTATGGCATCATTGGCAACCAGATTGCTCACCACCTGTCCACTGAGGGGCCTTTTCGATAGTTCCTAGCTCATAGTACTCGGTAATATATTCACTTATAAAAATCAAAATGAAATCTCCGTTGAAGATCAGCAAGATCAACCAGCCATGGACTCATCCGTTGAGGACTAGCAATGTCAATCAACCAGATCCATGCCCAAATTCAGAAAATAACTCTTACTCCTTGTTTCAATATCTTCCTTGACGAATGTGTGGGTATCTTTGGCGACCCCTAGAGCCTAAGCACCGTATGGTCAGCACCCTCGCAGGTCACCTGGCGCTTCACTCATAGGCCGCTTCCTTGGTCCCTCATCCACTGTATTGGAAGCTCACCATTTCAATCCAATCGAGACTAGTCAATGTTGAAATTAGAGCAATGTGATGAGATATGGTGGATCAAATACTAGAATCAACATCATTAACAAAGTGATTAGCAAATAATTAAGATGTGATTTAATTAACAAATAGCTTAATGTAGGCATGGATAATCAAAAACCAACAAATTCTCATTAGGCCAATGCCTCAATTTATAGAGTTTACATCCAAGCATCAAATCCCACTAATTTCTCCTTGATTCACTCCACCTCTTTTGCTTGATTCTCTCCACCTCTTCACTTTTCCTAGAATATCTCCCAGAATATCTCCACACTTCCTAATTCTTCTCATGCTATCCTTTATTCTCTCCCAGTAGATTCTTTTCACCTTTTCATAGGTTCTTTCACATTTACACATCCTCTTTTACAACCTCTAACCAAGGGCTTGTTCCCACACACACCCTATTCACTTGTATATTTCAACACGGTCTCCCCTCAAGTGAATACTCTCTAGCACACCTAGACCCTATACCAAGTTTCCCTCTTACTTGATAGTCCGCGACTAGTGTCTAGCACACAAGTTAACTTAGCACACCTGGACCCTGTACCAAGTTTCTCTCTTACTTGATAGCCCACGCCAATGCCTCAAGTCCCTAAACTCATAGTCCTTGACACTCTCTCTCTATGTGTCCAAGGCTTACTAAAGTTGCCCCACGACCTTGACTAAAGTGCTTACACATACATCTATCTACCATGTGGCCTACATCATCGGTGGCTCAGAGGTGGTTTTACTTTGTTGGGGCAGGTTACATTGGGTTGTGGGGTCTCTCTCTCTCTCTCTCTCTCTCTCTCTCTCTCTCTCTCAGAGATTTTCACATGGCTCCTCACTCTTTGGAGCCTTACATCTTCTCTTGTCTTCAGTCTTCTTCTTGTGGGGCAGCTTCTCTTCACGCGTCTGTCTTCAGTCTTCTTCTCGTGGGGCAGCTTCTCTTCACGCATGGGGCAGCTTCTCTTCACGTGTCTGTCTCTTCTTTCAGTCTTCTTGGGGTAGCTTCTCTTCTCGTGTCCATGTCTTCCTTTAGCTTTTCTTCTAGATCTTCTTGGTGTGGATCTTCCTCTTGGAAAGATATGTTCTTCTTCTTTCATGGCTGGGGCCATGAGCTTGTCTGTCAGCTCTTCTTGCTCCATGTGAGCAGCATGTTTAAATGTTTTGCTGACAGTTCCTTTGGGTTTTTGATGTTTATCTTGTGTCATTATGCAATGAAAACCCAAATCTATGCAGGAGGTCTTACCTCTTGCCTTATTCTGGACAAGGGTAGTGTCTGATCCCATTTTTACGCTGATGTAATGTGCCCAATACATAATGCGTATAGCATTCATTCTTATGCACATTCCCAAATGCAAATCTGGCTGTGATTAATCTTGAATTTGAGTGAGAATTATAGGCATTAACCAAGGGTTAAATGCAAAATGATGATTATCACAATTTTATCAGCACAATTTTACCAAAAATTACATTAAATCAAAGATAACCAATTTGTACGAAATGGTTGGAGTATCAAACCAACTCCGAATTGCAATCTGAAGCTATAGGGATCTGTATCAGATACCTAATGGTTAATTTGAACCCTCAATTGCACCAAAATACAGTGACTAGCACTGATTAATCACTGATTAATAAATTAATCCACTGTTTTGTGTGCAAAAAATAGAGTATGTGGGGAGTCCAGATCTGGGGCCTTAGACTTCAAATGAGCTCAAATGCTTTCAAGGCCATCAATAGCAATGAGTCTAGTAGAGGATTAAGCCAAGAAACACAAGATTTGACCAAATATTGAAAGCTTAATCTCTATTTTACCAAAGTCACCTGCAGATTTGATGAAGAGCTTAGATCTCACTGTAGACTTGATGAAATTGAATTCTGACTTTACCAGCTTGTAGAGCATGCTTGAAAACCCTCAGGGTAAGAGGAATTATAGCAATTTGATTGGATGAAGTAGCAATGTCAAAATCTCCTCAGAAAAATGGCGCTTGATAAATCGTCGATTTTTGCAGCAGGTGGCGGCGGTTTGCACTTTTGTCTTGATTGGCTGGAGCTCCTATGAGTTGGCTAGCTAGGGTTAAAAGGGTTTGGCCTAATCATGAGTGTGCAAGGAGCTAGAGCTTCTCCACCAGCTGGGGGTACAGAGGTGGGTTGAAAAATAACTAAAATTTTGATTATTTTTTTAATTATCCTACTAATCCTAATTAATTAGATAATGGGCTCATAAACCTGATGGATTCTAGGCATGGCTCTGATACCATGTTGAAATTAGAGCAATGTGATGAGCTATGGTGGATCAAATACTAGAATCAACATCATTAACAAAGTGATTAGTAAATAATTAAGATGTGATTAGTGAGTAATTAACAAATAGCTTAATGTAGGCATGGATAATAAAAAACCAGCAAATACTCATTAGGACAATGCCTCAATTTATAGAGTTTACATCCAAGCATCAAATCCCATTGATTTCTCCTTGATTCACTCCACCTCTTTTGCTTGATTCTCTCCACCTCTTCACTTTTCCCATAATATCTCCCAGAATATCTCCACACTTCCTAATTCTTCTCATGCTACCTTTTATTCTCTCCCAGTAGAGTCTTCTCACCTTTTCATGGATTCTTTCACATTTACACATCCTCTTTTACAGCCTCTTACCAAGGGCTTGTTCCCGCACACACCCTATTCACTTGTATATTTCAACAGTCAAGACCTTGGCGGACCTTGCTACGCGAGACATGCTCCCTTGACTCTCCGTCAGCTATTGCAACTTTATCAATTAGGTCTCCACAAACTCATTCGCAAGACGGTCAAAATGCTTCCCCAACATTATTGACATAAAACAGTCAATGAAAAACAGGTCATAAATACAGTTCCTATAATGAACTCTCGTCTTTCCACATTGTTCCACATCAATCCACATTATTTAATCCCCATCCAATGCATATGTATTCCCATTCTCATTGAATCACATCATTTCCCATCTCATCACACTTTTCTCATTTATCCTCATCATATCTCATCCACTCGTATCTACCCATATCCACATCTCATCACACTTTTCTCATTTATCCTCATCACATATCCACTCGCATCCACCCATATCCACATCTCATCACACTTTTCTCATTTATCCTCATCACATCTCATCCACTCGCATCCACCCATATCCACATCTCATTGTTAAGATTCAAGCTCGATGTCAGCTTATGCTAGTTGCACTATGTGCTGGCATGTTAGGTAGTAACATGTGTGAGACATAAATGATCGCATGGTCATAGTGTGTGGACATTAGCTAGGGTTACTTGTGTGTGGACACAACACAGTGTGTGTTGTAGATAATGGCTTTATGCATTGTGTGAGAAGGGATATGGCTTCCCTCTATGGTTAGGGTTTGCATAATACATTAGGGTTTGCTCCTGTGTGTGTGTCTCCTCTCCCTCTACCTGTTTTTCATCGTGTATCAGAGCAAATAGTTACAAATCTGACAAAGAATCATGTATCTGGTAAAGGGGAATGTATTTTCAACTCATGTGCAAGCCCTAAATTGAATTTGGAGCAAGTTTGATGCATATTAGTGAGTGGAAATTCACTGTTTTGAAGCCCTCACAAAAACAGAGAAGTGATGTTGTCCATTATAGATGCAATTGGAGGTAGTTGTTTGCAAAAATCACTACATTGATGGATTGGGCACATGCCTAGATGGGTTGGGAATCTATATATACCTTCAATTATCACAACAAACCTCTCAAATCACCCCTACACTAGGCGGCACAGACAGATGTGCAGAAACATAGCAGTTTTCTCACCATTTTGAAAAGTGGAGGCCAAATTCTACTTGGCCGATTGATTAAATTCAAAAATTTCTTAGAAATTGTGTGATACACATACTTGAGGTGGTTGCTATATGATTGGTTGAAGCAATTATGCATTATGGAGCTGATTATGAGCTGATTAAATAGGTTGTCTACAATGATTAGTGAAACAAAGGGTGATTAATCGGCTAATCACTCTCTCAACTTAAAGAATTGGTCTAACTCCTTTTACATGGAGTTAGTAGACATCAATGCTAAGCTAATGAATCCTTGGTCTCTCAATTTGGACAAGAATCAAAGGAATTAGAGCACTTTTACTACTGGTCTTTACTAGTTTTTCTCAAAACAGAGAAGGGGGTTTGATAAATTTGGTATGTACGCACCTTGGTTGGTGTTGATATGCAACATTGAGCTTGTTTAGGTGTCAATGCAAGTTATCCACACTTTATTGAACCACTACATTGCAATTTTAAGCCTTGGATAGCGTGCCAAAATAGGGTACCTTGGACTAAGCATGCCAGTTCAATTTGAATGCAATCAATTTGATTTTTTATAACATCAAAAGTGAAGTTTGTTGAGTACTTTGGAGTATCTGGAACACTTATTAGAGTGTGGTTGAGTTGAGAAAGGCTCGTTTACATATTTGGACATGTGCGGAATGTGCATTTGCATATTGAGCAAATATGTCAGACAATTGAGTACAAATTGTGGGTGAGAAGTTGGATATAGAAGTACTTCCAAGCATGGAAGTACAGGATTAAAGGCTTTCTGAAAGGAAAAGGGTTTGGAACCTTGTTACAGGTGTGGAGCCAGACCCGAAACTACCCCGACAACCTACACAACAACACGTTATAGCCCATAAGCAATGGTCAGAGAGAGCATACAAAGTTTTGCATTACTTGTCTATATGTATCTCGAATGCTATACTCATACATATACATGATGCTGAGAATCCCAAGGATGCATGGAATACATTGGTAAAGCTGTTTGATACAGACACTAGTGCTCGTAAGTCTCAGTTGAGACAACAGATTCATAATGTGAAGCGAAAAGGAAGGAGCATCCAACAAGAGATAAAGAAGTATGCAGATGCATTGGCAACAATCAATGCCCCCATGCCTGATGATGATTTGGTAGACATTGCCTTGCGTGGTCTTGGCAAGGAGTGTAAGTCTTTTGATACATCTATCTCAGTTCGGAGTACATGTTTACCAGATTTTGATAAACTGGTTTCACTCTTGCTTGTTGAGGAAATCAAACTCAGTGACTCTTTTCATGATGCATCTACTAGCCATGATGATAATGGCAGGAATCAGGCTTTCTATTCACAAAGGGGATTTAGAGGCAAGGGGAGATTTGTATCACGTGGTCGTGGTAATGGTCGTGGATGGCAACATAGGTCATGAGACAACATAATTTTCAGCCTACATATGGTGCTAGAGGTGGTCATGGATATACACCTCAGAGAGGCAGAGGTAATCCTCATGGTAGAGGATGTTGGCAAGGCCAACAAACATCTATGCAAAATGTGGAATGCCATTACTGTGGGAAATTTGGTCATATGGCACATGATTGTTTCCGCAAACAAAATGATTTGAGAGGTGGTAGAGCACAACATGGTGGACATTATGCACAGCATGGTGGAAATTTTGCATCAAGCAATAATGACGTGCAAATCACTTGTTTGCCATGAAGATGACAAATGGTGAAAGTGATGACACTTGGTATATGGACTCTAGAGCATCAAACCATATGACTTGTCATGGCAAATCGTTTAAACATATGAAGCCTATGGATGTGAAAGGCTATGTGGAGACAAGAGATGAAACCCAACATGCTATCACACATGTTGGAAGTGTACCATTTGTTATGTACAATGGTGAAACAAAGTCTCTGGCAGATGTCTTGTATGTGCTTTCTATTACAAAAAGTTTGGCCTCAGTTGGTCAAATGGTGGAACAGGGTTTACGAGTTTGTTTCAATGAGCATGGTTGCTTTGTTGAGGATTTCAAAAATGGATGTAGAGTCATTGCCAAAGGCAAGAAAGAAGGTAGGTTATTTAAGTTAGATGCTGGGATTCCTGAGTTGAAATCAGCCATGTTCTCTAAAAGCCAAAATGTGGTATAGGACATTGACATGTGGCATAAAAGGATTAGACATGTGAACGTATAAAGGTTAAAGAACATGCAGGCAAGAGGCATTGTTAGTGGGCTGCCTAGATTCAAGTATGATGGAATATGCATGTCTGTGATGCTTGCCAATTTGGAAAGCAATCAAGGTTGCCATTTCCTAAAGAAGGCAATATGAGTAGCAGGCCACTTGAGATAGTTCATAGTGATGTATGGGGTCCTACACAAAACCCATCCATTAAAGGCAGCTTCTATTATGTGACATTCATTGATGATTTCAGCAGAATGACTTGGATTTACTATCTCAGAGAGAAAAATGAAGTGTTGGGAAAGTTTATGGACTTCAAAGCTTTTGCAGAGAAGCAATATGGACTTCAAAGTTTATGGACTTCAAAGCTTTTGCAGAGAAGCAATATGGCTATTGGATAAAATGTTTGAGGATAGAAGGAAGTAGTGAATACACCTCACATACTTTTGAGAATTTCTTGAGAAAGCATGGCCTAAGAAGGCAGCTAACTTGCAGGTACACACCTCAGCAAAATGGTGTTGCCTGAGAGGAAGAATAGAGTCATTTGTGATGTGGCCACAGCAATGCTCAATGAAAAGAGCATGCCAGACTATTATTGGGAAGAAGCGTGTGCCATCGTGGTGTATGTACTTAATAAGACACCCAGAGCAGCCATACATGGAAGTACGCCAGAGATGCAGTTTACAGGTTTTAGGCCAGATATTGGACACCTCAAAGTGTTTGGTTGCATAGCTTATGTGCATGTGCCTGATGAGAGAAGGAGGAAGTTGGATCCTAAGGTAGAAAAGTGTGTTTTTGTTGGGTATGCATAGGATCGCAAGGCAAATAAATGTTACAATCCACAAACTAGGCAAGTGGTTATCTCACGAGATGTGGTGTTTGATTAACTTGCTAGTTGGTACAAGGCAAAGGATGAGGGTGTCATTGATTCCGTTGATGCTGATGTGCATGTGAACTTGCCACAAGCAAGTTCTATTTCTATGTGTGTGCTAGCAGAGTTTGAGAGTAGCACTATACATCCATGGTCAGGATGCTTGAGACATGAGAGTGTGAGCACTCGGAGTAGTGCTGTGGATAAAGGGAAAAAAAATGTTGAAGGAATTGGCATTACAGGTTATGAGTCGTCAAGTTCAGAGAGTTTGGATGAGGAACTTGGCATACAAGTGTTACGCACACCAGGTGCAAGGCAGGATAGATATATGCCTCCACATGCTAGAGTGACAGGTGTTCAGAGTGATCTGCATGCATTGCAGAGATCCCAAAGGGTCAAGTATCCAGTTGATAGGTTGACATATCGTGACTTTTCTATGCATTACGCATATATGACCTCTTTGGTGAGGCATGTGGAACCTATATGCTATACAAAAGCTATTGGGAAGCATGTATGGGAGAAGGCAATGGATGTTGAGATGGACGCATTAGTTCATAATGAAACATGGGATTTGGTTCCCTTACCACAAGGTAAAAATGTAATTGGTTGCAAATGGGTTTATAAGGTGAAACACAAATCAGATGGTTTTATTGAGCGCCATAAAGCGCGGTTGGTAGCTAAGGGTTATGCACAAACCCAAGGCTTGGACTATAATGAAACATTTAGTCTAGTTGCAAAGATGGGAACAGTGAAAGCAGTCATTGCTATGGCTGCAACAAATGGTTGGGAAATGCATCAAATGGATGTGAAAAATGCATTTCTAAATGGTGATTTACAAGAGGAAGTTTATATGGCACAGCCAGAAGGATATGTACACCCAAGGTACCCCACTCATGTATGCAGATTAGAGAAAGCATTATATTGTTTGAAGCAAGAGGAAATGGTTGGGAAATGCATCAAATGGATGTGAAAAATGCATTTCTAAATGGTGATTTACAAGAGGAAGTTTATATGGCACAGCCAGAAGGATATGTACACCCAAGGTACCCCACTCATGTATGCAGATTAGAGAAAGCATTATGTTGTTTGAAGCAAGCACCTCGTGCTTGGAGTGATAAGTCGATATCTTATCTCCCTTGGATTTCAGGTTTCTTCAGTAGATTCTTCACTCTATGTGAAGAAGATAGATCATGGGATTGTCTTACTTGTTATCTATGTGGATGACTTGATTGTCATAGAAGATCATGCTACATATGTTATGCATGTCAAGAAGGAATTGAGTGGGCAGTTTGATATTAAAGGCTTGGGTGAATTGAGATATTTTCTTGGGATTGAAGTGATCAAATACCATGCAGGGACATGGTTAGTACAACGCCAATATGCATTGGATATGTTGGCAAAATATGGGATGATAGGGTGAGCCAATGAGTACACCTTTGGAGAAGAATGTGAAGCTGTGGGCTGATTTTGGTGAAGAGTTGGATGATCCATCTATGTATAGAAAGATGGTTGGCAGTCTTATTTACATGACTATCACATGCCCGGATCTCAGTTATGCTGTGGGGCTAGTAAGCCAATTTATGCAAAGCCCCAGGAAGCCTCATTTGGATGCAGTGAGATGCATTATGCGAGACCACTGCACATTATGGTCCTCTTTATGAGCATGGTAAAGGCTTGGATGTACATGGCTACATAGACGCATATTGGGCAGGTAGCTCGTATGACACGAGGTCTACTAGTGGTTATGCCATTACATTTGGAAGTGCAGTGGTGACTTGGTGCAACCTACTATTGCTTTATCTAGTACAGAGGCTGAATATAGGGGTGCAGCCATTGCTATATGTGAAGGAGTATGGTTAAAGAGTCTCTTGGCTGATTTGCGTGAGCCTATTGATGGCAAGGTTATCATTCATTGTGACAACATGAGTAGCATATAGTTGGCCAAGAATCTAGTTTTTCATGCGCGGACCAAACACATAGAGGTCCACTATCATTTTGTCAGAGATAAAGTGTTGGATGGTATAGTGGATTTGCAATATGTGAAGACTGAAGAGCAGGTGGCCAACATCTCTACAAAGCCACTTAGCACGGAGAAGTTTGAGTACTTCCGTACTATGTTGGGAGTACATGGGATGAGCTTAAGGGAGAGTGTCGAGAGCTTTGATAGCCCAAGCTCATCTACATCTTCATCTATGGCAGTACATCATGAGCTTGAGAGGGGCTATTGAGATTCAAGCTCGATGTCAGCTTGTGCAGTTGCACTATATGCTGGCATGTTAGGTAGTAACATGTGTGAGACATAAATGACCGCGTCCAGCTGGTCATAGTGTGTGGACATTAGCTAAGGTTAGTAGTGTGTGGACACACAACACAATGTGTGTGTTGTAGATGATGGCTTTATGCATTGTGTGAGAAGGGAGATGGCTTCCCTCTATGGTTAGGGCTTGCATAATACATTAGGGTTTGCTCATGTGTGTGTGTCTCCTCTCCCTCTACCTATTTTTCATCACTCATCACATCACATCCATTCACATCTGTGTGAGAAGGGATATGACTTCCCTCTATGATTAGGGTTTGCATAATATATTAGGGTTTGCTCATGTGTGTGTGTGTCTCTACTCCTTGTACCTATTTTTCATCACTCGTCACATCACATCCATTCACATCACATTCATTCACATCTCATCCATTCGTATCTACCCCGATCCACATCACATCACATCCATTTCACCTCACATCTCATTCATTGACATCTATCCCGATTCACATCACATCACATCACATTAATTCACATCACATATCATCCACTCACATCTATCCGAATTTACATCACATCTATTTCACATCACATCTCATTCATTCACATCCCGATTCACATCACATCACATCTCCTCCATTCACATCCCATATCATTCATTCACATTCCGATTCACATGACATGACATCACATCCACATTCATCACATTCATTGTATCCCCATCCCTTTACATACATTCTATCCACATTACATCACATCCATATCATATCTCATTCATACACATCCCATCTCATTCATCCGTATCCATCCAATCATTCACATGCACGACTATTCACATCTATCACTTCACATCCACATATATTCACATCACATCACATCACATCTCATCCACATCCACATCACATTCAGATCCACATCTCTTTTCATCACACCACATCTCATCCACATCTACATCACATTCACATCCACATCCCTTTACATCACATCACATCCTTTCACATACACATCCACATCCATTCTTTCATATAAACATCCATATCCATTCTTTCACATACACATCCCTTTACATCACATACACATCCCTTTACATCACATCACATCCTTACACATATAAATCCATTCTTTCATATAAACATCCACATCCATTCTTTCACATACACATCCACATCCATTCTTTCACATACACATCCACACCCATTCTCTCACATACATATCCACATCCATTCTTTCATACACATCCACATCCATTCTTTCACATATACATCCACATCCACATCCACATCCATGTACTTCCCATCTCACCCTTTCACATATCCTCTCATCTCATTCTCATCTCATCATTCACATCCACATCCATTTTTATTACATCACATCTTATCACATCACATCCCATTTACATCTTATCACATCCATTCACATCCTATCGCATCTCATTTACATATTATCACATCCTATCACATCTCATTTACATCCATTCACATCCATTCACATCCCATTTACATCTTATCACATCCCATTTACATCTTATTATATCCATTCACATCCTAACATCCCATTTACATCTTATCACATCCCATTTACATCTCATCACATCCATTCCACATCCTATTCCCATTTAGTAGTTTTTATTTCTTTGATATCGATAATGGGACTTTTTTCTAAACTTCTACCAATTGCTTGGCCTAGATAAAGGTTCTTTTTTTCGACGACTATTTCTATATTCCTTCTCAATTCCTCAAATGAATTATATTAAATATTCCTCTTTTGGAATAGAAGAGTTCATGGGATCTACAAAAATTAATTCTATCCATATTTTCACTTTTGATAAATAATCATAAATTGAATTATACTAAAAATTTCTTTTTTTTTCTCATTTAATTTCTTGAACCTCAATTATCATGGGAATTCCTCTTTTTGCATTTGATTATTTGCATTCCAATATCATGGGAATTCCTCTCTTATCCATCAAATATTTCTCATAAAATAAATTCATCAAAAATAAAGTATCCATTAATTCAATATGCTAGAAATTTCTCTTTTTCCATCTAAATGATTGAATTCCAAATGTCATAGGAATTCCTCTTTTACCATTTAAATATTTCTCATAGATAAAATAAATTTATCTAAAATTCATCTTTGAATTCAAATAAAATATCCAATAATTCCAATCTGCTAGGAATTTCTCTTTTTCCATCCAAATGCAATAGGAATTCCTCTTTTACCATTTAAATATTTATCATAGATAATTTTTTTAAATCTAAAATTTATCTTTGAATTTAAATAAAATATCCAATAATTCCAATATGCTAGGAATTTCTCTTTTCCCATCTAAATGATTGAATTCATAATGTCATAGGAATTTCTCTTTTACCATTTAAATATTTCTTATAGATAAAATAAATTTATCTAAAATTCATCTTGAAACTTAAATAAAATATCCAATAATTCCAATATGCTAGGAATTTCTCTTTTTCCATCTAAATGATTTAATTCCAAATGTCATAAGAATTTCTCTTTTACCATTTAAATATGTCTCATAGATAAAATAAATTTATCTAAAATTCATCTTTGAATTTAAATAAAATTTCCACATTAATTCCAATATGCTAAGAATTTCACTTTTCCCATCTGAATGATTGAATTCCAAATGTGATAAAAATTCCTCTTTTATCATTTAAATATATTTACCATAATTGTTTCTTTTCTTAATTATTTAATTACACATAAACTTAAAAATTAGTTTCTCATTGAATGTGACAAAAACCATTCTTTTTGCCTAGGATATTCAATCCTAGAATATGGTAGGAAGTTCTCTTTTTATGTTATGCCTAAGAATGAATTATGTATCAATTTTCTTAAAAGTTTGCTATAGCTTCGCTGCTGCTGCTATTACTGGTAATTTTTAATTTTTATGAAAAGAATAAGACATAGTAAAATAATTATGATAGTATAACTAACCTTTAGCATTAAATCTAATTTATGGATTTATCCCATAATATTACCATATTTTTCAAGCATATAAGTATAAAAACCATTTTCTTAAACCTCTAGCTTCACAAGCCTAGAGTTTGATTTGTGAATAGAGAATTTCTCCACCATGATAAGCATTAATTGAATATAGAATAGGTCATAGGAATGACCATTCTTTGGGGGAGAGAGAGATATGCTTAAAAAATATTTTAATTTAAGCATGAAAATGAAAACTTTATGTGTTTAATCACTAAAATCCATTAGAGAGCTTCAATTGCATTAAAGAGCCATTCAATTGCATACTTCTCAAGCTTGAGAGGGGTTGAGAAGTGAGAAACATTTAGAGATTAAGAAAAAGACCATAAATCACACTTTACCTCTTATTTTTCTTAATTCTTTAGGCTGAGAGGCCCCAACCAATCAATTGGTTTAGTATGTTGATGAAGAATCCACCAAAGAAGGTTGAAGAGAGAGAAACTCCATTCTCATCAAATTATAGAGGGTTTTTAGAGGATAATAGAAAATATCATTATTTCAGTATAATACTGGCATGGTATAGTTCACATATTTTTTTAAAAGTCTATTTATAGATGAGGGAGGCCTCTAACCAAGTACAACTAGTTTCTAGAATTTTCTAGGTTCAATTTTCCTGAATTTGGACAAGATTTGGACCAGTCTGGCTCCCTTTTTGATTTGGTTTGATCCAGGAGAGAGGAGATATCTTATTATTTTTTAGTTTAAACTCCTCCACACATGTGAAATAGGTGCCTCCTTGAAGAGCCCCCTTCCCCTTACCAAGGTGTCAAAAATGTATCATTATACCCAAAATATCTCATTTTTTAAGTAATATTCATAGTTTTTTACTAATAAACCTTGTACTCAGTCAACTCTTCATCTTATGTAGGCATTTACTCATTTTGGGTATTTTTCTTTTATAAATTAGATTTATCTCCTCCCCACACTTGGATTGATCCTATTGACCCATAGGAACCTTAATTGGACCATAATCGAAAAATTTCTAAAATCTAGACCCTTAGGCTAAGGTTCTTAATACCTATTTTCAATTAATTCCAATTGCACATTGGAAAGTTCTTTTTGAATTTCTGTTTCAGGGGAAACTATTTTAGACACTAGGAGGATTTTTATATCCAAAAATATCTCAATTTTGGATTACCTCCCTCTAGACATTTTCTCTCTCCAGGCCAAAACAGGGCAAAACAGGATCTTTCTTTTATTTCAAAGAGGGGAATAATTATAAGATCACAAGGGGAGGTTCTTACACCTATACACCTCAAAGGTGGAGGGAGGAATCTTACAGTACTCTTGCAGCATCATTGCCAATAGTTTTGAATTTGAAGTTTCAAATGCAGACTTCACCATACCTTTGCTTAGGACCTTTGAAATTGAATCATTAACCCCAAATTCAATGGTTTTGAATTTGGGGTTTTCAAATGCAGACTTCACTATACCTTTGGAATTGAATCATTAACCTCTTCGGTTGGGTTGGAAAACATATAGACCCGTCAATTATATTTCCCACTCCCTTTGGTCAACTCATGAAGTGGTTTGCGTAACCTCACATGCTCACGTGATTCTTTGGTTTTTGTTGAGGGTCCAGCAACAATAGTCTTTGCAAGTATTTCTACCATCTTTTTGTTCTTCTTCTCCAAACCCTACATTTTGCAATGCAGTTCTTCATTATCTACCTCGACAACATGCACCACATTTTCCATAACATGCATCACATCTTGTAGACTCTGATACTCTCTCTCCTTTTCACTTAGTGATTTTGTGAGCTTCTTGATCCTTGTATCCATGCCCATCATGGTGCGCTGAACAAATGTGTAAACACAATGAGATTGCATTGCTAGCTCCTAGTGTACCCTAATAACCTTGCATTGCCTTCACACACATACCTAATGAAAGATGTAAGCCGATTGAATTGTGGAGGTCTTTGGGTAATTGGATCGAGTGGATAAATACACCCTTAACCCAAAGATTGACATGTTTTTTCTTGCATTTCTCTCTTATTACATTTTCTCTGGTTGCGTTATCTCTCTTGTTACATTATCTCTGGTTGCATTTCAGTTGTTGTCATTCTCTTATATAGCAGTGCAGACTTAGCCTCCAATTGAAAGTGAATGTCTCTCTTCTTGTTCTGGGCTACATTCTAAAATTAGCATTTGCACTAAACATAGTTATTAAACAAAAAAATATCTTTGGACAAAATAGAGGTAATATATTTTGCCCACTTGTTTTACTCTGAAGAACACTAATGAACAATCTAAATAACACAAAAATAGCATCATTAAACTCAACTATGATCTTCAATTTCACACATGACTAAATCACATTTTGAACTGGAATAAGATGGTTAAAATAGAAAATAAAACATAATAACTCAGGAAAAAAAACCATAACAAAATAACATAACAGATAACAAGATGGACATACCTCCATTGCTCTCTTATTCTTTGATTATTTTGTAGAGATTAATGAACATAAAGATGACTAAAGGGAAAGATGAATATGTGGTTCCAACTAAATGGCACCAAATAATGAACATACCCTTCAATTTCTATGTTATAGAAGAGAAGAAACTCCATGATTGAGAAGATCTAAAGTCATTAATGTGGTTTAGGAGGGAAAGAAAGTTTTTGAGCATAGCTACTAAAGAAAACAAACACATATTTGAATTTTCTTTGTACAAAGGAGAGAAAGTGAAAAACCTAAAGCAATATCTCATCAAAGCATAATAAAATTGCCCTACACTGAAAACCCTATTTTTCTTACTCTAAAAATCTAGAGAAGTCTCCAAATGAATAAAAATTTCATAAACCCTTGTATACTTAATGAAAATTTAGCAGCCATACTCTTAGAGCATAGAGCTAGGTGTGGCTAAAAAGAAATTCAAAAATGTTATGCCTACATATCAAGTTATGCTGTTTTCTAACTTCTCCCATTTTGAAATACGTAAATACATTCTATTTTGAAAGATTTAGAAGTTGAAATATCATGTGGGTATTTAAGAGTGTCACATCTTAGATGCTTCACGTTTTTAGATCAAATAAAATATTATTATTTCACATTTGAGAATTTTGAGGAGAGATGGTTCTAACTTTGCACAATAAAATAATAGGTGAATACATTTTTTCACCACTTTTCCTTGATTCTTGGAAAAGAGAGAAAGCTCTTAAGGGGAAAAATGGAGAGTCCATATTTCTCCTAATGGGGATTTTCATTATTGCTACTTAAGGCTATTATTGTGTAAAAAACCAAGTATGCAGAAAGCCTAAGAGTATTAGTGAAAACATTCAAACACACTAGTTTAAAAAAAAGTTTAAAAAAATAAATTATAAACTCTCAACTTCTAAAATGTAAAGTTTTTAGAATCAAGAAAAAAAAATTAAAACAAAGATCTTTGGATTCCAGAATCCAAAACAACAAAGACAATAATATTTGGATTTCAAAATCCAAATTCTCAAGATCTTTGGTTTCTAAAATCCAAACCCACAAAGACTACGAGGTTTGGATTCTAGAATCCAAACCTACAAAGTCTAAAAGCTTGGGATTCCAAAATCTAATCCCAAAAGAAAAAACAACTTTGAAATGAGTGAGGTACAAAGGCACTAACATTTATAAATATAGTTTGAGGTAAGAGAAGCTATATAGTGTATTAGCAAATACCAATATGTACTTCTCCACCATCACACTAGGTTTACTTGTTTTGGTATGGTGTTGCACAACTTACTCCCAATTAGAACAATTTAATTTCTCAATCATAATACTTTTCATGTAGATTATGGTTTTTTGTTTGAAAGAAATTAAAACTTCTCAACAAGTGAAACAAAAACAAAGAAAATTAATTGAAGGATATTTTTTGAAACATACCTTTTGAATTCCTCTCCCATCATTTTAAGAGATATGCTTCCAACCTTCCCATTTGAGAGAAATGCAATAATGATCATGAAATAGATATGCTTCCAACCTTTACACCTGGACCAGATGGTACAATCTTCAAAAACTTTGACTCCTTTGGCTTAGCCTGTCTTGACTTACTTGACTTCCTCTTCTTCTTCTTCTCATCAATGAGTTGTTGAATTGTGAGGAAAGTTCTCTTATTCACTTTCACCTTAACTTGAAGAACTTTCATCCTTGTTTTCATCTTCTTCAAAGTCACTAGAGGCCGACGGACTAGGACCAAACATATTCTCCATCAACTCTGAGTAGGCACCACTAAAAGACTACAACAAAAAACAAAAAGTCACAAAATGAAATCCTAATAAATGAGATTCTTACCAAACACCAAGCAACCTTTTCTGAGCTATTTGAAAATTAGAGTGAAACTTGGCAACAAACCACAAAAATTGGAAGTTACTCGATAAACTTTTACAACAAAAAACAATGCAAAGTGAGCACAAGACACAAGCAGCACATACAAAATTGAAACACCACTCCAACTATATTTTTTTAATTGCACACTAAACAACACCCAACAATATTTGAATTAATCAAGACCGATCGAATCATGGTTCATAAAGCAAACACAAAAACCATGTGTTGCATTGTCCACTACATACACCAAAACAAATTAGGTTGAGTCACACTCATCGTCTATAAAAATATGACGAGTGTGACGTCGATTTGCATGGTCCTTCTCAAAGTTACATACTTCTCCAGCCATGTTTCTTGACATTGCTTTAGCATACTCTAGTAGAACACTTTAGATAGAAAATAAAGAATAATTTTTTTTTAGTATTTGCAAATTCACATGTTTAAGTATATCTGTGTATTGAAGATCAAACTTGAATGTTCCTATCTTTAAGCATATGCATGAAGGCAATCAAAATAGAGTGACAGTAGTACCAAGGACATAAAAAACAAAGCCAAATAAATAATCATCAATGTAGCACTGAATGAGGTCTAGATGCTCACTAATCATATGGATTCTATCCCATACGCTCATCGATATATCATCATCCCAATCATATGAATTGCTAGCCTCCCCCTAGCCTATTTGCCTCCTAGCTAGAATCAATTGCTAGCCTCCCCCTAGCCTATTTGCCTCCTAGCTAGAATCAATGTCTATACATATGAAGACACAAGATCCTCACGCGTCAAAGTCCATCAAAGTGCATAAACGACCAGACCTCAAACATGCCTTAAGTAGAGGAGCTATGCCACATCCCAACTCAAGGCAAACACCACCATGATGATAGAACAACTCCAAATACCTTGGACAATGAAAATAATGTTGCGCTCCAAAACACCACAGATTTCCACACCCACAAGATCCCTAGCATGAGACACATCTAGCAAATAATGGTATGCCACTGAATCCATAGGATGCATCCAAAGTGTCTTGAAAAGAGGTGCACTCTCCAAGCAGTAAATCGCAGGAATCATACCTCGTCTGTGAACTGTGCAAAGAACATAGATGAGGTATACTAACTGCAATAGGAAAACAACAACCAAATAATGCAAGAAAAATCATATATACCAAAAAAATTTCCCTGGAACCATCACTAAACACACTACCTCTGTCCATAAACCACCAGTCTCATAGTATCCATAGGGTGAGCGATGCATGACAATAATACGACACCAAATCTCCAAATCCGATACATGGCAGTATCACTCAACCCAACCCAGTGTCTCTCCTATAAAACATAATATAAAATTTTATCAACCAAATCTCAAGAGAAAAGTAAATGCTTGCAAGCTTCCAACACATCGAATATTACCTCCCATCGATGTCATAAATCAACAACCAGCTAGAATCACCAAGAGTTGATGTAGCCAAATGCACTCCATATCGCACATGTTCCTCATATACTATATCCCATAGGGACCTAGAGTTGGCAACACCATGTACCACTACATTGAAAGGGAGGTCCAAAAATATCAAATCAGCCGCCCAAGAAACTAATCTCCCTTTCCTAGCATATTGTCTACCCTTGGGTGTGGATTTTTGCATGTGCTCATGAACTATGGTGTAAGATGCTATATTTGTGCCATTTATAAAACACTTGCCAATAGCAATATAATCCCTTACAACGGCCAAACACTTTGGACTACCCCCACATGACACATCTGAAACTGGCACATGTGGCTGGTAGACATATGTTATCATTATTTTAAAAACGATTGAGGTGGTTTTGCCGGCCGTGAAGGCCCTCATCTTGAAAACAATCCAAGAAAGATTTATTGTCAAGCAACTTTCCTTATTCATGGCATTTTTGAAAGGATAGTCAAAAAGCCAAAATCATAACCTGACATAATGTAGTATCAACACAACAAAAAAAAATATTCCAAGCTCAATTTTAGAGAGGTTGGAGAAGAGTTACCATCATCATGAGCATCCTCAATATTCATGTCTATCGCTATTTCTAATGGCTACTCTTTCACAACTTTATCTTTGTCTTATACATGCAAAATAAAGCAATGAGCAACTCAAGACAATGACCAATAGTTAGCAGATGCCTACATTGATTAAGAAACCGACTTACCTCTCCTTTGTGTAGATCTCTTTTTCTCCACCTCCTCATCAACCACCTTCTCCACATCGGGAGGATGCATTCCCAACCTTGAAATGCTGGTGGAGATCTTTCTCCCACTCCCAAACATAACCTTTCTCAAGGTCAATCCACCAAGGGCACATCTCCAGCTCCCACTTGGACAACTTATGCATACTTTGGGGGTACATACACAAAGCCACATTATCTAAAGCTAACCATTTTGTTTCTTTCAAACACACAAAATATCTGAAAACATTGAAAAGCAACATATGATTAAGAAAGCATATTTGAGCTTAAAATAATGTAGAATTTTATTAAGAACATTTCCAACACCACTTGCAAAAAAAATCAACCTATAAATCAACCTCTAGGAAGTCATCTGGACCATGTCGGACTTCTTTGTTGCCTTTTCAGTACTCTTTTTTCCCTTGTGTGTTGGGATGTCTCAAGAGGGAACAATTTCTTCCTATTCTCAATCTTTATCTCCACATAATAATCATAGAGCAAGAAATCATTGGGCACTACCACGCCATTAGGCTCATCCACAAAGTCTTTAAGGATAGCATTTTCCCCTTGTAAAATCTTTTCAAGAGTGACCTCTTTTCGAAACCAGCTTCAAAGCAAAAAGAAATCACACCATAAAGGAAAGTATGCATATGACATAAGAGAAGGTTTTGAAAATTACAAACAACTAAACAGAAATAGCCTATAGATATGATCTCCATGCACAAGGCCAAACATATTTTTGGTTGTCTTGCTTGCCTCCAATAAACCCAACCAAAAGATTTTGGACTCTATTGGTACATCACACAATGCTAAAATAAATTCAGCTTCTCTAGTGTTGCGAAGCTATCCACATCCCACTTTAAGGACCACACTTTATCCTGCCATGCATCACCATACTTTGGATCAATAATGTTAAGGATCTACACAAATGGATATCATTCTCAACACACTATGTCCAGAATTAACATTGTCTTGAAAGGCTTCAATTTTTTTCACCTCATCTTCTCCCATGGTCAAGCGCACTTGCTCAAGCTTTTTGTTCAAGGATTCAAAAATGTGAACCTTCACATAACATCGAATCTCATTGTAAGATTCCTCCCCAACCTCTCAAAATATCCAGCATCTTCCCCTATAATCAATCCCTCTTCAGAAATATAAAAGACCTTGTTTCTAACTGTTTTAATCTAGAGAGAGAAAATATTCTAGAGAGAGAATATTCAGATTTTTAATATTTTTGGATAGAAAATTATCTCATCTTATTAAAATAAGTTCCCCTGGAACAGAAATTCAAAAAGAACTTTCCAATGTGCAATTGGAATTAATTGGAAATGGGTATAAAGGACCTTAGCCTAAGGGTCTAGATTTTCAGAAATTTTTGGATTATGGTCCAATTAAGGTTCCTATGGACCAATAGCATCAATCCATGTGTAGGGAGGAGATAAATCCAATTTGTAAAAGAAGATACCCAAAAATGAGTAAATGCTCACATAAGATGAAGAGTTGAAAATGTACAAGGTTTATTAGTAAAAAAACTATGAGCAATATTAAAAATATGAGATATTTTGGGTATCCAAAAATGAGTAAATGCTCACATAAGATGAAGATTTGAAAATGTACAAGGTTTATTAGTAAAAAACTATGAGCAATATTAAAATGATTCCATTATGACACATATGTAAGGAAGGGGAGTTCTTTAAAGGAGGTGCATATTTCACATAAGATGAAGAGTTGAAAATGTACAAGGTTTATTAGTAAAAAAACTATGAGCAATATTAAAATGATTCCATTATGACACATATGTAAGGAAGGGGAGTTCTTTAAAGGAGGTGCATATTTCACATGCTTGAATGAGTTTTAAACTCATAAAAATTGAGATATTTCATCTCTCCTCTCTCCTCATTCAAGTCTAGTTCCAAAAAGTTAGCTTAACTGACCTAAAAATGGTCAAATATTGACCAAACTGATTTAGAAAATTCTAGAATCAGTTTGTTTGGTTAGGAGCTCAATTTTTCCTATAAATAGAAGCCTCCTCCTTGTTGAAAAATATATAGTGTTTATGCATCGTTACTCTACTCCACCTAAGCCAAGAACTGTGAATTCATTTAATAATTCACTAGTTTTTGGAGCTTCCCTGTTTCTTCAATCCCCATTGGTGGCTCCATCAACATACTTAACCAATTGATTGGTTGGGGGCCTCTACCGTGATCAAAGAATCAAGCAATTTGTAAGGTAATCAGTGAATATTGATCTTTTCTATAATTTCTCAAGGTTTCTCTCTTCTCAACCCCTCTCAAGCTTGAGAAGCTTAATTGGTATGGTTTTTTAAATGCTATTGAAGTTAATTGGTGAATAGTAGTGAAGAGTTACATAATTTAATAAATGCTATTGAAGTTAATTTCCATTTATGTTTAAATTCTAATGGTTTTTATGTAATTTCTCTCTCTCACTCAAGAAATGGTCATACTCATGACCCATTCTCAATCCAAATCAAGCTTTTCATAAAGCTTTTCCTTAACCCAAGATTCAGCTATGCTTGAGGCTAAATTAATGGCTTTTTTCCATGCTTTTAGTTTATGTATATTAATGATTCAATCCATTATGAATTAATGATCCAATTAGAGATCATTTTAATTATTTCCTTAATGATAAGCTTTATCCCTTAGAAAAATTGAGATTTATCAGTCATAGCAGCGGAGCTATGGCAAAATTTTTATAAAAATTATGCATAAAATAATTTCATTCAAAGCATAAAAAGAGGACTTCCTACCATATTCTAGGAATTATCATCCTAGATTAATTGAAAGAATTTCATTATTGAATTTTAATATCATGCATAAAGGATAAGTTTTAATATCAAAAGTGTTATTTTTACCATTTTTATTTCATGCATAGAAGTATGCATAATGGATAAATTTTTATATCAAAAGTGTTATTTTTACCATTTTTATTTTCATGCATAGAAGTATGCATAAAGGATAAATTTTATATCAAAAGTGTTACTTTTATCATTTTTTTTTGATGCATAGAAGTATGCATAAGAGTTTATTATTTTATTATAAAAGTGTTACTTTTATCATATTTGGATTTCATGCATAGAAGTATGCATAAAAGATATTCTTTTTATACTAAAAGTGTGATTTTCATCATAAAGAGATTTTATGCATAACTTAGATGCATAAGAGAAATTCTTTTATTCTAAAAGTGTAATTCCTACCAAATTGAATTTATGCATAGGAAGATGCATAAAAGATTGATTCAAAAGTGTCATTCTCATCTAAATTGAATTCATGCATAGGAAGATGCATGAAAGATTGAATTTTAATTCAAAAGTATCATTTTCATTTAAAATGAATTTATGCATAGGAAGATGCATAAAAGATTGATTTTTACTTGGAAAGTATTAATCTCCTTAAATGGAATTTATGCATAAATAAATGTGTAAAGAAATCTTATATCAAATATAAGAATTCTCTTATATTCTATAAATAGAAATGAGATGTGATAGGATGTGATAAGAGGTGTATAATATGTGATAAGAGGTGATAAGATGCTTATGAAATAAGTTAGGAGGTGATAAGATGAATTAAGATGTGTATGGGATGAGGTAAGAAGTGTATGTGATAGGATAAGATGTATATGGGTTGTGATAGGGCGAGAATGGATGTGATGTAAAAGATTAGATGTGAAGGCATATGGGGTTATATGAATGGGAATGTGAAAATGGATGTATGTATGTGGATGTGTGGATGTGGAGATGGGAGTGTGGATGTATGAATGTGAAAATGGATGTATACATGAAGATGTATATGCATAGATGTGAATGTGGATGTAGATGTATGCATGAAGATGTATATGCATAGATGTGAATGTGGATGTAGATGTGGATGTATAGATGTGAATGTGAATGTGGATGTATGCATGAGGATGTATATGCATAGATGTGAATGTGGATGTAGATGTGGATGTATAGATGTGAATGGTAATGTGGATGTGGATGTATGTGAATGTGGATGTAGATGTGAATGTGGAATGTGGATGTGGATGTATGTATGTATGTGGATGTAGATGTGGATGTATAGATGTGAACGGGAATGTGGATGTGGATGTATAGATGTGAATGTGGATGTGGATGTGGATGTGGATGTATAGATGTGAATGTGGAATGTGAATGTGGATGTATGTATGTATGTGGATGTAGATGTGGATGTATAGATGTGAATGGAAATGTGGATGAGGATGTATGTATGTATATGGATGGGAATGGGAATGTGGAATGTGAATGGGAATGTGGATGTGGATGTATGTATGTATGTGGATGTGGATGTATGAAGAGGACGTGATAGTGGATATATGCATGTGGGTGTGGATGTATGGATGTGGATATGGATGTGTATGTATGAATGTGGATACGGGATGTAGATGTATAAATGAGGATGTGAAAAATGAGGGTAAGCATGTAGATGTGGATGTATGGATGTGAATGTGGATGTGGATGTGGATGTATGGATGTAGATATGGATGTGAATATATGATATGTGATGTGAAGGAATCTGAAGTGAAGAGATGGAAAATGAAGTGATTGGATGAGTACATATATAAATGGAATGTGGAATAAGTAATGTGGATTAATGAGGGATAATGTGGAAAAATGAGAGTTAATGTAGAAATTGTATTTGTAAACTGTTGTAAATGCTGTTTGTAAATGGCTGTTTTATGTCAAGAATGCTGGGGAAGCATTTTAACCGTCTTGTGATTAAGGTCGTAGAGACCTAACTGTTAAAGTTGCAACTGCTGACGGAGAGTCAATGGAGGACGTCTCGCGTAGCAAGGTTGGCCGAGGTCTTGACCAGCCTCGGTTCGATTAAAAATGGTGAGCTTCCGGTACGGTGGATGAGGGACCAAGGAAGCGGCCTATGAGTGAAGCGCTAGGTCACCTGCGAAGGATCCTAAAGGGTGTTGACCATACGGTGCTCGGGCTCTGGGTCGCCCAGGATACCCACGCGTGCGTCAAGGAAGATATTGGAACAAGGAGTAAGAGTTGTTTTGTGAAAACGGGCATGGATCTGGTTGATTGACCTTGCTGGTCTTCAATGGATGAGTCCATGGCTCTTTATATGGATCTGTTGGTTGATCTTGCTGATCTTCAACGAGAGTCCATCTTGATTTTTATAAGTGATTATATTGCCGAGTATTATGGGCTAGGAACTATTGAAAAGGCCCCTGTGTGGACAGGTGGTGAGCGTTCTAGTTGCCAATGATGCCATAGATACTCTGATGAAGGAATGATGGGAAATTATGAATCAACTGGATAAATTGGAAGATTGTGATCAGTGGTACTATGGTTTCATTAAAGGATTGTTTTAAAGTTAGCTGATGCTAAGAAAAAGGCAATTTTCATATTGGGTGTGTAAGTGGTGTGGCTAGTTTTATGTTTGCATGAACTTCCGGCTAGGGGGCCTTGGAACTCTTTTCCTTGGTACCCGGGACAAAACATAACCAAATTCCAAATTCGATCCCATCACTACAGTGGTTGGGTGGTTGGCTAACCCATGGGATCGGGGATGGGGTTAGGCTGGACTGATGGATCCGTAAATCGAGACTCAACTTTTGTTATTACGATAGATAAAGTAAATCCCAGACAGTAATTGTTCTATGGATAGGAATCAACGGCTGTGCCTCTTGAATGGGGAAAAAAGCGCTGATCCCAATGATCCAAGTGCAAGTTTCTTCCTTGATCTGACCGAGTATCTTTATAGATGCAATCAGATCAACTTGATCAGTAATGGTCTTGACTACATTAGAGTAAAAAGTTATCCTGGTGGAATCGCCCGTGCTTTCCGGGTAAAAGAAGTTTTTCCGGGTTCGGTTTTGGAACAACCGACGGATTAGTCTCTTGTCCGAATATCCGTGGGTGAGGCCCCGACGAGTGTGGGACCCCTGTCTCGCGCGAGAAGTGCTACTTCCGCTGCTAGTACCCCGAATCCGTTGCTCGGTGGGAACAGGGATCTCACAGTTGGTATCAGAGCGAATTGGTTAATAAAGATCAACTGAGAAGCCAAATATGTCAAAAATTTATCAAGAAGCACAAAAAGGTTGTAATTGTGTGATATAATTCATACAATTTGATATTCAAACTGAAATTCATAATTTGGTAATTGAGTCTTCAGATGGAAGTACCGTAATTATATAGAATCCCTGACTTGCTTGAGGCCTAGACATGATGGTATTTACCTTATAATTCCAAGGGCCGTGACTACCAGTATATACCGAGAGTATACTGCAGCTCTTTACTGACATTATATACGAGTAAATCTAAGACATGAAATTATAAGCGTTAATGCTATCCAGAGGATGATTTCGAATGTGGTTGATATGATTTTTAATTCTGTTTGAGAATTGATGAATTGATTTGGATTCTGATTGAAAAATAATGATCCCTGAAAATTGGTTGAAATGTAATAAGCTGAGCGAAACCTCAATGAGGATGAATGGGATGAGTCCCTGTGATGATATTCATAACTGGAATGATAATAATGATTTCAGCAAATCACTATGAGATTAGTGGATTGTGCTGTCAGATTGCTATTGTTAACACTTGAACCGTAGATCAAGTTAAGGGATGGCAAATTGAGAACTTGCTTAACTGAAATTTCCGTGGAGGAATCTTCAGAAGGGAAATTTTTGGTCTAATGGACCATTATCATGTTAAAGATATGAATGATATGATTTGAATGAATTGTCATTTAATGATGAGTTCCATTTAAGGGGATAATTATCCCAGTATTCTGTTGGGTTGACCAGAATATAAGGAACCCAGGGAAAAAATTGGATCTTAAGAAAAAGAGTTGTCCTCTACCTTGCGAGATGAGGACATCTCGCACTTTTCAAGTGGGGTAGAATGTAAGATTCTCCCCCAGCCTTCGAGGTATACAGGAGTAAGAATCTCCCTTTCTGATCTTATAATATTCTCTCTCTAAAATAAAAGAAAGATTCTGTTTAAAAAAAGGAAGAACCTTTTCCCTGAATACTTCTCAAGAGTCCCACCTATTTTAAGGATTCAGAACAATGAGTTCAGAAGTGAGAATCGATGTTGTGGATATCAAGGTTTTGGTCTTCATTCGAGTACGGCCCAAAAGAAGTTCTTTATCTCTTGGGAAGTATAAGAAGTTATCTCCCAGATATTGTGGACCAAAGAAAGTAGGTGATTTAGCTTACGAACTTCTTTTATCTCCTCATCTCAAAGTTCTGAATGCCTTCTATAGAAAAATGTGCCAAACCCAAATCATGGAAAGACGGTAAAACTTCAGTGGTAAGTTACCGTTGGCTTCTAAGTTACGCTAGCTCCTTCCTTTATATAAGTCGTAACTTTTACTTGTCATTCACAGTAATCTTACTCCCATCGATCTCCTTTCTTTCTTAATCTCCTTCATGGCTTGGCAACAAGAATTAGTTTTATCTATAATGATTCCTCACCTTCAAGACGCAAGTGAGTCTGTGAAGAAGGATTTTATAGAATAGTATGAGCGCTCACTTTTTCCTCACCTAGGAACTTCTGTAGCGCAGACCAAATGGCGGACCTATCAAGACATAACTAGGGTGACACCCTGGGGTCAGCAGTACTTTCGTAACAATGTCCGCTTGGCCATGGTTATCGAAGACTTGGGTTTGGGTCCTCGATACTACTGCGTCATGAGATCAAGACATCTTGGGTTTTCTGAGCGGGTCTTCTTACTGGCGTGTTTTCTTCCTCATGAGAAGATATGCCTTTACCCCGTTTTTGGCTTGCCTCTCAGAGGTCCTTTTGTTAGAACACCTCATACCACTGAGATAGGCGCAGCAATAACCAACAGAATCATTCCCATAGATGAGTTACCTTATACGTGCGCAGCTTGTGAGTGCTGCTTTTGTGATCATATGATGGACGGGCTTATGGAAGTGTAATGAGTTCTTCTATCTTTACTGTATATGTTCGAAGAATGAATAAAGTTTAAATCTTGTTCTTGTCTTGACCCTTACTCTCTTTGAGACTTTTTTAATTGGTGATTAATCTTAATAAAAAAATTTCTCTCAGTCTCATACTTGTGCATCTTGCGAAATTACTCCCAGTTTGCGAGATGAGGACATCTCGCGTTTTTCAAGTGGGAGAGAATGTAAGATTCCTCCCCAGCCTCTCAAAATATCCAGCATTTTCCCCTATAATCAATCCCTCTTCAGAAATATAAAAGACCTTGTTTCTAACTGTTTTAATCTAGAGAGAGAAAATATTCTAGAGAGAGAATATTCAGATTTTTAATATTTTTGGATAGAAAATTATCTCATCTTATTAAAATAAGTTCCCCTGAAAGAGAAATTCAAAAAGAACTTTCCAATGTGCAATTGGAATTAATTGGAATTGGGTATAAAGGACCTTAGCCTAAGGGTCTAGATTTTCAGAAATTTTTGGATTATGGTCCAATTAAGGTTCCTATGGGCCAATAGCATCAATCCATGTGTAGGGAGGAGATAAATCCAATTTGTAAAAGAAGATACCCAAAAATGAGTAAATGCTCACATAAGATGAAGAGTTGAAAATGTACAAGGTTTATTAGTAAAAAAACTATGAGCAATATTAAAAATATGAGATATTTTGGGTATCCAAAAATGAGTAAATGCTCACATAAGATGAAGAGTTGAAAATGTACAAGGTTTATTAGTAAAAAACTATGAGCAATATTAAAATGATTCCATTATGACACATATGTAAGGAAGGGGAGTTCTTTAAAGGAGGTGCATATTTCACATAAGATGAAGAGTTGAAAATGTACAAGGTTTATTAGTAAAAAAACTATGAGCAATATTAAAATGATTCCATTATGACACATATGTAAGGAAGGGGAGTTCTTTAAAGGAGGTGCATATTTCACATGCTTGAATGAGTTTTAAACTCATAAAAATTGAGATATTTCATCTCTCCTCTCTCCTCATTCAAGTCTAGTTCCAAAAAGTTAGCTTAACTGACCTAAAAATGGTCAAATATTGACCAAACTGATTTAGAAAATTCTAGAATCAGTTTGTTTGGTTAGGAGCTCAATTTTTCCTATAAATAGAAGCCTCCTCCTTGTTGAAAAATATATAGTGTTTATGCATCGTTACTCTACTCCACCTAAGCCAAGAACTGTGAATTCATTTAATAATTCACTAGTTTTTGGAGCTTCCCTCTTTCTTCAATCCCCATTGGTGGCTCCATCAACATACTTAACTAATTGATTGGTTGGGGGCCTCTACCGTGATCAAAGAATCAAGCAATTTGTAAGGTAATTAGTGAATATTGATCTTTTCTATAATTTCTCAAGGTTTCTCTCTTCTCAACCCCTCTCAAGCTTGAGAAGCTTAATTGGTATGGTTTTTTAAATGCTATTGAAGTTAATTGGTGAATAGTAGTGAAGAGTTACATAATTTAATAAATGCTATTGAAGTTAATTTCCATTTATGTTTAAATTCTAATGGTTTTTATGTAATTTCTCTCTCTCACTCAAGAAATGGTCATACTCATGACCCATTCTCAATCCAAATCAAGCTTTTCATAAAGCTTTTCCTTAACCCAAGATTCAGCTATGCTTGAGGCCAAATTAATGGCTTTTTTCCATGCTTTTAGTTTATGTATATTAATGATTCAATCCATTATGGATTAATGATCCAATTAGAGATCATTTTAATTATTTCCTTAATGATAAGCTTTATCCCTTAGAAAAATTGAGATTTATCAGTCATAGCAGCGGAGCTATGGCAAAATTTTTATAAAAATTATGCATAAAATAATTTCATTCAAAGCATAAAAAGAGGACTTCCTACCATATTCTAGGAATTATCAACCTAGATTAATTGAAAGAATTTCATTATTGAATTTTAATATCATGCATAAAGGATAAGTTTTAATATCAAAAGTGTTATTTTTACCATTTTTATTTCATGCATAGAAGTATGCATAATGGATAAATTTTTATATCCAAAGTGTTATTTTTACCATTTTTATTTTCATGCATAGAAGTATGCATAAAGGATAAATTTTATATCAAAAGTATTACTTTTATCATTTTTATTTTGATGCATAGAAGTATGCATAAGAGTTTATTATTTTATTATAAAAGTGTTACTTTTATCATATTTGGATTTCATGCATAGAAGTATGCATAAAAGATATTCTTTTTATACTAAAAGTGTGATTTTCATCATAAAGAGATTTTATGCATAACTTAGATGCATAAGAGAAATTCTTTTATTCTAAAAGTGTAATTCCTACCAAATTGAATTTATGCATAGGAAGACGCATAAAAGATTGATTCAAAAGTGTCATTCTCATCTAAATTGAATTCATGCATAGGAAGATGCATGAAAGATTGAATTTTAATTCAAAAGTATCATTTTCATTTAAAATGAATTTATGCATAGGAAGATGCATAAAAGATTGATTTTTACTTGGAAAGTATTAATCTCCTTAAATGGAATTTATGCATAAATAAATGTGTAAAGAAATCTTATATCAAATATAAGAATTCTCTTATATTCTATAAATAGAAATGAGATGTGATAGGATGTTATAAGAGGTGTATAAGATGTGATAAGAGGTGATAAGATGCTTATGAAATAAGTTAGGAGGTGATAAGATGAATTAAGATGTGTATGGGATGAGGTAAGAAGTGTATGTGATAGGATAAGATGTATATGGGTTGTGATAGGGCGAGAATGGATGTGATGTAAAAGATTAGATGTGAAGGCATATGGGGTTATATGAATGGGAATGTGAAAATGGATGTATGTATGTGGATGTGTGGATGTGGAGATGGGAGTGTGGATGTATGAATGTGAAAATGGATGTATACATGAAGATGTATATGCATAGATGTGAATGTGGATGTAGATGTATGCATGACGATGTATATGCATAGATGTGAATGTGGATGTAGATGTGGATGTATAGATGTGAATGTGAATGTGGATGTATGCATGAGGATGTATATGCATAGATGTGAATGTGGATGTAGATGTGGATGTATAGATGTGAATGGTAATGTGGATGTGGATGTATGTGAATGTGGATGTAGATGTGAATGTGGAATGTGGATGTGGATGTATGTATGTATGTGGATGTAGATGTGGATGTATAGATGTGAACGGGAATGTGGATGTGGATGTATAGATGTGAATGTGGATGTGGATGTGGATGTGGATGTATAGATGTGAATGTGGATGTATGTATGTATGTGGATGTAGATGTGGATGTATAGATGTGAATGGAAATGTGGATGAGGATGTATGTATGTATATGGATGGGAATGGGAATGTGGAATGTGAATGGGAATGTGGATGTGGATGTATGTATGTATGTGGATGTGGATGTATGAAGAGGACGTGATAGTGGATGTATGCATGTTGGTGTGGATGTATGGATATGGATATGGATGTGTATGTATGAATGTGGATACGGGATGTAGATGTATAAATGAGGATGTGAAAAATGAGGGTAAGCATGTAGATGTGGATGTATGGATGTGAATGTGGATGTGGATGTGGATGTATGGATGTAGATATGGATGTGAATATATGATATGTGATGTGAAGGAATCTGAAGTGAAGAGATGGAAAATGAAGTGATTGGATGAGTACATATATAAATGGAATGTGGAATAAGTAATGTGGATTAATGAGGGATAATGTGGAAAAATGAGAGTTAATATAGAAACTGTATTTGTAAACTGTTGTAAATGCTGTTTGTAAATGGCTGTTTTATGTCAAGAATGCTGGGGAAGCATTTTGACCGTCTTGTGATTAAGGTCGTGGAGACCTAACTAACTGCTGACGGAGAGTCAATGGAGGACGTCTCGCGTAGCAAGGTTGGCCGAGGTCTTGACCAGCCTCGGTTCGATTAAAAATGGTGAGCTTCCGGTACGGTGGATGAGGGACCAAAGAAGCGGCCTATGAGTGAAGCGCTAGGTCACCTGTGAAGGATCCTAGAGGGTGCTGACCATACGGTGCTCGGGCTCTGGGTCGCCCAGGATACCCACGCGTGCGTCGAGGAAGATATTGGAACAAGGAGTAAGAGTTGTTTTGTGAAAACGGGCATGGATCTGGTTGATTGACCTTGTTGGTCTTCAATGGATGAGTCCATGGCTCTTTATATGGATCTGTTGGTTGATCTTGCTGATCTTCAACGAGAGTCCATCTTGATTTTTATAAGTGATTATATTGCCGAGTATTATGGGCTAGGAACTATTGAAAAGGCCCCTGTGTGGACAGGTGGTGAGCGTTCTAGTTGCCAATGATGCCATAGATACTCTGATGAAGGAATGATGGGAAATTATGAATCAACTGGATAAATTGGAAGATTGTGATCAGTGGTACTATGGTTTCATTAAAGGATTGTTTTAAAGTTAGCTGATGCTAAGAAAAAGGCAATTTTCATATTGGGTGTGTAAGTGGTGTGGCTAGTTTTACGTTTGCATGAACTTCCGGCTAGGGGGCCTTGGAACTCTTTTCCTTGGTACCCGGGACAAAACATAACCAAATTCCAAATTGGATCCCATCACTACAGTGGTTGAGCGGTTGGCTAACCCATGGGATCGGATGGGGTTAGGCTAGACTGATGGATCCGTAAATCGAGACTCAACTTTTGTTATTACGATAGATAAAGTAAAGACCCAATGAGTAACAATCTGAGGTTTAGGCTTGGAAAAGATATGCTTTTTAGGAGGTTTAGCAACAAGGCTAGATGGTACAAGTTTGTATGCATCTTTGGGTAGCCAAATTGACAATTCCTTCTAGCCTAGCCTTCTTTGAGCAGTGACTAGAGTAGTTGGAACATGCCAGCCATGGCCCTCATTTGAGGACTCATCGATTATCCACATCATGTGTCTTGGAGCTTGAAGAGCAAATGTTGAAATTGGGTTGTGTAAGGTAGAACTACTACCCTTTTGACATGATAAAACTCGTGGAGCAGCAGATCCCAAGATGCAATCAAAATCAATTTGCAATTTGTATTGTCTATTCTTCCAATCTAATGAACAATTGGTAGCACTTAACCACGATCAACCAAGAACAACCTCTACCACTGCCTTGGACTTACTAGCCACATAAAAGGAAACTGACATCTGGTGATCGTGAATGGACATCATAATGACACATTTTTCCTCTATAGGGTTATCTTCACCTGAGAAGCTTCGTAAGTCAATAGGAATGTGCATAAGTGTTGGTTGTCCCAAAGCTACCCATGTGTCAAATGAGAAAACATTATAATCTGCACCAAAGTCAATTAAGGTAGAGACAAAGTAGGTAGTCTCATGAAGATGAAGATACACATGAATATTGAAAGGATCGACATATTGTTCTCATCAGTAGCCAACTGTAAGGTCAACACAAAAGCCTTGCGATGCTCCTTGGCTTTTGCAACTCTAGCTTTAGTCTCTTCTTGAGCGTGACGTTTAAGTAGGTCATGTGCTTCTTTCTGTGTGTTGGCAGCATGCATTTGTTGAAGCATGGCTTCAGCTAGTGGTTCATTGTATTTCTTGAGACGACTTCCATTAATGAAGTTAGGCATTTGCTCACCTTCTAGTGTCTCTAAACACACTACACCACTAGGAGTAAGCTCATTAATCACAAACGGTCCTAGGCCACGTTTCTTGAGCTTTTGCTTATGCTTCTTAAGTGTGTACAAGAGCACAAGGTCCCCCTTTTTGAATCAGCCAGTTGTTATATTTCGATCATACCATTGCTTTTGTCTCCTCTTCTCGGCATACATCCCCATTACCACCAATAAGCGGGTCTCATCAAGCTTTTCCAATTCATCAATGCGTTGAGAAAGCTCATGACCAGTCCAGTCCAATTGTTTAGCAACTCGTAGAATAGGTACAAGAAATTCAATGGGAAGAATTGCATCTAGCCCAAAAGCAAGCTCAAATGGGGTTGTGCCCACAAATGTTTTATAGGCTGTTCTATATGTCCAAAGAACTGAGTGCAACTTTTGCTCCCAATCAGTCCTATGTCTCTCAACAATCTTTGTGAGTGCTGTGCAGAGAATCTTGTTAGTACTCTCAGCTTGACCATTGGTCTGGGGATGATATGGTGTAGAACGCTTGTGAATTACCAGAAATTCTTGAAGTAAAAATTCTATGACCTCATTCACAAAGTGCACACCTTGATCTCTAACAATTTCAATAGGTAAGCCATAGCGTGTAAACACGTACTCATAAAAGAACTTGGCTATGGTTTCGAAGCATCATTTTTGACTGTAGCCTTTGCCTCTATCCATTTGGTCAAATAGTCAGTTGTGCGACTATAATATATTCGGCATACATGTGACGAGCTAGAGGTTTAATGGGACCGACAAAATCAATACCCCATTTGGCAAAAGCACGTGTGCTTAACATAGGCCGCAATGGCATATTGTCCTTTGTGATGGGAGGTTTGGCCCTTTGACAATCGTCACAACGTTTTACATATTCTTCGGCATCCATTTGTAAGGTTGGCCACCAAAGCCCAGACCACCTAATCAACTTAGCTGTGGTATTGCCCGAGAAGTGTTCACCCCCAACACCTACATGTGCATGAGTCAAGATTTTCAAGTAGTCAGCTTCACATACACACATGCACAAGTTGCCATCCTTGCCCCTCTTGTAGAGTTGGCCCTCTATCAGCATATATTTGGCCGCTTCAACTTCAATCGCACGCTTTTGATGTTTAGGAATTGTTTGATCAGTATGACCATGCTGAAGATAGTTCACAATATACTTACTCCAACTTGGTGTAGTTGAAATTTGGAATAATGTGACATTATGAATTGGTTGTTGAATATGACATGAAGCACAGTTACGAACAAAATTTTCAGCATCCGCATGCATGGTAGGCCACCATTGCCCATCTTGAGTTATACGTTGCACACAAGTAGTAGCTGATGCATGGATTCCACCAATACCCTCATGTGCCCATTCCAAGATCTCCTCATATTGGTCAGGGTTAGGTATAAGCCACAACACTTCATCATTACCCTGACGATATAATCTCCCTGAGATTAACTTGAATGGTTGCCATAGGTCCACATTAGGACCCGCTAGTTGTATCTGCCCACTTGTCAAAATTTCTAAGCTGTGTTCAAACCATTTAGGAGATGTCTCTACAACGAAAAGTGTTGAATCTAACATATCATCATCCACACCCACCACAGGAGCTTCTCCAGAGGTGATTCGAGACAAATGATTTGCCCTAAGATGAGTTGTTCCTTTTTGGACTGCCACTTCAAAATAAAACTCAAGAAGGATGACAAACCACCTCACAATCCTTCCAGTTGCACAAGGCTCATTCACCAAATATAGCAGTGATTTTGATGGTCCACAAAAAATATAAATTTGTTTGCCAAAAGGTAATGGCAAAATTTTTTCACTACATATATCATGGTGGACAAACCTTCTCTTTCTGTTGTGGTATAATTCTTCTCAGCATTGTTCAACTGTCGACTAGCATATGAGATTGGGAAATCCTTATTATGTTCTCTCGATTAAGCCAAAATACATCCAATTGCAAAGTTTGAAGCATCAATATGGACATGAAAGATTTGGTTCCAATCTGGTGCCCGTAAGATGGGTGCAGACACTAATGCTTGCTTCAACTTTTCAAAGGATTCCTCACACTCGTTGGTCCAATTAAGCTTTACAAGAAGAGCATATAATGGTCTGGCTAGGACAGCGTACATGTAGATGAATCGACGATAATAGCCACAATGTCCCATGAATATTTGTACCCCTTTAGGGTTGATAGGCTGAGGTAATGAGACAATGACATCAATTTTATCCATATCTGTTGAAATGCCATTACGAGAAACAATATGGCCCAAAATTTTCCCTTGCCTTACCATGAATTTGCACTTGTCAGGATTCAAGCATATACGATAAACTTGACACTTTTGAAATACAAGTCTGAGGTGTTCTATATGATCATCACGCTATTGTGAGTGAACACATAAATCATCCTTGAAGATCTCAAGAAATAGCCTAAGATACTCCTTGAATACATGACTCATTAACCACTGAAAGGTTGCAGGTGCATTTGTTAGACCAAATGGCATAACACGATAGGCAAAGATGCCATCTTCAGTAGCAAAGGCTGTCTTGTGTTGATCCTTTGGATCAATTGACACTTGATTGTAACCGGAGAATCCATCCAAGAAACTATATGCCTTTTTTCTTGCAACACATTCCAAAACATGATCCGTGATTGGAAGTGGGTAATGATCACGTACAGTAGCTGCATTTACCTTCTTGAGGTTTACACATACTCAAAGTTTTCCATTTTTCTTGGGCACCACTACAATAGGGGAAACCCATTCAGTGTGTTCTATCTCATAGATAAATTTTGCCTCTAAGAGCTTGTCTATTTCTTCTTTTATCTTTCGTACAAAATTCTCATTGTAAGTATAAGGATGTTGCTTGGAAGGCTTTGCATCCTCTCGCAATGGAATTGTATGCTGACATATGCTTGGATCAACTCCTTTGAGGTCTTTATAACTCCAAGCAAAAACATCGCGATACTCCTTTATTGTTTGAATTAATAACTTCTCCTCATCTAAGGACAAGTCTGTGGCAATCCACACATAGCGAGGCTCTTTTCCTGGCTGAGCGATATCAAATTTTTTTGCATCTTCTAGACCATCATATGAAACCCCTGGCATGCTTGGCTTTTGTCGCATGGGCTGTTGAAGAACAATTTTCCAATCTTGAAGAGTGTACTGTGTGAAGTTGGGGGGAACATTGAGACCTTGTTCTTGTCCACTTGAGTCATCACTAATTGAAGACCATGCGGTTTTGAGCTCTCTTTTGCAATCTGCATCAGAGTTTTTCGTTCAACCTTTATCTTTGCACTTTCGACACTCTCTTTTGAGACTTGAGTTTTTGTTTTGGTCTCTTTGTTTTTTTACGATTTTTGCTAAGAGTTTTTAGCTTTTCTCCTGGTTGGAATCCATTTGATCGTTTTACTTGGTCTTTGATACTATCTTGTGCTTGGACATAGTATAGATATCCATTCTTTCCTGAGAAGTGAGGTGGTGGTCGAGAATGTTCATTCTTAAACTCCTCGTCTTCTTTTTGTATTCTCTCACATCGTTCCCTCTCATCTTGTTTACGGATTCTGATCTTATGACTCTTACAACATTTAAATTTAGGTCAGCTTCGAGGGATCTCTACTTGAACCTCCCTTCCTCTCAAGAGTAGGCGTGCCTTTCCTAACTCTTCCTCGGGTATTATCACATCATCATCAAAATCAGAGTCCCATCCATCTTCCTTATCAGCATCATTAGCAGATTCGAGTGTTAAATCCTCCACTGGGACTTCCTCTACATGCAGTGCTGTTGTGGATGCATCCCCATAGTACAAATCATCTAGAAGGTCACATGGTTGTACCATTCGTATAGGAATAATGTCATATCCATCTGAGTCACAAAATTGAATTGGCTTAGGTAAAGCACATGTCGATAATGTTGCAAGGACATGACTCCATTCTAGGGGATCAATTAAGTGCTCAGGGAAGGGTTGTGGAATGTATGGCTCATCTGATACACTCGATTACCCTTAAGTCTCTCAGTGTTGAAATCCTTATATGAGGCTCCACACATCCACAGATCTTCTCGCCCATCTGACAATGTAACTCTTGAGCCCTCAGATGAAGCAGAATCAAACTCATATATTGGAGACCGCGTTGTCGTGACATGGGCGGTATCGCTGGGCAAGTGCGAGACTTCTGGCAGTGAGAGTCGTTTCAAATCCCAGCAAGGAAACAGAATATATATCTCTTCAAGGGGCACCACCAGCAGAAGCTGGAACCATAATATTTACATACCAAATCTAAGCAAGACATATGAGTTGTACCAAAAACCATCATAAGCATCATGTTCAAACCAAAATCCAAGGTTGATAACATTATAACATGTCATAAAACTCAAAACATCAAACCCCACAAAAACATCTCATAGGTTTTAGCACTCCAGAAAATCAACTCATGGCATATACATCCAAGACTCATGGCCAACCATCATATGGTTCCAAAACCCAACTCCACATGGTATTGTGTTCCTATGATCCTTGTAGTAACCATTTCCACCTTGGACCAGCCAAGTATCATTATAGACATCCTTGTATGATGATAACCCACAAAATCAGCCTCTATGAGACTCTATAAACCTGCGCTTATGTCCCCATATGCAAAATTCTTCCTGTCAAGAACAAAGTAATTGGGTACTACAAATCTGCGCTTACTCAATTTGCATGCACCAGCCTCTTTCCAAGATAGTCACCTCTTTGTTGGCAGTGCATACCATCACACCCCTTGGTATTTTGAACAGCCATTTTGAAGAGCTGTACTCCCTTACTCAGCACGAACAGTCGCTCCATTTCATGAGATAGCCACCATAATTACACCAAGCCTTCTTCACCTCTGCAGCATGCTCCTCGAAGGTGCTGGTCTTCCTCTACATGCAGTTCTCGGTGGTTTCATCTCTACAGAACTTCCAGCATGCAAATTTTTCAAGATGTGCTTATAATATTAAGCTTTCAATTCTGAGTAAAACCAATCCCTACAAGCCTTGAACAGAACATCTATCCCCAAAACTATATTCTCTGCAAATTTTATATTCTGGTTCCCTTCTGCACTCCCCTTCCCCCAAATTTCAATGCGCCGCCCTGGTTATTACAGAATCCCGCGGGCAAAATTGGGGATTCGACGCTTTTGCAACTATAATTTTGCCTTCCTAATTCGATCAGGCTGCGCCCCCTAATTTGATCAGGCTGCTGCGCCCCCTTCATTTTCTCCATTTCTTAAGGTTGATAAGCATCAACATTTTTTTTGGGCTTATTTACACCAAGACTCATAAGGGGTAATTCCCACGCATTGACCAAAGATTCTTGACATCCTTTTTCACATGTCTCCATCACCATGTAGTCATGATGACCATGGCCATATCCATGCCATTTTGAACCTCAATCAAATGCCACTATCATCTCAAGCATGATTTCTGAGCATTTTACCATCTCATGGGGCCAAGAAAAGCTGTTAAATACTCAAGCAAAATCCAAACCTATGTACAAAGGCACAAGGACTTCAGCTAGCCCCCAAGGATCACCATAAGCATAAAAACTCCACGATTCACACCACACTCATGTAGTGAGGCTTCGAGACCTGGCTCACCTTCAGCTCGTCATTAAGATCCACATATATCTGGATGTTGTCTTCATCTTCTACATTACCAGGAAGATCATCTTCTACATTACCAAGAAGATCATCCTCTTCCTCTTCAACCATATCCATGCTATCACTATCAAGCCTCTCATCTTGAGTCTCCTGCGAATCAAAAGGATCACTGTCATGCCTTCTTTTAAACATCTTGATCCTTTTGCCTGCTATACAAGATTCTTTATCTCTGTACCATCAAGCTCACACAGGGTATACGTGGCATTTCCATGCACATGCTTGACAATGTAAGGGCCAAACCATCTTTTTGCAAACTTCCTTTGCACAGTGAACTGGTTGTCAAGACTACTATCATACATTAGGACCCAATCACCTTCTTCAATGGGTTTTGGCCGGAGTCTGTGTCTTCTATCAAATCTTTCTTTATTTTTCAACCTTGCATCTTTCAAACGAGCTTTAGCAAGCTCTACATCTTCAGGCCTTCTCTCCAACTGCCTCATTCGCAATGCAAGGAGGTCTTCCCTATTCAATTCTTCCACCCAGGGTAATACATTCCAAGTTGGGACTACTTCTTCAACTGGCATTACCGGCTTTTGACCATACATTAATTCTGTAGGCATGTATCCTGTCACTGAGCTATGAGTTGTACGGTCAGCCCATAAAGCATATGGTAGCAGCCTTGGCCACTCCCGCATTCTTCCTCTGCATGCCTTAGTACTACAAAGATGCCCCACGATTAGTACTTCACCAACCCCAAACACTGATTTCAATCCAGACAAAGTATGATTCACCTCTTCAAGCCTGGATAGAATTTTATCACAATCTTTTATATGATTTGCCACAAACTTGCGGCACCCTTTCGAATCCAAATCCCCATCTTTATCTTTTTCATCACAGCCTTTTATGGGCACATCATCCAGAAAAGGCATAGTTATTTGTGGTATGAAGTCTCGTAAGACTTTATTCATTCCATTCATCATATGCGCCACTGAGTTGGTGGCTCCCTGTGGTAACAAGGTGCACATCCTTACCAAACCCAAAGGAGTTTTCATTGTGGTCATGTCCCTGCTTTGTATATCCAGCTGGAACTGATCATATCCCAAATACAGATCACCCATAGAGTATATAGCTTTCCCCGCAAATGCTTCTGCAAACTCGTCCACAATCGGACCTGTTCCCACATTCCTGATTGTGACCTTGTTTACAGGTTGCATGTCTTGAATGAAGCGCAATGCTCCATTTTTCTTTGGCACGGTAAACCATCTGTTGGAGTATGGAGTGCATGATGGCTCCAAAATTCCCATCCTGATCTTTTCTTTTAGTAATTCCATCAGCTTTGGCAAGAGAGATTTTGGTACTGGAATAGGGCAAGTTCCAGGGCACATGTGGAACAGTGAAGATCACCATTGGCGCTATTACGCTTGGATCAACACATCCTATCTGATGCGGCTGAAAAGCAAAGGCCTTCCCATGTTTTACAAGCATCTCCTCAAAGCATTCCTTTTCAACTGGTAACAGGAAATCCTTGTCGCCGATCTTCAGCTCTTTTAGGGTTTCCTGTGTAAACTTATGCCCAATTTTCTTTGGATCTCTGAGATTCGGTTGCATAGAGGCTTCATCTATCTTCTCCTTGCTTTCTGGTGGGACAGGGGCACGGCAACTGGTTTCACCTTCTTTGCAACCGTTTTATACTTTGTATCAACACGAGCATCCATCTCACAATACATGTTTTTACATTCCATTCCCTCAAATTCCTGGATTATATCATACATCCCCACAGATGACACTTTTACCATCTCATTCCCACCCTGTAAGCATGCGCTTTCCATGGCAAAAAGCTCACCCATAGTATCCACAAATGACACCTCGTCAAGCACACCTGAAATAAACTCATTTTTCTCCAAAAGACCACACTGCTCAAGACTTTTTTGTACATATCGATGTATACCTCGCTTCAAATCCTTGCTTTTTACAAAGACTATTGACCCATAGCTAGAGAATCTTTGAAAGTTTGCAGAAAAGTTATTTACATTGATTGAGTCCTGCGAGAACTCATTGCCCCTTGTACCATTGCAATCCCGCTTTACAATGGCACCTGGCCAAAATCCCTCATCTCCCTGTAGTTCATGAATTCTCTGTTTATCTTTGGGAGTGACTGTTCTCGAAGAGACTCGCGGTTCCTTTCATGGTTGATGCAAACTATCAAGAACTGAACAGCTTTCTTGCCATCTTTGCTCCTTATTCTTGCATACGCCGAGCCATCGTCCAAGACTTTTGTCTCCATCCTCACAGCTGTAATATAGGGTTGCCCAAGGATAAGGGGATACGATGACATCTCCTGGACGAAGAAGTTCTGGTCATCTTTCACATCCCCTATAGTTACCCTTACGTTTGGATAGGCTGCATAGAGCTCTCCAGATGAGTTATTAGCCGCCTTAATCATCCACCCGTGATCTACATCCATTGGCCACTTACATTTGTTGTAGAGGTTTTTAGCCATAAGATTTATTTCAGACCCATGGTCGATTAGAGCGACATATGACTCTTCCAAGTCTCCTATCTTGACAAGGGTTTCCGTGGTGGCCCTTGCCAAATGGTTCCTGGAGTAATGACTTTTTGCAAGAACTTCTTTTTCATCACCCTCATCCACAAAGCGCACTTGTCGTGCCCCTCCAGTAGAGTGACTGCATTCCACCACATTCTCTCTCTCTTCCTTTTGTTGTACCTGTACTCCATGAGTCTTGGAAGTGCTTGTCTCCCCCTATGATGGAATAGATTCAATTATGGACTACCTTTTCCTTCGTATAATATTAATTATCTCATCATGGAATTCTTTCTTTGCAATCCCCAAGACTTCCCCTATGTAAATTCCACCCTATTGTTTAGAATCCTCTCTTCTAGCACCTTTTTTTTGAGGTCCGTTTGCGGCTTCAATATCGGATTGGAGCTTGTAGAGCAGACTTTTCCCTTTACCCTTCTCCTTCTCATGCTTCATCTTTGCTAGCTCTTCTTCCATTGATACTTCCTGTGGAGGCTGGTTTTGCGGCGGGGAGGCACATGTGATGGCCCAGGGTCCTTCTTTCCACTACCACGGGTGACCCTTTTTGATGGCCCTCCTTCCTCATTTTCCCTCTTACGCTTTTCCTCAACCTGTGCCTCATTATTCTGGCATTTTGCAATATAGGCATGAATAGATAGAGAATCCACAGGTTCTTCCCAGCCAGTCTCAAGACGTATACAGTCTCCTGCCTCGTGCAAAGCCTGCTTAGACACCTTCTTTGATGCAATTAGCTCCATTGTTGATGGCCAAAAATCTTCATTCTCATAGTCTTCATCCTTCTCAGATTCTCGCTTTGATTGACTGGCCTTTAACCCATAGGTTGCTGCCTCAACCATAGAGATGGCATGGCTGGCAGCCATATCTTTAACCAGTTTTTTCATCCCTCCTTTTCCAAAGTTTGTGTTTAACAGAAGACCAGTCTTTGTAAGGTGGATTTTTCCATCTTTGAAAAATACAAGTTGGTTTCTGAGGGCTTCCTTATAGCTGGCACAGTCTTTTTTCACATGTTCTGGGTCATCACACCATATACATTTGAATGTAAACCCTTCCTTGCTTTGAGGCTTTTGCATAGAAGCCTGCCCTAATGGTAGCCCTTTTTCCTCAATCCTGGACATCTTCAACTTTAGGTCTCATATGCCCTTAATAAGCTCATCCATCGGCCCTTCTACCTTTGGGATTGTAGCAGAGCAGGTTTTGGTAGATTCTCAGGGGTAACAGTTATAGGAGTTGCCGAGCTCATCACCATTTTATCCCTCCTTCGCTGCCGCTTTGCTAGCATGGTGCGACATCAGTCCAATCATTCTTTAATCCCTGCTCTGTATCCTTATCCTCAAGGAGAATTTCCAGTTTTTCTTGGAGATCTTTCCCAGCTGCTTGTAAGAAGAGCTCTATTTTTTCCCTGTCTAAGGTTGTGCGTTCTATCCTTGACAGCTGGGCATAGCGCTTCTCAAACTCTCTTAGCAACTCTGTGGCAGAAATTCCAATTTTGGGTTTTGTAACCCACTCCAAGAAAGTTCGCTTAGTCACCCGCTCGGAATCCTCCATGAAATAATCATCCTTCAAAGCAAGCTTGAACTCCTCCCAATTTCTGCCACCATGTGCTGCCTGTAATCCTCTTATGCGCTCTCTTATTTCGGGAACACATACCAGTTCAAAGCTACGAACCATATCCTCCTCAGTCACCCTGTTTAGCTCCATTTCCTTCGTGTAATTGCGCAGGTACTTTGTGATGTCTTTACCATCAAATTGATCCACCTTTTTCACGATTGACTGCAGTGCTTTAGTCGTGGAAATTTGCCCCCTCTTAGCCTCTTGCTGTTGTTGCATATACATAGTAAACATCTGAAACATTTGCATAACCCCAGGGTCAAAACGAACCCCTTGTCCCTCAGGATTCTCAGCCATAGCTTACACTGTGTATTTCACCACTAACTCTCACCCCAGCAGTTTCACGTCGGGTTCACCAATGCTGTCGTGACGAGGGCGGTATCGCTGGGCAAGTGCAAGACCTCTATCTGTGAGAGTCGTTTCAAATCCCAGCAAGAAAATAGAATATATATCTCTTCAAGGGGCACCACCAGCAGAAGCTGGAACCATAATATTTACATACCAAATCTCAGCAAGACATATGAGTTGTACCAAAAACCATCATAAGCATCATGGTTCAAACCAAAATCCAAGGTTGATAACATTATAACCTGTCATAAAACTCAAAACATCAAACCCTAGGAAAACATCTCATAGGTTTTAGCACTCCAGAAAATCAACTCATGGCATATACATCCAAGACTCATGGCCAACCATCATATGGTTCCAAAACCCAACTCCACATGGTATTGTGTTCCTATGATCCTTGTAGTAACCATTTCCACCTTGGACCAGCCAAGTATCATTATAGACATCCTTGTATGATGATAACCCACAAAATCAGCCTCTATGAGCCTCTATAAACCTGCACTTACGTCCCCATATGCAAAATTCTTCCTGTCAAGAACAAAGTAATTGGGTACTGCAAATCTGCGCTTACTCAATTTGCATGCACCAGCCTCTTTCCAAGATAGTCACCTCTTTGTTGGTAGTGCATACCATCACACCCCTTGGTATTCTGAACAGCCATTTTGAAGAGCTGTACTCCCTTACTCATCAGCACACGAACAGCCGCTCCATTTCATGAGATAGCCACCATAATTACACCAAGCCTTCTTCACCTCTGCAGCATGCTCCTCGAAGGTGCTAGTCTTCCTCTGCAGTTCTCGGTGGTTTCATCTCTGCAAAACTTCCAGCATGCAAATTTTTCAAGATGTGCTTATAATATTAAGCTTTCAATTCTGAGTAAAACCAATCCCTACAAGCCTTGAACAGAACATCTATCCCCAAAACTATATTCTCTGCAAATTTTATATTCTGGTTTCCTTCTGCACTCCCCTTCCCCCAAATTTCAATGCGTCGCCCTGGTTATTTCAGAATCCCGCAGGCAAATCGGAGATTCGACGCTTTTGCAGCTATAATTTTGCCTTCCTAATTCGATCAGGCTGCGCCCCCTAATTTGATCAGGATACGCCCCCTTCATTTTCTCCATTTCTTAAGGTTGATAAGCATCAACATTTTTTTTTGGGCTTATTTACACCAAGACTCATAAGGGATAATTCCCACGCATTGACCAAAGATTCTTGACATCCTCTTTCACATGTCTCCGTCACCATGTAGTCATGACCATGGCCATATCCATGCCATTTTGAACCTCAATCAAATGCCACTATCATCTCAAGCATGATTTCTGAGCATTTTACCATCTCGTGGAGCCAAGAAAAGCTGTTAAATACTCAAGCAAAATCCAAACCTGTGTACAAAGGCACAGGGGCTTCTGCTAGCCCCCAAGGTTCACCATAAGCATAAAAACTCCACAATTCACACCACACTTACTGAGGCTTTGAGACCTGGCTCAACTTTAGCTCATCTTATTGAACCTCATTTACAATATGAACATATGTACATGGGCATCATATAATGACTCAAGTCATGGCACTTAATCCCGTGCATCTGAATTTGTATTTAATGGCCTCACATGCATGGTTTCACACCATAGACGTGCCATGGCACGACAGCGTTACATCCCGATATGAGTGATTCTTTAGGTTGACCCTTGATGACACAAAATCATGTCGGAGGTACAAAAAATTGTATCCCCAATCTTGAATCATTTGAAATTGTCGCATGAATGGTCTACCCAATATCACTTCATAGTTTGGATGCTTTCCAAAATCCACTACTGCAAATGTGTGCTCATATTCAATCCCACATGTGGTGACCAATATGTTCTCTAGCAGCCCAATGGGATGTTCTAAGCTTCCATCTGCTAGCTGCAAGCGCATTCTGGTACTCCGAATAGTTGGTTTGCCCCCACTTTTCCCAAATGGACCTTGTCACAATGCCCACTCCTACACCACTATCAACTATTGCAGTTGAAGATACTTTTCACACTTCTAATGGGAGGGTAGCATTTCCCTGATCGTCCTCACAAAATTTTCCTACTTTGTTGAGAGGAATTTGTTGATAGGAACTGGCATAACATGCTTTGTCTCAGGGTGTATAGTACATTGATGGTGACCCTTTTGTAGCAATACCTACTCTGACAAACATGTGGCAATATCATTCCACAACTCTGGTCGAAGCTTTATCAAATCAATCAAAGATAAGGTACAAGCCACTGGTGCTGACAAAGTAGCTTGCACGATACCCATATCCATCTCCTTTGTCAACCTTCTATGCATGGAGGGTATCCTCAAGGTTTGAGAACAGTTCTCATATTCTCCCAAATAAGATGGTAAGGTTTTCATTGTATGCTTACTTCTCTAGGAGAAACAATTGTTTGAACTTCCCTCTGGATGCTTGGGCGTCTTAAGTTGTTTTCTGTGCCCCCGGTAAAATCCACTTCAGAGAATGGAGGTGAAATAATAGAGGACATATTCTCATTAACTTTCTCATGAACTGCTGCCCACATCTCATTTGCCATGTCCTCGCGTTAGCATCAATAACTTCATCATTGCATGGGAAGGCAAGACTAGGTGGTGGCAGAATGCCTTCTTTCAATGGGGTGTCAATTGGTGCAGACTTCTCTCTATGTGAGATCAGCTCACTTTTCATTTTCCAACTTGATGACACTTCTGGTATGGTTTCTAATGTTGGCTTAAGAGAAGTGGGGCCCCGAGGGATAGGTGGAGGTGGGCCCTCAAGTATTGATTGAGCTTTCCTAATGAGTTGCTGATGTACAGCTAGATTAATCTTCTCCTCACGCGGGTTTGGGTATTCTTGAAGCTTCTTGGGTAGCTCAGATAAAGCTGCAAGATAAAGCTGCAATGTGACTTCTATGAGCATCAATGATGGCATCTAGAGTCTTGTTCACCTTATCCACAAAAACAGAACCCCCTGAACGATCCTCGGTTGTAATAGCCTCATCTTGTTTAGCACTAAGCCGAGGTTGAGGTTGATGCTCCTCATGCACTTCTTGGGATGTAAAAGCTCGATACTTCATGTTTTGTTTAGAGACTTCTTGAGAACTAGTGGATGCACTCTTAGTTTGCTTGTTGCGGTTCTTTTTCCTCCTAGTGGTCCTTTTTCTATTAGAATGTAGGGTCTTGTCCACTAGATTTACCTTTGCATTCCTAGTTCGAGGTGTCTCATCAGTTTGCATTTCGGCATTTCGTGTCTGTGATCTAGTCATGACTCTAAGTGGCATGACATCCTCATTCTCTGATGAAGGTGGCGATGGAATTGCCTCTACAAAGTTGAGTGAGAGCTTTGGTTGAGAGGTGCCTTCCTCATGTGGTTTCAGCAACCAATCCTTTGGAAAGTGTTCTACACAACACCCTAGACAATATCTTTGAATTGGTGGAAACTGTGGTACTGTTGTATTGGATCGAGCTGCTTGCCTTTGGCGATGTGGACAATCTCGAGCCCAATGGGCTTCTCCTCACTCATAACAGGGGCCCATTAGTTTGGCTTCTACTTTCCTCTGCTACCATTGACCTAAGGGGCCTGAAGTCCTGGGTTGGTAGCCGCCTAGCAACATTAAAGAATTTTGTTTCCCTGGTTAAGCCTCCACCCCAGTGCTTGGCTTGGATATGCGGGACTTTCAAAGAGATTTTCCTTGGATGAATATGATGCATATTCCTCCTCCACATAGCTTGGGTTTACCAAGTCTCTACACATATTTGAATTGTCGTAGTCAACAAACCTCACAGGAGCAGTCCCAGGAGAGCAGGAGGTTGAGCTCGAAGTATAGGTCGTGCTTGCTCTTGTGCCATCGGTGGCTTACGTTCAAAATTAGTATACTGTTGATGCATTTGTGGAGCCACTGCACCCCTTTGCTACTCACGCTGCTATCTCATTCTTGCAATGCGAGTACATTCCTGTGTGGTGTGGGTATAATTCCAAGCACAGGCCTGGCACCACTTCTTTGTGGGTTGGTTTGTGACTAGAGGAGAAAAGGTATTACATTCTTCGATTTTATGGTTACCGCCACATCCTCCACAAAGATGAGGACCTGTAGGTCGTACACTCCTCATTCGTTGGCTGCTGTTGTTGTGGTGGTGCATGGGTGGGCGATAGGTTTGTCCCAATCTTCTTAGTGCTAGGTTAGCTATCTGGTCTGGATTTACTAGTGCGCTAGACCCTGAACTTTGGTCATCACCCCATTGATCTCTAGGTTGCACCTCAGGGCCACTACCATCTTGGAATTTGAAGTTATCTGTGAAATCCATAGCATCATGGCAACACTCATCGAAATTTGTATGCTTCTTTGCATAGAGATGTGTGTGCAGTGTTGAATTTTTGAGTCCTTTTAAGAAGAGAGAAATTAATCGACTCTGGGTGGGCTTCTCATCTTCTGGGCAACGATTAATGTACTGCTTCATCCTATTTACATAGTCTTTAACACTCTCAGTCTCGCCTTGCTTGAAAGAGTAGATGTTTGCTACTGTGTCATGCTGAATCCCCATCAAGGAAAAAGCAGCAATGAATCTCTCTTCCAAAACTCGTAAAGAAGATTTGTCTAAAGCCTCTAGTGCCTGAAACCAAGCAAGGGCCTTTCCCTCAAGAGTGAGCCCAAATCCTTCAATTTGCGTATGCTTGTCAATCACTTGCTCAGCTCGAACTGCTTGCCTAAATGCTGCTACATGGTCATATGGATCACTTGCTCAGCTCGAACTGCTTGCCTAAATGCTGCTACATGGTCATATGGATCTCCCGACCCTTCGTACTTCTTTACCAGTTTCCGAAGAGTTGATGGCCTTACTCGTCTTGAATACTCATCATCTGGCCTACAGCCTCTCACTCTCAGTGGTTCCTCTCTTTGTTGGTAAGGTGGTGCATACGCATCCCAAATTGGTGTGAGTCCCCTATTACCTGCCTCACCAAACTCCTCCAAAGATCTTGTTACCCGCATTTCAGAAGGTGCATTTATGGGAGGCCGAGTTGGTTCCCCTACCCTCCGATTGTCATCATGTGAGAGAAACGTTGTTGTGGTGTGATCTGTGGTTGCAGTTTTGGTGTAGGATAATATCTTGGTACTAGAGTTGGGCTACTTGCAGTGGTCCACTTTGATGTTGAGGGTCTCTCTCTAGTGAACTCTCGTAGGGGAGGAGCATTAGTTTCTCTAAGAAAGGCTGTCTCTCCTGGTTTAGCTGTATTAGTTGAGAATACTGCCATGAATAACGATTGTCCTCTCCACGTGAGCTCACAAATCTCCTTCCAACCTAAGGTTCGGTATTAATTGGCCCATTTATCAACGATTCGGTTCTTATATCTTGCAAGCTTCTCGACTACCACCACAAGTATTAGTTGAGAATACTTCCATGAATAACGGTTGTCCTCTCCACGTGAGCTCACGAATCTCCTTCCAATCTAAGGTTCGGTATTGATTGGCCCATTTATCAACGATTTGGTTCTTGTATCCTGCAAGCTTCTCGACTACCACCACAAGTGCTAGAGGAAGATCTAGCTCTAGCAATCTAGTTGTGGCATAATATCCTTCTAAAGAGTCCTTATAGACTTCTTGAAGTGGGTCATCCTGAAAGACTTTTGTCACTGGAATTTGTCGTACAAACTCCCATTGGTTCTCAGCCCCCTGATCCATTTTGCTCTTGCCTTTCTTATCCCTTTCCAAATTTAGATCTACAAAGAGTAAATCATCTATGGATGGCTTTGAGGACTAGGAATTGGATGGTCCAGGCATGTCCAGCTCAATGAGCCAATCATCTCTAGACTCCCTTGCTCCGGAAGGCTTTGATAAGTCTAGGAACTCACTCTTAGAGAGCCCCCCTAATTTGTCTACATTCTCTGGATGATAGGTGACTTCGTATAGCGAACACCATCTCCACCCATGTACATGTTACCCTGGTCATTGACTAGAGGTGCTCTATCAAGCTCTGAGAAAAAGTCTATAATCTTAACGAGATACCGTTGTTGTGGATCCCTAAAGATCTCAGCTCCTTGAGCATTCCTGTAGACATATTGAAGTCTCACATTGAGTGGTAACCTCCCATGATGTCGGCTTTAAATGGATTAAAAGATCTTGTGGGTTTCCTATTTGGGGCTAAGGGATGACTATTTGACGGCCCTAGATTGTCCATAGATAATGAGCGAGTTGTCCTGGAAAGGGTATCAGATTGGGATTCAGAAAAGGTTTCAGCAATATCTGCCAAATTTCCTACCGATTGGGTTCCACTTTCCTGCGTAGGTACTCTAGAAGGTGCCCTAGACCCTATGGCAGTGTCTATATGACGTCCCGACCGTAAGTGCATAAGGTCAAATTTTAAGGGTTTTTTTAATTTAATTTTTTTAAAAAAAAAATCTAAAAATTTTCAAGCTGGCTCAAACTTTGCCAGAACCCATTTTGAACCCCCGCGAACACATTAGGCCAAAAAATAGCGTATTTCTCAGGATCGAAAATCGCCTAAAATTTACGAGTTTCCCATACTGACTCACTATGGGAAAATGGTTCCGGGACAAAGTTAGATAACCTCCTAATTTTTTGCGACAGAAAAAATTATATATATATATATATATTTGCACCCCCTTATCCGGTGCGGTGGTGCGGTGTACACACTCACAAAAACCCTAGAAGAGAACACACAAGGTGAGAGGTGGAAAATTCTTCTTCTTCTTCACACAACAAAAGAGGTCTACAAAGAAGATAAAGTGACCAACACACATAATAAAGTATATACGAAGCGGTCCATAATGTGAACACACTAAGAGGAGTGGGTAGATGTGGACTAGTCGATGTAGTCCAGTTGTAGAATCTCTGGGAAAGATATGTCGGTGCCAGTTACCAAACCTACCAGTGATATAAATGTCAAATAATCATGCGGGCGCCTCATGAGTGTCAGCTTATGTTGAGCTTCACATCGCAACACTCCCCCTCAAGCTCAACTCTAGCTCATGAACTCCAAGCATATCTCAAAACTTGTTGAGCTTCTTAGCTCCCAAGGCCTTTGTGAAGATGTCAGCGACCTGATCATGTGTGTTGATGTAGCCCAAGTCTATGTCGCCTACCAAGACTCTCTCCCTGAGTGATGAAGTGGTAATATACCTCAATGTGTTTCATCCGCGCATGAAAAATTGGGTTCTTAGGCACCTGTATACTACTAAGATCATCAGAATACATGACAACATTTCTCTCCACATATAACCCCAAATCAGAAGTAGCTTGCATAACCAAGCTACCTTACATGCTACCACTAGAGCTCCTATGTACTCTGCCTCTGTACTCGACAAGGCAACTGTGGATTGCCCAATAGCTATGTGGCATATTCTTCTCAACCATCAATGATCGTGCTATCTCTGCACTGTGCTTTTTTTCTGCTCAGCAACTCCATTTTGCTACGGAGTGTATCTACATGTAAATTATCTCTGAATGCCATTCTTTCGCAAGAATTCAGAGAACTCAGTGGAGAAGTATTCTCCCCCTCCATTTGACCTTACACACTTCACATGATTTCCTCTCTATTTTTCAACCATACCTCTGAAATTCTAAAAATGAGTGAACACTTCACTCTTCTCCTTCTTGAAGTACACCCACATTTTCCTCATGTGGTCTCATCAATGAGTGTTACGTAGTACCTATAGCCACCCATAGACATAGTGTCATGTGAAAATACATGTTTTTTTTGCTTTCCAAATTGACATGCTTCACAAATTTTTTGCATACCTTCAACTTTAAAGTTAGGCAGCCCTGTCACACAATTTCTTTAGTCTACATAGACTTCATTCTTTGCACATTTACATGCCCCATTCTCTTATATCAAATGTCTGTATCTGCAACAACTGCTGAACTATTTGCAAACATTGCAATACTCACTTTTCAGGTATATTTACATTCAATGTGAACATTTTTCCCACTCTATTTCCTTTTGCCAACCAAGCTGCACTTATCTTTAAAGTCTTCTACATAGCAGCCATCAGCGTTCAACCGGACTTGCAAACCTTGCTCAATCATTTGGCCAACAGAAACCAGATTCTTTGTAATTTTTGAAACATTAAGTACTTTTGCAAGGTACTTCACCTTACCATCCTGCATAGACAATGGCACATCTCCAACATGGGCAATTGGATGAGGATTGTCATCCCTTGTTTCAACAAAACCTAGTGTTTCAAGACTCTTCATGTCCTTGAACCACTCACCATGACTTATCAATGTGTTCAAAGCACCTAAATAAACAAGCCATACATCATCTTTACATGCTGCTACATCATTTCCAAACACAGCATCAACCACATGTTGCATAACAAACAACCTCTCATTATCCTCATTATTTCTCCTAGAGGATGCGTAGTTGTTTTTCTGCACTTTTCCATTTCTCATGTCACTCTGCTTGTTATAGCAATCTACCTGCACATGCCGAGGCTTATCACAATAAAAACAACCTCGTGTATGATTACGCTGCCTTTGCCAATTACCACAACCTCTTTGGCTCCCCCTACCTCTAAACTGGCCTCTTTCACTTGTGTGTTGTTGTTGCGAATCCTGGTAATGTTGTTGCTACTACTTACCATAATTTTGATTACCTATTCGGCCACCACCTTGGCCATATCCATGACCTTTACCTCATCTTCTACCTGAACTTGTGTAGAAGGCTTGCTTCTCTGAACTGTTTTTGTTTTGTGAGGAGTGTTGATGTTCACCCAAGTTCTTCTCTTCAATGATCAACATTGACACCAAATCTATAAAGTTGGGAATGTTCTCCTGAGTGTGAATAGACATTTTGAACGCCTTGTATTGTGGCCCAAGACCACACAAACACACTTCCACCTTATCATCATCAACAGAAACACCAATTGATGCAATGGATTCCACAATGCCATTGATTCTTCAAAGCTTAATCATTCACGGACATATTCTTCTTCTCCACAGTATGAAGCTCATTCTTCAACTGAATCTTTCGTGCCTTACTGTTGGTTTCATACAGCTTCACCAAGGTGTCCCATGCCTCCTTAGGTGACTTCCCAGCCTGTATATGACCAATCATAGTGTCTTGTATGCTGATAGAAAGCCAATACATGACTTTTCTTGCTCCTTGATTCCAATCCTTGAACTCTTTTATATCTGTAGTAGTTCGATTAATCTCCGGTATCTTCGGTGCCTCCTCATGTTCACCTTTAATGTAGTCCTAGTAGTAACCTTTTCCCATCAGGAAATTTGTCAATATCTAAACCTCCAAGCATGGTAGTTGTTCTTGTCAAGATTCTCTAATAAAAATTTGGCTTATTCCAGCATTTTATATCTTGTCTACAGTAACACAATTTTACCAAAAATAGTACTCTTGTTTGACCTGCACCACAAACAGCTGTATTCTTTACAGCGGTACTATACTGCCCCCAAATTGTCACAACCAGTGATCTTAATTTGCATACATACACCCAATGACAACTTTGAGACCTTTTTACAATACACATAGTGTCTCCACAACAAATCGCCCTTCCTACAGCTCCAAAGAAGAGTTCTGTAGAGAATTGAAACTTATCTACAATGTTGGTGAATGCTTGCGAACTAAAAAATGGTGATCCAGACATGCTCGAAACGCATTTTTGGCCCAAAAATTGAAATCCAACAAAAAATATAGTTTCCCTATAGCTCTCCTCCCATGAGGAAAGCTCCTCAATCTAAGCTCGTTTTCCACTACCTCCCGAAGAGCTCCCAACAAGGGTGTAGTAACATACTCCAACATTTATGCAAACTCATCATCCCTAATATCTGAGTAGCCATGTGCATCATTATTCATAAGCATGTTAAATATAACATCTTGGGCCACTCCTATTTGAAACTGCTTTAGTGTAGTGAAAGAATTAAGAGCGACCCTACTTTTCACCTTCTCTTTCAAAATTTTATCAATGCATGTACTTATTCCTTCTCTATAAGGATGCACATGATTCCCATATGTATAGCACATCTACTTGTATTGTGATGATCTCTTGGTAGACAGTAATAGATAATGGCTAGGAATGTTTTCACACATTCAGGCATTTGATCACAATTGTAAGATTCCTCCCCAGCCTCTCAAAATGTCCAGCATCTTTCCCTGTAATCAATCCCTCTTCAGAAATATAAAAGACTTGTTTCTAACTGTTTTAACCTAGAGAGAGAATATTCAGATTTTTAATATTTTTGGATAGAAAATTATCTCATCTTATTAAAATAAGTTTCCCTGAAACAGAAATTCAAAAAGAACTTTCCAATGTGCAATTGGAATTAATTGGAATTGGGTATAAAGGACCTTAGCCTAAGGGTCTAGATTTTCAGAAATTTTTGGATTATGGTCCAATTAAGGTTCCTATGGGCCAATAGCATCAATCCATGTGTAGGGAGGAGATAAATCCAATTTGTAAACGAAGATACCCAAAAATGAGTAAATGCTCACATAAGATGAAGAGTTGAAAATGTACAAGGTTTATTAGTAAAAAACTATGAGCAATATTAAAAATATGAGATATTTTGGGTATCCAAAAATGAGTAAATGCTCACATAAGATGAAGAATTGAAAATGTACAAGGTTTATTAGTAAAAAACTATGAGCAATATTATAAATATGAGATATTTTGGGTATAATGATTCCATTTTGACACATATGTAAGGAAGGGGAGTTCTTTAAAAGGAGGTGCATATTTCACATAAGATGAAGAGTTGAAAATGTACAAGGTTTATTAGTAAAAAACTATGAGCAATATTAAAACTATGATTCCATTTTGACACATATGTAAGGAAGGGGAGTTCTTTAAAAGGAGGTGCATATTTCACATAAGATGAAGAGTTGAAAATGTACAAGGTTTATTAGTAAAAAACTATGAGCAATATTAAAAATATGAGATATTTGGATATAATGATTCCATTTTGACACATTTGTAAGGAAGGGGAGTTCTTTAAAGAAGGTGCATATTTCACATGCTTGAATGAGTTTTAAACTCATAAAAATTGAGATATTTCATCTCTCCTCTCTCCTCATTCAAGTCTAGTTCCAAAAAGTTAGCTTAACTGACCTAAAAATGGTCAAAAATTGACCAAACTGATTTGGAAAATTCTAGAATCAGTTTGTTTGGTTAGGAGCTCAATTTTTCCTATAAATAGAAGCCTCCCCCTTGTAGAAAAATATATAGTGTTTATGCATCGTTACTCTACTCCACCTAAGCCAAGAACTGTGAATTCATTAATATTTCACTAGTTTTTGGAGCTTCCCTCTTTCTTCAATTCCCATTAGTGGCTCCATCAACATACTTAACCAATTGATTGGTTGGGGGCCTCTACCATAAACAAAGAATCAAGCAATTTGTAAGGTAAATGGTGAATTTTGATCTTTTCTATAATTTCTCAAGGTTTCTCTCTTCTCAACCCCTCTCAAGCTTGAGAAGCTTAATTGGAATGGTTTTTGAATGCTATTAAAGTTAATTGATGAATGGTAGTGAAGAGTTACATAATTTGATGAATGCTATTGAAGTTAGTTAAGAGTTACAAAAATTTCCTTTTATATTTAATTCAAATGGTTTTTATGTAATTTCTCTCTCTCACTCAAGAAATGGTCATATCCATGACCCATTCTCAATCCAAATGAAGCTTTTCATAAAGCTTTTTCTTAATCCAAGATTAATCTATGCTTGAGGCCAAATTAATGGCTTTTTTCTATGCTTTTAGTTTATGTATTTCATGAATATTGATGATTCAATCCATTATGGATTATTGATCCAATTAGGGATCATTCTAATTATTTTCTTAATGATAAGCTTTATCCCTTAGAAAAAATGAGATTTATCAGTCATAGCAGCGGAGCTATGGCAAAATTTTTATAAAAATTACGCATAAAATAATTTCATTCAAAGCATGAAAAGAGGACTTCCTACCATATTCTAGGAATTATCATCCTAGATTAATTGAAAGATATTCATTGTAATTATAGAGAAATTGATTTTTATATTATGCATAATTGATTTTCATGCAGAGGTATGCATAAAAGATTATTATTTTAACGTAAAAGTGTTACTTTTATCATAATTAGATTTCATGCATAGAGGTATGCATAAAAGATTATTATTTAAATGTAAAAGTGTTACTTTTATCTTATTTGAATTTCATGCATAGAGGTATGCATAAAAAATGATTATTTTATTATAAAAGTGTTACTTTTATCATATTTGAATTTCATGCATAGAGGTATGCATAAAAGATGATTATTTTATTATAAAAGTGTTACTTTTATCATATTTGAATTTCATGCATAGAGGTATGCATAAAAGATGATTATTTTATTATAAAAGTGTTACTTTTATCATATTTGAATTTCATGCATAGAGGTATGCATAAAAGATGATTATTTTATTATAAAAGTGTTACTTTTGTCACAATTGAATTTCATGCATAGAGGTATGTATAAAAGTTGATTATTTTATTATAAAAGTGTTACTTTTATCATAATTGAATTTCATGCATAGAGGTATGCATAAAAGATATTCTTTTTATACTAAAAGTATGATTTTCATCATAAATGGATTTTATGCATAACTTAGATGCATAAGAGAAATTCTTTTATTCTAAAAGTGTAATTCCTACCAAATTGAATTTATGCATAAGAAGATGCATAAAAAATTGGATTTTTAATTCAAAAGTGTCATTCTCATCTAAATTGAATTTATGCATAGGAAGATGCATAAAAGATTGATTTTTAATTCAAAAAGTGTCATTCTCATCTAAATTGCATTTATGCATAGGAAGATGCATAAAAGATTGAATTTTAATTCAAAAGTGTCATTTTCATTTAAAATGAATTTACGCATAGGAAGATGCATAAAAGATTGATTTTATTCGGAAGTATTAATCTCCTTAAATGGAATTTATGCATAAATAAATGTGTAAAGAAATCTTATATCAAATATAAGAATTCTCTTGTATTCTATAAATAGATATGAGATGTGATAGGATGTGATAAGAGGTGTATAAGATGTGATAAGAGATGATAAGATGCTTATGAAATAAGTTAGGAGGTGATAAGATGAATTAAGATGTGATAAGATATGTATGGGATGAGGTAAGAAGTATATGTGATAGGATAAGATGTATATGGGTTGTGATAGGGCGAGAATGGATGTGATGTAAAAGATTAGATGTGAAGGCATATGGGGTTATATGAACGGAATGTGGAAATGGATGTATGTATGTGGATGTGTGGATGTGGAGATGGGAGTGTGGATGTATGAATGTGAAAATGGATGTATGCATGAAGATGTATATGCATAGATGTGAATGTGGATGTAGATGTATATGCATAGATGTGAATGTGAATGTGGATGTAGATGTGGATGTATATATGTGTGTGGATGTATAGATGTGAATGGGAATGTGGATGTGGATGTATGTATGTATATGGATGTAGATGTGGATGTATAGATGTGAATGGGAATGTGGATGTGGATGTATGTATGTATGTGGATGTGGATGTATGTATGTATGTGGATGTATAGATGTGAATGGGGATGTGGATGTGGATGTATGTATGTATGTGGATGTGGATGTATGAATGAGGACGTGATAATGGATGTATGCATGTAGATGTGGATATATGGATATGAATGTGATTGTGGATGTGGATGTATGGATGTAGATACGGATGTGGATGTATGATGTGAATGTGGATGTGGATGTGGATGTATGGATGTAGATACAGATGTGGATGTTGTTGAAATATACAAGTGAATAGGGTGTGTGTGGGAACAAGCTCTTGGATAGAGGCTGTAAAAGAGGAGATGTAATTGTGAAAGAACATGTGAAAAGGTTAGAAGAATCTACTAGGAGAGAATAATGGGTAGCATGAGAGAATTTAGGAGTGTGGAGATATTCAAGGAGATATTCAGGGAAAAGAGAAGAGGTGGAGAGAATCAGGCAAAAGGTGGAGATATTCAGGGAGTGAATCATGGAGAAATCAAGGGGATTTGATGCTTGATGTAAACACTATAAATTGAGGCATAGCCCTAATGAGAATTTGCTGGTTTTTGAGTATCCATGCCTACATTAATCTATTTGCTAATTATTCACTAATTACGTCTTAATCATTTCTTAATCACTTTGTTAATCATGTTGATTCTAGTGTATGATCCACCATAGCTCATCATTTTGCTCAAATTTCAACATGGTATCAGAGCCATGCCTAGAATCAACCAGATTTATGAGCCCATTAGTGAATTAATTAGGATTAGTAAAATAATGAGCAAAAAATCAATTTTTTAGTAAGCTTTCACTCTTCCCCTTCACCCCCAGCCAGTGGAGGGTCTCTAGCACTTAGCACACATCAAATTAGGTCACAATCTTCTAGCTCAAGCTAGCCAACATCCTTGGCTATAGGCTCAGCAAGACGGCGTAGCAAACCGCCAACGGACGAAGCAGATTTTACGTTTTTGGCCGGCGCATTTTTTCTGAAGCAAATTGAAGATTACTCCTTGCTCAAATCAAATCCTTCTAATTCCTCTTAGCCTAAGGGGTAATCAAGCATGCTCTAGAAGCTGGTGAAGACAGAAATCAATTTCATCAAGTCTACAGAGAGATCAAAGCTCTTCATCAAATCTGCAGGTGACTTTGGTAAAATAGAGATTAAGCTTTCAATATTTGGTCAAATCTTGTGTTTATTGGCTTAATCCTCTACTAGACTCATTGCTATTGATGCCTTTGAAAGCATTTGAGCTCATTTGAAGTGGAAGGCACCAGATCTGGACTCCCCGCATACTCTGTTTTCTACACACAAACCAGAGCATTAATTTGCTAATCAGTGATTAATCAGTGCTAATCACTATATTTTGGTGCAATTGAGGGTTCAAATTAACCATTAGGTATCTGATACATATCCCTATAACTTCAGATTGCAAATTGGAGTTGGTTTGATACTCCAACCATCCCGTACAAATTGGTTACCATTGATTTAATGTAATTTCTGGGAAAATTGTGCTGATAAAATTGTGAAAATCATCATTTTGCATTTAACCCTTGGTTAATGCCTGTAAATCTCACTCAAATTCAAGATTATTCACAGCCAGAGTTGCATTTGGAATGTGCATGAGAATGAATGCTATACGCATTATGTATTGGGCACATTTTATCAGTGTAAAAATGGGAACAGACACTGCCCTTGTCCAGATTAAGGCAAGAGGTAAGACCTCCCGCATAAATTTGGGTTTGCATTGCATAATGATACAAAATAAACATAAAAAGCCCAAAGGAGCTGTCAGCAAAACATTGAAACATGTTGCTCACATGGAGCAAAATGACCTGACGGACGAGCTCATGGCCCCAGCCATGAAAGAAGAAGAATATCTCTTCCCAAGAAGAGGATCCACACCAAGAAGAAAAGCTGAAGGAAGACATGGACACGAGAAGAGAAGCTGCCCCAAGAAGACTGAAAGAAGAGACGGACGCGTGGAGAGAAGCTGCCACGACAAGAAGACTGAAGACAAGAGAAGATGTGAGGCTCCAAAGAGTGAGGAGCCATGTGAAAATCTCTGAGAGAGAGAGAGAGAGAGAGAGAGAGCCCACAACCCAATGTAACCTGCCCCAATAAAGTAAAACCACCTCTCAGCCACCGATGATGTAGGCCACGTGGTAGATGTATGTGTGAGCACTTTAGTCAAGGTCACGGGCACTTATAGTAGCCTTGGACACATAGAGAGAGAGAGTGTCAAGGACTATGGAGTTTAGGGACTTGAGGCACTGGTCGCGGGCTGTCAAGTAAGAAAGAAACTTGATACAGGGTCCAGGTGTGCTGAGATAACTTGAGGGGAGGAGTAGACACTGGTCCCGGACTACCAAGTAAGGGGAGGCAAACTTGGTATAGGGTCTAGGTGTACTAGGAGTATTCACTTGAGGGGAGGTGTTGAAATATACAAGTAAATAGGGTGTGTGTGGGAACAAGCTCTTGGATAGAGGCTGTAAAAGAGGAGATGTAATTGTGAAAGAACCTGTGAAAAGGTTAGAAGAATCTACTGGGAGAGAATAATGGGTAGCATGAGAGAATTTAGGAGTGTGGAGATATTCTGGGAGATATTCAGGGAAAAGAGAAGAGGTGGAGAGAATCAGGCAAAAGGTGGAGATATTCAGGGAGTGAATCATGGAGAAATCAAGGGGATTTGATGCTTGATGTAAACACTATAAATTGAGGCATAGCCCTAATGAGAATTTGCTGGTTTTTGAGTATCCATGCCTACATTAATCTATCTGCTAATTATTCACTAATTACGTCTTAATCATTTCTTAATCACTTTGTTAATCATGTTGATTCTAGTGTATGATCCACCATAGCTCATCATTTTGCTCAAATTTCAACAGATGTATGTATGTGAATGTGGATGTATGAGCGAAGATGTGAAAATGGATATATGCATGTAGATGTGAATGTATGGATGTGAATGTGGAGATGGATGTGGATGTGGAGATGGATGTGGATGTATGGATGTGTATGTATGAATGTGGATATGGGATTGGATGTATGATGTGGATGTACGAACATGGATATGTATGTAGAATAATGAATGTGAATGTGTATGTGAAATAATGTGTCGTCTCGATATGGGTAAATGGATGAGAATGAATACACATTGAATGGAATGTGGAATAAGTAATATGGACTGAGGAGGGATAATGTGGTAAGATGAGAGTTCGATATAGAAACTGTATTTTGTGTGACTGTTTTATGTCAAGAATGCTGGGAAAGTATTTTGACCGTCTTGTGGATTAAGGTCATGAAGACCTAACTGATAAAGTTGCAACTGCTGACGGAGAGTCAATGGAGGACGTCTCGCGTAGCAAGGTCGACTGAGGTCTTGACCAGCCTCGGTTTGATTTAAATGGTGAGCTTCCGGTACGGTGGATGAGGGACCAAGGAAGCGGCCTATGAGTGAAGCGTTAGGTCACCTGCGAAGGATCCTAGAGGGTGCTGACCATACGGTGCTCGGGCTCTGGGTCACCGAAGATACCCACACGTGCGTCGTGGAAGATATTGGAACAAGGAATAAGAGTTGTTTTCTGAAACCGGGTATGGATCTGGTTGATTGACCTTACTGGTCCTCCAACGGATGAGTCCATGGCTCTTTTATATGGATCTGTGGGTTGATCTTGCTGATCTTCCACGGAGATTCCACTCTGTTATATGAATATATTGTCGGTTACTATGAGCTAGGAACTATGGAAAAGGCCCCTGAGTGAACAAGTGGTGAGCGTTCTGGTTGCCAATGATGCCATAAGTATACCGATGAATGAATGACTAGAAATAAGGATTCAACCAGAGACTATGAGAATGGTCATCAGTGACATAATGGTTTCATTAAAGGATTGTTTTAAAGTTAGCTGATGCTAAGAAAAAAGGCAATTTCATATTGGGTGTGTAAGTGGTGTGACTAGTTTTATGTTTGCATGAACTTCCGGCTAAGGGGCCTTGGAACTCTTTTCCTTGGTACCCGGGACAAAACCTAATCAAATTCTTAATTGGATCCCATCACTACAGTGGTTGGGAGGTTGGCTAACCCATGGGACTGGATGGGGTTAGGCTGGACTAATGGATCCGTAAATCGAGACTCAATTTCTGTTATTACGATAGATGAAGTAAGTCCTGGATAGTAATTGTTCTATGGATAGGAATCAACGACTGTGCCTCTTGATCGGGAAAAAAGCGTTGATCCCAATGATCCAAGTGCAAGTTTCTTCCCTGATCTGACCGAGTATCTTTATAGGTGCAGTCGGATCAGTTTGATCACTAATGGACTTGACTACGTTAGAGTAAAAAGTTATCCTGGAGGAATCGCCCGTGCTTTCCGGATAAGGGAAGTTTTTCCGGGTTCGGTTTTGGAAAAACCGACGGACTAGTCTTTTGTCCGGATATCCGTGGACGAGTCCCCGAGTGTGGGACCCTGCCTCACGCTAGAAGTGCTACTTCCGCTGCTAGTACCCCAAATCCGTTGCGCAGTGGGAACAGGGATCTCACAGTTGGTATCAGAGCTTTTTGGTTAATGAGGATCAACCGAGAAGCCAAATATATCAAAAATTTATCAAGAATCAAAAAGCTTGTAATTGTGTGATATAATTCATACAAATTGATATTCAATCTGAAAATTCATAAATTAGTAATTGGGTCTTCAAATGGAAGTACCGCAATTATATGGAACCCTGACTTGCTTGAGGCCTAGACATGATGGTATTTACCTTATAGTTCCAAGTATTATGATGACCCGTATATACAGAGGGTATAACTGCAGCTCTTTACCGGCAGTATATATGAGTAAATCCAAGACTTGAAATTATAAGCATTAATGCTATCCAGATGATGATTTCGAATGTGGTTGATACGATTTTAATTTTGTTTGAGAACTGATGAATTGATTTGGATTCTGATTGAAAAATGATGATTTCTGAAATTTAGTTGAAATATAATAACCTGAACAAAACTACAACGAGGATAAATGGGACGAGTCCCTGTGATGATAAATGATGATAATGATTTCAGCAAATCACTATGAGATTAGTGGATTGTGCTGTCAAATTGCTACTGTTAACACTTGACCGTTAGATCAAGTTAAGGGATGACAAATTGAGAACTTACTTGACTAAAATTCCCGTGGAGGAATGTTCAGAAGGAAATTTTTTGGTCTAATGGACCATTATCATGTTAAAGGTATGAATGATATGATCTAAATGAATTGTTATTTAATGATGAGTTCTAAGGGATATTTATCCCAGTATTGTGTTGGGTTGACCAGAATATAAGGAACCCTATAATAAAATTGGATCTTAAGAAAAAGAGTTGTCCTCTACCTTGCGAGATGACGACATCTCGCACTTTTTTAAGTGGGGTAGAATGTAAGATTCCTCCCCAGCCTTCGAGGTATACAGGAGTAAGAATCTCCCTTTTTGACCTTATAATTATTCCCTCTCTAAAATAAAAGAAAGATTCTGTTTAAAAAAAGGAAGACCCTCTCCCTAGAATACTTCTCAAGAGTCACGCCTGTTTTAAGGATTCAGAACAATGAGTTCAGAAGTGAAAATCGGTGTTTTGGATACCAAGGTTTTGGTTTTCATTCGAGTACAGCCCAAAAGAAGTTCTTTATCTCTTGGGGAGTATAAGAAGTTATCCCCCAGATATTGTGTCTTATATCTGAATTCAATGAAAGTAGGTGACGTAGCCTACAAGCTTCTTTTACCTCCTCATCTCAAAGTTCTTAATGTATTTCATAGAAATATGTGCCAAATCCAAATCATCGAAAGACGGTAAAACTTTAGTGACAAGATACCGTTGGCTTCTAAGTTACGCTAGTTCCTTCCTTTATATAAGTCGTAACTTTTACTTGTCGCTCACAGTAATCTTACTTCCATCGATCTCCCTTCTTCTTAATCTCCTTCATGGCTTAGCAACAGGAATTAGTTTTATCCATGATGATTTCTCACCTTCAAGACGCAAGCGAGTCTGTGAAGAAAGATTTTATAGAACAGTATGAGCACTCACTTTTTCCTCACCTAGGAACTTCTGTAGCTCAGACCAAATGGCGGACCTATCAAGACATAACTAGGGTAACACCCTGGGGTCAGCAGCACTTTTGTAACAACGTCCGCTTGGCCATGGTTATTGAAGCTTTGGGTTTGGGTCCCCGATACTACTACGTCATGAGATCAAGACATCTTGGGTTTTCTGAGCGGGTCTTCTTACTGGCGTGTTTTTTTCCTCATCTGAAGATATGCCTTTACCCCGTTTTTGGCTTGCCTCTCAGAGGTCCTTTTGTTAGATCACCTCATACCACTAAGATAGGTGCGGCAATAACCAACAAAATTATTCCCATAGATGAGTTACCTTATACGTGCGCAGCTTGTGAGTGCTGCTTTTGTGATCATATGATGGACGGACTTATGGAAGTGTAAAGAGTTCTTCTATCTTTACTGTATATGTTCCAAGAATGAATAAAGTTTAAGTTTTGTTCTTGTCTTGACCCTTACTCTCTTTGAGAATTTTTTAATTGGTGGTTAATCTTAATTAAAAATTTTATCTCAGTCTCATACTTGTGCATCTTGCAAAATTACCCCCAGTTTGCGAGATGAGGACATCTCGCGTTTTTCAAGTGGGAGAGAATGTAAGATTCCTCCCCAGCCTCTCAAAATGTCCAGCATCTTTCCCTGTAATCAATCCCTCTTCAGAAATATAAAAGACTTGTTTCTAACTGTTTTAACCTAGAGAGAGAAAATATTCTAGAGAGAGAATATTCAGATTTTTAATTTTTGGATAGAAAATTATCTCATCTTATTAAAATAAGTTTCCCTGAAATAGAAATTCAAAAAGAACTTTCCAATGTGCAATTGGAATTATAAAGGACCTTAGCCTAAGGGTCTAGATTTTCAGAAATTTTTGGATTATGGTCCAATTAAGGTTCCTATGGGCCAATACCATCAATCCATGTGTAGGGAGGAGATAAATCCAATTTGTAAAAGAAGGTACCCAAAAATGAGTAAATGCTCACATAAGATGAAGAGTTGAAAATGTACAAGGTTTATTAGTAAAAAACTATGAGCAATATTAAAAATATGAGATATTTTGGGTATCCAAAAATGAGTAAATGCTCACATAATATGAAGAGTTGAAAATGTACAAGGTTTATTAGTAAAAAACTATGAGCAATATTAAAAATATGAGATATTTTGGGTATAATGATTCCATTTTGACACATATGTAAGGAAGGGGAGTTCTTTAAAGGAGGTGCATATTTCACATAAGATGAAGAGTTGAAAATGTACAAGGTTTATTAGTAAAAAACTATGAGAAATATTAAAAATATGAGATATTTGGGTATAATGATTCCATTTTGACACATATGTAAGGAAGGGGAGTTCTTTAAAGAAGGTGCATATTTCACATGCTTGAATGAGTTTTAAACTCATAAAAATTGAGATATTTCATCTCTCCTCTCTCCTCATTCAAGTCTAGTTCCAAAAAGTTAGCTTAACTGACCTAAAAATGGTCAAAAATTGACCAAACTGATTTGGAAAATTCTAGAATCAGTTTGTTTGGTTAGGAGCTCAATTTTTCCTATAAATAGAAGCCTCCCCCTTGTAGAAAAATATATAGTGTTTATGCATCGTTACTCTACTCCACCTAAGCCAAGAACTGTGAATTCATTAATAATTCACTAGTTTTTGGAGCTTCCCTCTTTCTTCAATTCCCATTAGTGGCTCCATCAACATACTTAACCAATTGATTGGTTGGGGGCCTCTACTGTGAACAAAGAATCAAGCAATTTGTAAGGTAAATGGTGAATTTTGATCTTTTCTATAATTTCTCAAGGTTTCTCTCTTCTCAACCCCTCTCAAGCTTGAGAAGCTTAATTGGAATGGTTTTTGAATGCTATTGAAGTTAATTGATGAATGGTAGTGAAGAGTTATATAATTTGATGAATGCTATTGAAGTTAATTGATTAATGATAGTTAAGAGTTACATAAATTTCCATTTATATTTAATTCAAATGGTTTTTATGTAATTTCTCTCTCTCACTCAAGAAATGGTCATACTCAAGAAATGGTCATACTCATGACCCATTCTCAATCCAAATGAAGCTTTTCATAAAGCTTTTCCTTAATCCAAGATTAATCTATGATTGAGGCCAAATTAATGGCTTTTTTCTATGCTTTTAGTTTATGTATTTCATGAATATTGATGATTCAATCCATTATGGATTATTGATCCAATTAGGGATCATTCTAATTATTTCCTTAATGATAAGCTTTATCCCTTAGAAAAAATGAGATTTATCAGTCATAGCAGCGGAGCTATGGCAAAATTTTTATAAAAATTACGCATAAAATAATTTCATTCAAAGCATGAAAAGAGGACTTCCTACTATATTCTAGGAATTATCATCCTAGATTAATTGAAAGATATTCATTGTAATCATAGAGAAATTGATTTTTATATTATGCATAATTGATTTTCATGCATAGAGGTATGCATAAAAGATTATTATTTTAACGTAAAAGTGTTACTTTTATCATAATTAGATTTCATGCATAGAGGTATGCATAAAAGATTATTATTTAAATGTAAAAGTGTTACTTTTATCTCATTTGAATTTCATGCATAGAGGTATGCATAAAAAATGATTATTTTATTATAAAAGTGTTACTTTTATCATATTTGAATTTCATGCATAGAGGTATGCATAAAAGATGATTATTTTATTATAAAAGTGTTACTTTTATCATATTTGAATTTCATGCATAGAGGTATGCATAAAAGATGATTATTTTATTATAAAAGTGTTACTTTTATCATATTTGAATTTCATGCATAGAGGTATGCATAAAAGATGATTATTTTATTATAAAAGTGTTACTTTTGTCACAATTGAATTTCATGCATAGAGGTATGTATAAAAGTTGATTATTTTATTATAAAAGTGTTACTTTTATCATAATTGGATTTCATGCATAGAGGTATGCATAAAAGATATTCTTTTTATACTAAAAGTGTGATTTTCATCATAAATGGATTTTATGCATAACTTAGATGCATAAGAGAAATTCTTTTATTCTAAAAGTGTAATTCCTACCAAATTGAATTTATGCATAAAAAATTTGATTTTTAATTCAAAAGTGTCATTCTCATCTAAATTGAATTTATGCATAAAAGATTGATTTTTAGTTCAAAAGTGTCATTCTCATCTAAATCTTTTATGCATAGGAAGATGCATAAAAGATTGATCTAAATCTTTTATGCATAGAAAGATGCATAAAAGATTGATTTTTAATTCAAAAAGTGTCATTCTCATCTAAATTTAATTTATGCATAGGAAGATGCATAAAAGATTGAATTTTAATTCAAAAGTGTCATTTTCATTTAAAATGAATTTATGCATAGGAAGATGCATAAAAGATTGATTTTATTCGGAAGTATTAATCTCCTTAAACGGAATTTATGCATAAATAAATGTGTAAAGAAATCTTATATCAAATATAAGAATTCTCTTGTATTCTATAAATAGATATGAGATGTGATAGGATGTGATAAGAGGTGTATAACATGTGATAAGAGGTGTATAAGATGTGATAAGAGGTGATAAGATGCTTATGAAATAAGTTAGGAGGTGATAAGATGAATTAAGATGTGATAAGATGTGTATGGGATGAGGTAAGAAGTATATGTGATAGGATAAGATGTATATGGGTTGTGATAGGGCGAGAATGGATGTGATGTAAAAGATTAGATGTGAAGGCATATGCGGTTATATGAATGGAATGTGGAAATGGATGTATGTATGTGGATGTGTGGATGTGGAGATGGGAGTGTGGATGTATGAATGTGAAAATGGATGTATGCATGAAGATGTATATGCATAGATGTGAATGTGGATGTATAGATGTGTGTGGATGTATAGATGTGAATGGGAATGTGGATGTGGATGTATGTATGTATGTGGATGTAGATGTGGATGTATAGATGTGAATCGGAATGTGGATGTGGATGTATGTATGTATGTGGATGTGGATGTATGAATGAGGACGTGATAATGGATGTATGCATGTAGATGTGGATATATGGATATGAATGTGATTGTGGATGTGGATGTATGGATGTAGATACGGATGTGGATGTATGATGTGAATGTGGATGTGGATGTGGATGTATGGATGTAGATACATATGTGGATGTATGTATGTGAATGTGGATGTATGAGCGAAGATGTGAAAATGGATATATGCATGTAGATGTGAATGTATGGATGTGAATGTGGAGATGGATGTGGATGTATGGATGTGTATGTATGAATGTGGATATGGGATTGGATGTATGATGTGGATGTACGAACACGGATATGTATGTAGAATAATGAATGTGAATGTGTATGTGAAATAATGTGTCGTCTCGATATGGGTAAATGGATGAGAATGAGTACACATTGAATGGAATGTGGAATAAGTAATATGGACTGAGGAGGGATAATGTGGTAAGATGAGAGTTCGATATAGAAACTGTATTTTGTGTGACTGTTTGTAAACGACCATTTTATGTCAAGAATGCTGGTGAAGCATTTTGACCGTCTTGTGGATTAAGGTCATGAAGACCTAACTGATAAAGTTGCAACAACTGCTGACGGAGAGTCAATGGAGGACGTCTCGCGTAGCAAGGTCGACCGAGGTCTTGACCAGCCTCAGTTTGATTCAAATGGTGAGCTTCCGTTACGGTGGATGAGGGACCAAGGAAGCGGCCTATGAGTGAAGCGCTAGGTCACTTGCGACGAAGGATCCTAGAGGGTGCTGGACCATACGGTGCTCGGGCTCTGGGTCACCGAAGATACCCACACGTGCGTCGTGGAAGATATTGGAACAAGGAATAAGAGTTGTTTTCTAAAACCGGGCATGGATTTGGTTGATTGACCTTGCTGGTCCTCAACGGATGAGTCCATGGCTCTTTTATATGGATCTGTGGGTTGATCTTACTGATCTTCCATGGAGATTTCATTCTGTTATATGAATATTTTGTCGGTTACTATGAGCTAGGAACTATGGAAAAGGCCCATGAGTGAACAGGTGGTGAGCGTTCTGGTTGCCAATGATGCCATAAGTATACCGATGAATGAATGACTGGAAATAAGGATTCAACCAAAGACTATGAGAATGGTCATCAGTGACATAATGGTTTCATTAAAGGATTGTTTTAAAGTTAGCTGATGCTAAGAAAAAGGCAATTTCATATTGGGTGTGTAAGTGGTGTGACTAGTTTTATGTTTGCATGAACTTCCGGCTAGGGGGCCTTGGAACTCTTTTCCTTGGTACCCGGGACAAAACCTAATCAAATTCTTAATTGGATCCCATCACTACAGTGGTTGGGAGGTTGGCTAACCCATGGGACTGGATGGGGTTAGGTTGGACTGATGGATCCGTAAATCGAGACTCAATTTGTGTTATTACGATAGATGAAGTAAGTCCCGGATAGTAATTGTTCTATGGATAGGAATCAACGGCTGTGCCTCTTGATGGGGAAAAAAGTGTTGATCCCAATGATCCAAGTACAAGTTTCTTCCTTCATCTGACCGAGTATCTTTATAGGTGCAGTCGGATCAGTTTGATCACTAATGGACTTGACTACGTTAGAGTAAAAAGTTATCCTGGAGGAATTGCCTGTGCTTTCCGGATAAGGGAAGTTTTTCCGGGTTCAGTTTTGGAAAAACCGACGGACTAGTCTTTTGTCCGGATATCCATGGACGAGGCCCCGAGTGTGGGACCCTGCCTCGCGCTAGAAGTGCTACTTCCGCTGCTAGTACCCCAAATCCGTTGCGCGGTGGGAACAGGGATCTCACAACAATGTTTGCAAGAAATATTACCAAACTCTGAACCAACCATTCCATTTGAACAACTTCTTTTCAATCGGCCTTTCCATTGTGTCTCATTATGCAAGTGCATCATAGCGTAATAAGGACAATCTACATTCACACAACGTAAATGGCCTGAGCATCTATTGAATTGAATAGCACCATCTAAAAACAACCAGAATTGCTTTTCACGTACTCAACCCATGAGTGACCAACCTACCTTTGTTCCATACCATACATTGCAAAATCACTCCCACATGGCGGCAACTCATAAGCAACATATCCATCATTATGACAAGGGCACCTTATCCACTCTATGTATATGGATGGCACTATGTAATGCAACATGCAAACTGTTATTGAGAGGAAGAGCCCTAATAGCATCTAACACACTCAAAACATTTTCTTTTGGAGTATTATTTTTATCCTTGTTAACAAAAATCTTACGGAATTAAAACATATCTACATCAAGTTCAAAACCCATTTCACCTGTATTAAGCCGAACGGGGTCCGGTTTTAAATGCTCAGAGCTTAGAGAAAGGGGCTTCAATGCAATCCAAAGTCCAACCAAATCCAAATACTCACAAAATGTAGATAATTTAAGCTCAAAAGTCTCTCATTAGAGACCAAGCATAGTTTTTGTCTTGGGCTGGAGCCATACACAGTAATATTCCTGCTCTAGATTTTTGAACTAGGCTGATTATCTCCTTGTAGTACCACTAATAGAAATTAACATTTTTTATTAAAATATCCATTTTATTTACAAATAATTGATCACAAAAAAACTCTAAATATTCTTTAATTTATGAACATGTAGTGGTGCCATCAAAGAAGTTACCAGTAATGATCATGACGACTCTAAAGATACTTTATATTTGCTTACTGTTGGGACAATTTATTTCTCATTAAACACTGAGGGAGTAGAGTCAATAGTAGCCACTAGTTGGCCACCTAGCACATTTTAACCTTCCCATGAATTGAATTTTTAACCTTACACATTTTTAAGCCTGTAACTTTAGAAATGTCTAGAGTGGAGAATATGTTTGGGATCTCCAGGCTCACCAATTAAGTAATGCACATGGTGAATGATTAGGTCTTTGTAATGTTGGTTGTAAAAGTGTTGGTTGTAAAAGTACTTCTTTAAGTATTAATGTGTTGATGTCATCTAGATTCTTTCTCTTAGTTTGTATATGTGATTTGAGAGAGAAACATACAAAGAGAGTATTGAAAAACATATATCCCTTTTTAGCTTTAATAAACTTCTTTACGTATGGAAGTGGTGATGTCTTTTAGATTTTAAAGTATTTTTTATTGAAGCCACGAGTCATATGCATGATGCTTTCCTTTCAAAGGTAGGTTATATTTTTCTAAGAAGAAAGAGTACATGAATTTACCTATTACACTACTTAAGGAAGGGCATGTTTTTTGCTAAAGGATGATTATAAATATTGTAATCAACCAAGGTCTAAGGAATGAAAGACACACACCCAACTAAAGATTTGGGACATTGTAAAAAACCAAAGGGTAGATCTACAGACCAACTAAAGATTTGGGACATTGTAAACAATCAAAGGGTAGATCTACAGACCAACTAAAAATTATGGATGTCCAAGGTCTAAAGAAAGAAGGGCACATAACTAGTTTTACTTTATAGATATTGTGAACAACCAAAGGGTAGGTATATAGAAAAAAAGAAGGGTAGGGAGATAAAGACAGGGAGAGAGGGGAGTTCTCTACTCAACAAGGTTAGGTTGGAGGAATTCATGGGAGAAAGAAAAGATGGACCAAGGCATGCAACTCTGGAAGCCACCAACGCCAAGGTGAGTTCTTTTTACTACTTTTCTTCAACCTTGTCTTCTTGCTCATCTTAAAAGAGGAAAAAAACCCCTGAAATAGGCCGTGTTGGCATGACCTATTTTTGGGGTTTTTTTTAATTGATTGTATAGCTTCCATTCACTGTCTTATTTGTGCTTTCCTTCAAGCTCTTATTAGTACTACAAGCTATGCTATTTTTTATGGTTCTATTTCTTTGAATAATTGGCCAAAGGGGGATTTATGGAGCCCCTTGGAATATTCCAAAAGGAAAAATCCCCCCCAGAAATAGGCTATGCCGATGAGGCCTATTTCTCGAGGTTTTTTTGTGTTTGAAAAAATGCCCTAGTTATCTTCTTGGGGCTGGCTGCCTTAGTTATTTTTGAAGTCATTCTTCTATCTACCAAGTTGCGCTTTTTTTTAATGGTTTAGTGCTTTGAAGGAGTGCTTAAGCTTGGCCAAAGGGGGATTTTTGGAGCCCCTTGGAATATTCCAAAAGGAAAATAAAACCCCAAAAACATGTCGCGTGCGAGCACGGCCTCCTTCTCAGGTTTTTTTTGTGTTTTAAAATATGCCCTAGTTATCTTCTTGGGGCTACCTGCCTTAGTCATTTTTAAGGTCATTTTTCTTGCTACCAAGCTGCACTTTTTTTATATGCTTTAGTGCTTTGAAGGAGCTATGCTTCTTTAAGGTAAGAGTCATAAATCCCTACTATGCTTTAGTGCTTTGAAGGAGCTATGCTTCTTTAAGGTAAGAGTCATAAATCCCTACTATGCTTCTTTTTTTGCTTATGTCACACCCTTACATGCTTGTGTGTGATTTTCAATGTTAATATTTATGCATATATGCTTGCATATAGCTCTCCAATGTACTAGAGGTCTAATGCATTATGCTCTTGCATCCATAGAGATCTTATGTATGAGAGCTCTAATTCATTATCCCTAACGCATTATACCTCTAATGCATTATGCATAAGACCTTTAATGGATGATTTCAAGAGCATAGCACATAATGCATGCATGTATAAGATTTCTAATGCATAATCCAAGTTTCTAGGGGTTTTTTTAGCTTCTACAAAAGTACATATTATGCCTATATAATGTCTCCAAAAATATTATGAGTATTTTGCTAAGTAGTTACTCTATGTGAGATCTTATTCTATTCAAGGTTGATGTTGTTAGGCTATGGGGGAAGCTCTATGTTCTTTTCAGCTCTCTTAGGGGCACTGCATGACATGCAAATTCATATTCTCATCATCCATATGTTCTACGTAGCAATGTTGGCATTTATCTCCTATATTCTGCCAACTTGTTACATGTAACCCACACTTGGATGCAACTATTTTACCCAAAGTGTAAGATTCCTCCTCATCCTCAATAATGAATAAGCTTTTACCTCAATCCCCTGTAATCATTCTCTATTTTTGAATGCAAGAAAATATTATTTTTGCCTAGAGAGAAGAAAAATTCTAGAGAGAGGTAATTCAATATTGAGATATTTTTTAATATAAAAATTCTCCTAATGTCTAAAATATAATTCCTTGAAACACAAATTCAAAATATATTCTCTAATGTGCATTAGGAATCAATTAAAAATATGTATTAAAGACCTTAGCCTAAGGGTCCAGATTTTTAGAAATTTTTGGATTATGGTCCAATTAAGGTTCCTGTGGGCCAATAAGATTAATCCAAGTGTTGGGATGAGATAAATCCAAAGAATAAAAGAAAATAACCAAAAATGAGTAAATGCTCACATAAGATGAAGAGTTGACTGAGTACAAGGTTTACTACTTATAAAAATTAAGAGATATTAGTAAAAAAATGAGATGTTTAAAGGAAATAATGCATTTTTGACACCTCAATAAGGAGAGAATGCCACATCAAGGAAGCATCTTTTTCTTCATGATTACTTGATTTTTTAAATCTAAAAAATGTGATATTTTTCTCTCTCCTCTCTCCTAGACCAAACTGTATCAAAAAGGGAGCCAAATTGGTCCAAATCTTGTCCAAATTGAGTCAAACTGAAGGTGGAAAGCTCTAGAACCCATTTAGACTTAGTTACAAGCCTCCCTCACCTATAAATAACCCCTCATTCCTTTGTATTCTTATCTGTGAGATATACCATGCCAGTATAATCATGCCAATATAATATAGAAATAGTCATATTTTCTATTATCTCTTAATTTTCCTCTTCTTGTGCGGAGCTTGGAGCTTCTTTCTCTCTTAAACAACTCTTGGAGTTATCTTCTCCTCTTTCTAACTGATTGATTGGTTGGGGGCTTTACTACTTAAGGAAAGAATCAAGCCAATCTTAGAGGTAAGAATGATTTTTAGAGGTAAGAATGATTTTTATGGTTTTTTTCAATTTTTCTCAATGACTTTCTTCTTCTCAACCCCTCTCAAGATTGAAAAGCTTTCTAAATGATTGTCTTAATTCAAATCAAGCTTTTCCTAAGAATCCTAATGTTTAATTAAGAGAAAGTTAATCTTTATGCTTATTTGTAATGCTTTCTTTAAGTAAATCTCTCTCTCAAAATGAATAGTCATCTCTATGGCTAATTCTTTAACAAAAGAATGTTTCTCAAAGATAATCTCTTATTTCAAAACCAAACTCTAGGCTTGATGAGCGAGATTAAGAAAATGATATTTTCATGATTTTGTGCTATCAAAATAATGGTTACTAAAATTTTGTGAGTAGTTAAAAAACTACTTTAACTCATTCTAAATGAGAAATGGATTATTCTAACAAATTGGAAAGAGAGGAATATTGGGAATTAGCTTAATCTAGTGGGATAATCATAATTATAATTATAATTATGATTATAACTATGATTTAAATTCATAATTTAAATATAAGCTTAAAAGTAGAACTTCTATCATATTTTCATTACAAGCTTTTATTCTTTTAGGAAATTTAAAAATCAAAGTTAGAAGTAAACGAAATAACTTTGGTTAGACCACCACGACTTTGAGAATGGTGGGGCCAGTAAACTACTTGCCCATCTCTCGAATTTGAATCAAGCAGAAACCTCGAGACCAATTCCAAATCTTGACACAAAGAATAGACTACCGTTGAATTAGCGTAGTTTTTGCTTAACCGAAATCACCAAGAATCGAGTTGGATATTCAATCAAATGATGGGTAGATTACCCTGATGAGAGATCAATGATTCTCATTAAGAAAATCCAGATTGTGGAAAAAAGGGTTTTGTGAATCAAACTTAAATCGGGAATTCTACTTGCATAGAACCTCTGTTTTTTTTATAGGATTGTTTTATGCCAGAATGCTGGAGGAAGCATTTGGTTCGTGATTAAGGAGAGACTCGTTTTGCAACAGCTGTGGTGGCGACGAGGAGTCGTGGAGGGACATCGCTCGCACGACAAATCTGGTCGAGATCTTGATTAGCCTCAGTATGGCTAAAATGGTACGCTTTCGGTACGACAGGCAAGGATCGATGAAGCGGTCCCCAAGTGAAGTGCTAGGACACCTAAGTAGGATCCTAGAGGGTTTTGACCGGGTGATGCATGGGCTCGCGGTTGCTAGGACACCCATGCGTATGTCGAGGATGATATGGATGACCTAGAAGGAATTACTTTTGTGAGAACTGAATTTTGATATTGGATCTCGTTGGTTGACCAACTGGTCTTCAAGGGAGAGTCCAGATGATAAATCTTTGTAAAACAATGGACTCAATATTTTGGAGGATTACGATCAGTAATACTATGATTTCATTGAAAGATTGTTTTAAAGACAGCCGAATTTGTTATAATGGCAATTTCATATTGGGTGTGTAAGTGGTATGCCTACCTTAAATTTTGCTTGGAACGCCGGCTAGGGGGTCAGGGAACTCTTTTCCTCAGTTCTCGGGAAAAACATAACCAAATGTTTATAAAGAAATCCCACCAATATAGTGGTTGGGCGGTTGGCTAAACCCATGGGCCGGCTGGATCGGGGAATTTTTACCATACAAATAGTTACAAATTAAGTTATGTTAATTAGATTAAGTCCTAGGAAGACCCTCTTTTTATGGGAGGGAATCAGCGATTGTGCCTCACAAAAGGGGAGAAAAGCATTGATTCGATGGACCAAGTGCAAGTCTCTTCCTTGATTTGACCATGTGACTTTTGAGTTCAGTTAGATCAGTTTGGTTAGCTAAGACTTTAACTCGTTAGATCAATTCTCTCGTTAGATGATTTTCCTGGTGGAATCGCCCGTGCCTTCTAGGTGAGGGAATTTTTTTTGGGTTTGACGGGCTAGTCTCTTATCCAGACATCCATGGGCGAGGCCCCAACAAGTGTGGATCCCTGCCCCACATGAGAGGCTGATGATGAGAGGCTGACGCTGCTTCCGCCACTAGCGCCCTCGGAGGGGGCATCACAAAGGGGGCGAGGGTCTGAGAGCTAGTATCAGAGCTTTGTGAAAATCTAATAAGGAAAAAAACAAATTCTTATTTATAATAAAAACTCAGAAAGAGCATTTACGTATTGTATTTTCATTCCTTAAGCTTCATTAATGAAGATTTTTTAATGAAATAATTTGGTTTTATAGATCATGGAAGTTCCATGCTTATCCAGTATTCTCGATCTCACCCAGTCATAGGATATGACTACCTTTGCCTTCGAGCATATCGTCTCTTCTGCTATGACTTGAACAAGCTGAGCCAGACTCACAAGCCATTTCGAGGATTTATATTTCATAGACCCAATCGAGAGATGGAAGCACAAGTGGCATGCACGCCTTGCAACCAGCGCATGATGCTGAGGGAAGAATATCTCGTTGGCCATGGTCCTGTTGAGGTTAAAAGTGATTTATGGTGTTATTATATGTATCACCCCACGCCTCAAGATTTCAAACTTTTGTGCCATATCTAAAGACTTCTTAGATGTTTTATCCCAAGTAGTAAGATAGTAGCTCCTTTGGCAGTGAGGGAACATTTGTATATCGGGGCATGTCTTTAGCCTAGTATTGTCATCTTATGCATGTCCCGCATGGAGGGAACATTTGTATATCGGGGCATATGTCTGTAGCCTAGTATTACTGTCATACATTTCTTGCATGGAGGTTTTTCTTTTTCTAGAGCCGAGATGCTCTATGTACATATTGTAACCTTTATATAAATAAAGAAATGTTTTGTGAAAAATCCCCTCTTATATAAGTGATTGTTTATTCTATGACAAATTGAAGAAGCAAGATGTGTTACTCGGACATATGTCATAGATCTCCAATAAGATTGCTTATCTGTTTTAAGTAATTATTTTTTGAACCTCTTAAGTCTTAGGATCTTGTTGAGGAAATCAAAATAAAAATTTAATAATGTATCATTTTTGGCAGAATCGTGAGGCGAGCAAACCGTGGGCCGACAGCTTGATCCTCTCACTGATGAGGAAGAGCTTGACTCTGATGTTCGCAAGGCCCTTCACAGAACTCAGCCAGTTCCCTTCAAGGGTGAAGGGGAGAACTTGGGCGAGGCTGTGTGGAGGAGTGGGTTGAGGCCATGGAAGAATATTTTGATATCACCGGCGGATATAACGAGAGGAGAAAAATGGCTCTTGCAAGGCTGAAGATTGTGGAAACAGCAAGGTTGGCATGGAGAAACCATTGCGACACCAACCAGCTGGATAGGAACACCCAGTCGTGGAATGATCTCAAAGCTTATCTAAGGAAGAGATTTTGTCTCCCCACATTTTTAGAAACCAAGATGAATGAATTCTTAGAGTTAAACTAGGGGAGAAAAACTATTTAAGAATATCACCAAGCATTTTCTCTTCTCCTCAAGTACTCACCACACCGCTAGATGAAGAGCAATTCATGGCCATATTCATGCGGGGAATGAACAAACCTTTAGACACCCTGGTCAAGAATGCCAAACCAGTTTCCATGGCTGAAGCGGTAAGGATGGCAAAGGACTTTGCCAAAGCCTTCATCATTAAAGTCCCACACCCAAAGCCAACTCCCTCATCCTTTCAAAGATTCCAAACACTTAGAGGTTCTTCCAACATTCCACTTTCAAAGAGACACCAAGGTCCCAATCACAATCAGGAGACAAGAAGTTTTAGGAATGAAGGAAGACCTTTTCCTCAAAGCTCTTTCTTAGGAACTTCGGCTCTTTCATGAATGCAAAGGGAAGAGCTTAGAAGTGAGAATAGATATTCTGGTTGCCACGGGATTGGGCACCAGCTCAAAGATTTCCCATCTCCTTCTGTGGGTCAAGGAAGCCAAGGTCCCAGAGTTCAGAGACAGACCCCTTCGTATCAGTCCAATCAGGTCCCCTCGCGTGCCAAAATCAGGGTAGCCCTAGAAGAGTGCCAGCTCAACCCCTGCAGCCTCCATACAAAGTAGTCTCCAAACTCCCTCCCAGAATTGCAAAAACCAAAGAGAGAGAGTTCCACCTCAGAATACAACAACTAGAGCCATCGCTATAGCTGAGGAAGTGGAGGAAGAAAAAGGACAGATCTATGCCACAATTGAGCATCAAGGGTAGACTCGTCAAATCTCAATCCTCCAAACTGTAGCAGAGTACCAGGGTAAGCACTTCAAGATTTTGATTGATTCAGGCAGTACTCATTCTTTTATTTCTTGAGGATGTCTGCGTAAGTTAGTTCTAAATCAAAAATTAAGGAAACCTATGCAAGTGGAATTGGCCAGTGGAAAGATTCTTTTCACACACCTTGAGACAGACCCTATTCAGTTTAGTCTAGACAGAAATGTAACAGATTGCTACTTCATAGTCCTACCCTTGGAAATCTATGATGGAATCCTTGGAATGGATTGGCTCCATAAGAATCACGCTGACATTCATTGTCACACAATGGAGCCATTTCTTTCCTTGACCTTCATGGGAATAAAGTTCAAGGAACTGGAATTTTTGGATCCCAGTGCTGCAATTAGTCAAGGCTTCTAAATTATTAAGAGGGCTTTAGAAAGAGGCGAGCTATTTATGTCATTAAGATAAATACGGTAGACATAAAATGTAAGGCTAAAGTACCAGAGTGGCTAAGTGAGTATGCATATTTATTCCCTCCTGAAGAGCCCTCCTGAAGAGCTGACTGAGATGCCTCCGACTCGTGAAGTAGATCATGAGATCGAGTTAACCCCTGGAACTCAGCCAGTAGCCCAGCGTGCATACAAAATGCCAATCCCTAAAGCTATAGAGCTTAAGGACTAGTTAAGACAACTGTTAGAGTAGGGATTCCCAGACCTAGTGTTTCACCTTGGGGTGCACCCGTTCTCTTTCAGAAGAAGAAAGATGGAACATTAAGACTTTGTATTGACTACAGAGAGGATTGAATCAATTAACAATTAAGAATAAGTATCCTATCCCCAAGATTGATGAACTTCTAGATTGGTTAAGTGGAGCCCAAATGTTCACAAAGATAGATCTCAAATCCGGGTACTACCAGATGAGAATCAAGGAACAAGACATCTACTTGCCACCATGAGTTCATAGTCATGCCTTTTGGATTGACTAATGTCCCGACAACATTTAATCATCTTTCGCAGGATATTCTCACAGAATAATTGGATGATTTTATTCTTGTCTTATTTGATGACATCTTGGTATACTCAAAGAATGCTGCAGATCATGAAGATCATGTGCGCAAGGTCCTAGAGATTCTAAGAAAGCACCAACTCTTTGCAAAAAAGAGCAAGGGCTCTTTCTCTATTGACCAAGTGGAATACTTGGGATTCAACTGTCTAAAGATGGGATTTCTTCTGACTCCAAAAAGATCCAAGTAGTCGTAGATTGGCTGGAACCAAAGAGATGGTAAAAGAAGTTAGAGGATTTCTAGGATCAACCGGATGGTATAGAATCTTTACACCCAAGTATGCTCAGATAGCATTCCCTTTAACTAACCTTCTCCAAGAAGAGTACCCTATTTCAGTGGACTGCTATGGTGTCAGAGTGCCTTTGATAAGCTGAAGATAGCCTTAATAACCAACCCTTTCCTTAGATTGCCAAATTTTACCAAACCTTTTGAAGTAGTTACTGATGCTAGTGGTTTTGCCTTAGGCAGCGCTCTTATGCAGGAAGGTCATGCAGGAAGGTCATGCAGTGACCTTCATGCAGAAAGGTCATGCAGTGACCTATGAATCCAGGAAGCTCAAGACACATGAGAGAAATTATGCCATTCAATGACTTGGAGTTACTCTCAGTAGTTTATGCTCTGAAGTTGTAGAGACATTATCTTTTGGGACAGACAAGTGGATCTTCACCCAAAGGGATCTCAACATGCATCAAAGGAGATAGATGTAGATCTGTATGAATTTGATTTTGAAATCAAGTATCGGCCTGGGAAAGAAAATGTGGTAGCAGATGTGCTTAGCAGAAAGCCTCCTTGCTTGCAATTATAGTGTGTCAAATCCATTGATCAGTGAAGCAAGGGAGAAAATCATGCAAGACAAATTCTTTAATCCTATTACTACCCTTGTGATGCAGGATCTTCTCCTGAGGAAATGAGTGGAGTTCTTGGGTAAAAATTAAATGAAGGATGCATGTATTATAATAATCAGCTATGCATTCCCAATGATGAGGGAATAAAAGGAAGGATTCTAAGAGAAGCCCATGATAGTCTAATAGGTGGACATCTAGGGTTTATAAAAACCTACATGTCTATGAAGAAAAGCTTCTTCTGGCCAAGACTAAAAAATGATGTACTTGATCATGTGCGGCAATGCTTAATGTGTCAGAGAGTCAAGGCAAAGAGAGTCAAGATACCAAGAAAACTGCAGTCCCTAGACATTCCACAACTGAAGTGGGAATGTATTTGTATGGATTTTGTCACTTGACTACCTTCAGTGCAATCAGGTTACAACTCCATTTTTGTGGTAGTTGACAGACTAACCAAAGTTGCCCATCTGATTCCAGTGAAAGAAACATACACTGCAGTGGATGTTGCCAGAGTTTTTCTCAAAGAGATCTTCAGATTGCATGGCTTACCTAGGAGGATAGTAAGTGACAGAGATCCCAAGCTCACATCGAAATTCTGGATTGCATAATTCGAAAGTAGTAGGAAATTTCTTAGATCTTAGTACAACCTATCACCCCAAAAAAGATGGCCAGACTGAAAGAGTGAATCAGGTAATTGAAGATATCCTTCTGTCATGCTGTGGAACCCAAGAAATGATTAAGCCATTTGCACTTGGTTGAATTTGCTTACAATGCTTCTTATCATCAAAGCATCGGAATGAGCCCTTTCAAAGCTCTGTATGGACAAGATTTCCTTACACTGTTGACTTGGTCTGACCCATTAATCAGAGTCAAGATGTCCAGACAGATGCTTGATGACATGGACCAGCAAATGCAATCAATCCGTATATATTAAGGCTACCCAGGATAGGCAAATGCAGTATGCAAATAAAAAGAGATCAGAGAGAGTGTTTGAAGAATCAGATATGATCTTCATTTGCGTATGACCCAAAAGAAGTTCCTTATCTTTAGGGAAGTACAAGAAGCTCTCTCCCAGATACTATGGACGGTATGCTGTTAATAAAGAAAGTAGGCGATCTAGCTTATAAACTCTTTTGCCTCCCCATCTCAAGGTACCTAATGTATTCCATGTCAGTTTGCTTAAGAAATATGTACCCAGCTCGAGTCACGTGCTTGATGAACAATTGATTTCTTTGACTCAAGGCCAGATGGTACTCCAACTTGAAGAAATCCTTGACATTCGGGAGAAGGTTCTCAAGAGCAGAGTCCACAAAGAGTTTTTAGTCAAGTGGAAGTTCTTCCCTCTAGAAGATGCCACCTGGGAGAAAGAAGAAGAGTTGGTAGAGGATTACCCCCACTTTGCGAGATGAGGATCGACATCTCGCGTTTTTCAAGTGGGAGAGGATGTAAGACTCGTCCCCATCTTGAATAATGAATAAGCTTTTACCTCAATCCCCTCTAATCATTTCCTATTTCTGAACATAAGAAAATATTATTTTTCCTTGTTTTTACCTAGAGAGAAGAAAAATTCTAAAGAGAGATAATTCAATATTGAGATATTTTTGGATATAAAAATTCTCCTAATATCTAAAATATAATTCCCTGAAACAAAAATTCAAAATAAATTCTCTAATGTGCATTAGGATTAAATAAAAAATATGTATTTTGAAATTTTTGGATTATGGTCCAATTAAGGTTCATATGGACCAATAAGATTAATCCACATGCTGGGATGAGATAAATCCAAAGAATAAAAGAAAATAACCAAAAATGAGTAAATGCTCACATAAGATGAAGAGTTGACTGAGTACAAGGTTTATTAGTTAAAAATTAAGAGATATTAGTAAAAAAATGAGATATTTAGAGGAAATGATGCATTTTTGATGCCTCAGTAAAAGGAGAGAATGTCACATCAAGGAGGTGCCTTTTTCTTCATGATTACTTGAGTTTTTTAATAAAAACAAATGTGATATTCTTCTCTCTCTCTTGGAGACCAAACTGGATCAAAAAGAGAGCCAAACTGGCTCAAATCTTGTCTCCAAATTGTGTCAAATTGAAGCTGGAAAGCTCTAGAACCCAGTTGGACTTAGTTAGAGGCCTCTCTTACGTATAAATAAACCCTCATTCCTTTGTATTCTCAGCTATGATCTTTACCATGCCAGTATTATATTAAAGTAATCATATTTTCTATTATCCCTTAATTTTTCTCTTCTTGTGGGGATCTTGGAGATTCTCTCTCTCTTCAACAACTCTTGGAATTCTCTTCTCCTCTTACTAACCAATTAATTGGTTGGGGGCTTCACTACTAGGAAAGAATCAAGCCAATCTTAGAGGTAAGAATGATTTTTATGTTTGTTTCCAATTTTTCTCAATGACTTTCTTCTTCTCAACCCCTCTCAAGCTTGAGAAGCTTTCTAAATGATTGTTTTAATTCAAATCAAGCTTCCCCTAAGAATCTTAATGTTTAATTAAGAGAAAGTTAATCTTTATTCTTATTTGTAATGCTTTCTTTAAGTAAATCTCTCTCTCAAAAACAATAGTCATCTCTATGGCTAATTCTTTAACAAAATAATGTTTCTCAAAGATAATCTCTTATTTCAAAACCAAACTCTAGGCTTGATAAGCTAGAGGTTAAGAAAATGATATTTTCATGATTTTGCGCTATTAAAATAATGGTTATTTCTTTTAGATTATTTTTTAGTAGTTAAAAAACTACTTTAACTCATTCAAAGTAAGAAATGGATTATCATAACAAATTGGGAAAAGAGAAATGTTGAGAATTAGCTTAATCTAGTGGGATAGTCATAGTTATGTTTATAATTATGGTTAAAATTATGATTTAAATTCATAGTTTAAATTTAAGCTTAAAAGTAGAACTTCTATCATATTTTCATTACAAACTTTTATTCTTTTAGGAAATTTAAAAATTATCAAGAATAGCAACGAAGCTATGGCAAATTTTTCAAAAAGCAATACATATCTTATTTCTATGCATAATACTAAAAGAGGAACTCCTACCATATTGTAGGTTTAGAAATTTAACGCAAAAAAAATAATTTTTTGACCATATTTATGAAAGAATACTTTTTTGTATTTATGTATAATTATTTAATTTAAAAAGAGAAATTTTTTATTAAAAAATTTTATGCATAATAATTTTTTAATGATAAAAGAGGAATTCCCATGACATTAGGAATGCAATCATTTAAATACAAAAAGAGGAATTTTTGGCATATTCAAAATAATGAATATTCTTATTTAATTTAGAAAGAGGAGATTTTGATAAAAAAAAATTATGCATAAGAATTTTTAAATGATAAAAGGGAAATCAATGACATTCGAAATTCAATCATTTAAATACAAAAAGAGGAATTTTTGGCATATTAAAAATAATGGATATTTTTATTTAATTTAGAAAGAGATAATTTTGATAAATTTAATTTATGCATAAGAATTTTTAAATGATAAAATAGGAATTCCCATGACATTTGAAATTCAATCATTTAAATACAAAAAGATGACTTTTTGGCATATTCAAAATAATGGATATTTTTATTTAATTTAGAAAGAGAAAATTTTGATAAATTTATTTTATGCATAAGAATTTTTAAATGATCAAAGAGGAATTCCAATTACATTTGGAATTCAATCATTTAAATGCAAAAAGAGGAATTTTTGATAGATTAAAAAAATGGTTATTTGTATTTAATTAAAAGGAGAAAGTTTCATGGAATTTTAAGTAGAAAAAAGGTTTAAATTAATTTTGATGACAAAACAAGAATTTTTAGCATAATTCCACTTAAAAATTTAGGGTATATTAATTTTGATATTTAAATTGGTAGAAAGAATATTCTTAGATATTTTTATGTGGATAGAGCACCAAATTGATATATACCCAAATTTGGATTAGTGGAAGAAGAGTATTTTTATAAAAACCTGATATTCTCGTATAGAACTAATTCTTAATTCTATTGTGGTTAGGAAGGAATGAAATTCATAAAGTTATAATTTTCCTTACGGTTAGAAGTTCAGTAGATTTTTATCTAAAGAAAATCCTTAGAAATCAAAGTTAGAAGTAAACCGAATACTTTTGGTTAGACCACGACTGTGAGAATGGCGGCCACTAAACTACTTGCCCATCTCTCGAATCTCAATCAAGAAAAAACCTCGAGACCAATTCCGAATCTTGACACAAAGAATAGACTACCGTTGAATTAGCGTAGTTTTCCCTTAATCGAAATCACCAAGAATCTAGTTGGAAATTCAATCGATTACCCTCATGAGAGATCAATGATTCTCATTAAGAAAATCCGAATTGTGAAAAAAAGGGTTTTGTGAATCAAACTCAAACCGGGAATTCTACTTGCATAGAACCTCTGTTTTTTTAAAAGGACTTTCTTAGGCCAGAATACTAGAGGAAGCATCGAGGGACATCGCTCGCGGGCAAAGCCTGCCGAGATCTTCACTAGCCTTTGTAAGATTCCTCCCCCAACCCCCTTTTTGATGTCTAGTATCTTCCCCCGTAATCAATCCCTCTTCAGAAATATAAAGACCTTGTTTCTAACTGTTTTAACCTAGAGAGAGAAAATATTCTAGAGAGAGAATATTCAGATTATGAATATTTTTGGATAGAAAAATAACTCATCTTATTAAAATAAGTTCCCCTGAAACAGAAATTCAAAAAGAAATTTCCAATGTGCAATTGGAATTAATTGGAAATAAGTATAAAGAACCTTAGTCTAAGGGCCTAGATTTTCAGAAATCTTTAGACTATGGTCCAATTAAGGTTTCTATGGGCCAATAGCATCAATCCATGTGTAGGGAGGAGATAAATCCAAATTGTAAAAGAAGATACCCAAAAATGAGTAAATGCTCACATAAGATGAAGAGTTGAAAATGTACAAGGTTTATTAGTAAATAAACTCATATGTAAGGAAGAGGAGTTCTTTAAAGGAGGTGCATATTTCACATAAGATGAAGAGTTGAAAATGTACAAGGTTTATTAGTAAATAAACTCATATGTAAGGAAGAGGAGTTCTTTAAAGGAGGTGCATATTTCACATAAGATGAAGAGTTGAAAATGTACAAGGTTTATTAGTAAAAAACTATGAGCAATACAATTTTGACACATATGTAAGGAAGGGGAATTCTTTAAAGGAGGTGCATATTTCACATGCTTGAATGAGTTTTAAACTCATAAAAATTGAGATATTTTATCTCTCCTCTCTCCTCATTCAAGTCTAGTCCCAAAAAGTTAGCTTAACTGACCTTAAAATGGTCAAAAAGTGACCAAACCGACTTGGAAAATTCTAGAATCAGTTTGTTTGGTTAGGAGCTCAAATTTTCCTATAAATAGAAGCCTTCCCTTGTTGAAAAAAAACATAGTCTCTTATGCTTTGTTACTCTACTCCACCTAAGCCAAAATATATAGTCTCTTATGCTTTGTTACTCTACTCCACCTAAGCCAAAATATATAGTCTCTTATGCTTTGTTACTCTACTCCACCTAAGCTAAAATATATAGTGTCTTATGCCTTGTTACTCTACTCTACCTAAGCCAAGAACTGTGAATTCTTTAATAATTCACTAGTTTTGATACCTCTCTCTTTCTTCAATCTCCATTGGTGGCTCCATCAACATACTAAACCAATTGATTGGTTGGGGGCCTCTACCGTGAATAAAGAATCAAGCAAATCATAAGGTAAGTATATTGAATTTCGATCTTTTCTATGATTTCTCAATGATTCTCTCTTCTCAACCCCTCTCAAGCTTGAGAAGTTTAATTGGTATGGTTTTTTTTAAATGCTAATGAAGTTAATTGGTGAATAGTAGTGAAGAGTTACATAATTTAATAAATGCTATAGAAGTTAATTTTCACTTATATTTAAATTCTAATGGTTTTTATAATTTCTCTCTCTCACTCAAGAAATGGTCATACTCATGACCCATTCTCAATCCAAATGAAGCTTTTCATAAAGCTTTTCCTTAATCCAAGATTAAGCTATTCTTGAGGCCAAATTAATGGCTTTTTGCTATGCTTTTAGTTTATGCACATTGATGATTCAATCCATTATGGATTGATGACCCAATTAGAGACCATTCTAATTGTTTTCTTAATGAACCAATTAGAGACCATTATGGATTGATGATCCAATTAGAGACCATTCTAATTGTTTTCTTAATGATCCAATTAGAGACCATTATGGATTGATGACCCAATTAGAGACCATTCTAATTGTTTTCTTAATGATCCAATTAGAGACCATTATGGATTGATGATCCAATTAGAGACCATTCTAATTGTTTTCTTAATGATCCAATTAGAGACCATTATGGATTGATGATCCAATTAGAGACCATTCTAATTATTTCTTTAATAATGAGCTTTATCCCTTAGAAAAAAATTGAGATTTATCAGTCATAGTAGCGGAGCTATGGCAAAATTTTTATAGAAATTACGCATAAAATAAATTCATTCAAAGCATAAAAAGAGGACTTTCTACCATATTCTAGGAACTATCATCCTAGATTAATTAAAAGAATTTTATCATGCATGGAGATGTGGATGTTTGCATGTAGATGTAGATGTAGATGTATAGATGTAGATGTGGATATGGAGGTGGATGGATGCATGTAGATGTAGATGTATAGATGTAGATGTGAATGGAGATGTGGATGTATGCATGTAGATGTAGATGTATAGATGTGGATGTGGATGTATACATGTAGATGTAGATGTATAGATACGGATGTGGATGTGGAGGTGGATGTATACATGTAGATGTAGATGTATAGATGTAGATGTGGATGTGGAGGTAGATGGATGCATGTAGATGTAGATGTATAGATGTAGATGGGAATGGAGATAAGGATGTATGCATGTAGATGTAGATGTATAGATGTAGATGTGGATGTGGAGGTGGATGGATGCATGTAGATGTAGATGTATAGATGTAGATGTGAATGGAGATGTGGATGTATACATGTAGATGTAGAGGTATAGATATAGATGTGGAAGTGGAGGTGGATGGATGCATGTAGATGTAGATGTATAGATGTAGATGTAGATGTAGATACGAATGGAGATGTGGATGTATGCATGTAGATGTAGGTGTATAGATGTAGATGTGGATGTAGAGGTGGAAGTATGCATGTAGATGTAGATGTATAGATGTGGATGTGAATGTGGAGGTAGATGTATGCATATAGATGTAGATGTATGGAGGTGAATGTGAATGTGGATGTAGATGTATGCATAGAGATGTAGATGTATGTATGTAGATGTGAATGTACGCATATAGATGTAGATGTATGGATGTGAATATGCGATATGTGATGTGAGGGAATCTGAAGTGACGAGATAGAAATGATGTGATGGGATGAGTATACATATAAATGGAATATGGAATAAGTAATGTAGATTGATGAGGGATAATGTGGAAAAATGAAAGTTAAAATAGAAATTGTATTGTAAACTGTTTGTAAATGCTGTTTGTAAATGCTGTTTGTAAATGATTGTTTTATGTCAAGAATGCTGGGGGGAGCATTTTGACCGTCTTGTGATTAAAGTCGTGATGGTAAAGTTGCAACTGCTGACGGGGAGTCAATGAAGGACGTCTCGCGTAGCAAGGTCGGCCGAGGTCTTGACCAGCCTCGGTGCGATTAAAATGGTGAGCTTCCGGTACGGTGGATGAGGGGCCAAGGAAGCGGCCTATGCGTGAAGCGCTAGGTTACCTGCGAAGGATCCTAGAGGGTGCTGACCATACGGTGCTCGGGCTCTGGGTTGCCTAGGATACCCACGCGTGCGTCGAGGAAGATATTGGAACAGAGTTGGAGTTGTTTTCTGAATCGGGCATGGATCTGGTTGATTGACCTTGCTGGTCTTCAATGGATGAGTCCATGGCCCCTTATATGGATCTGTTGGTTGATCTTGCTGATCTTCAACGAGAGTCCATCTTGATAAGTGATTATATTGCCAAGTATTAAAGGCTAGGAACTATCGAAACGGCCCCTGAGCGTTCTAGTTGCCAATGATGCCATATATACTCTGATGAAGGAATGATGGAAAAGTATTAAAGGCTAGGAACTATCGAAACGGCCCCTGAGCGTTCTAGTTGCCAATGATGCCATATATACTCTGATGAAGGAATGATGGAAAGTTAAGAATCAATGGGATAAATTGGAAGATGGTGATCAATGATACTATGGTTTTATTAAAGGATTGTTTTAAACTGGTTGAATCTGGTTGAAAAAGGCAATTTCATATTGGGTGTGTGAGTGGTGTGACTAGTTTTATTTTGCATGAACATCCGGCTAGGGGGCCTTGGAACTCTTTTCCTTGGTACCCGGGACAAAACCTAACCAAATTTTTAATTGGATCCCATCACTACAGTGGTTGGGCGGTTGGCTAACCCATGGGATTGGATGGGGTTAGGCTGGACTGATGGATCCGTAAATCGAGACTCAAACTTTTGTTTTTACGATAGAAAAAAAAAATAAATCCCGGACAGAAACTGTTCTATGGATAGGAATCAACGGCTGTGCCTCTTGAATGGGGAAAAAAGCGTTGATCCCAATGATCCAAGTGCAAATTTCTTCCTTGAACTGACTAAGTATCTTATAGATGTAATCGGATCATCTCGATCAGTAATGATCTTGACTACGTTAGAGTAAAAAGTTATCCTGGTGGAATCGCCCGTGCTTTCCGGTAAAGGAAGTTTTTCCGGGTTCGGTTTTGGAATAACCGACGGATTAGTCTCTTATCCGGATATCCGTGGGCGAGGCCCCGAGTGTGGGAACCCTGTCCCGCGCGAGAAGCGCTACTTCCGCTGCCAGTACCCCGAATCCGTTGCTCGGTGGGAACAGGGATCTTACAGTTGGTATCAGAGCATTTGGTTAATAAAGATCAACTGAGAAGATAAATATGTCAAAAATTTATCAAGAAACACAAAAAGGTTATAATTGTGTGATATAATTCATACAATTTGAGATTCAAACTGAAATTCATAAATTGATAATTGGTTCTTCAGATGGAAGTACCGCAATTATATAGAATCCCTGACTTGCTTGAGGCCTAGACATGATAGTATTTACCTTATAATCCCAAGGGCCGTGACTACCCATATATACCGAGAGTATACTGCAGCTCTTTACTGACAGTATATACGAGTAAATCTAAGACTTGAAATTATAAGCGTTAATGCTATCTAGATGATGATTTCGAATGTGATTGATATGATTTTTAATTCTGTTTGAGAATGAATGAATTGATTTGGATTCTGATTGAAAATGCTGATTGAAAAATGTTGATTTTTAAAAATTAGTTGAAATATAATGAAACCACAATGAGGGGGAATGGGACGAGTCCCTGTGATGATATTCATAACTAGAATGATGATAACGAATTCAGCAAATCAATATGAGATTAGTGGGTTGTGCTGTCAGATTGCTATTGTTAATACTTGACCGGTAGATCAAGTTAAGGGATGTCAAATTGAGAACTTGCTTGACTGAAATTTTCGTAGAGGAATGTTCGGAAGGAAACTTTTCGGTCTAATGGACCATTATCATGTTAAAGATATGAATGATATAATCTGAATGAATTGTTATTTAATGATGAGTTCTATATAAGGGATATTTATCCCAGTGTTCTGTTGAGTTGACCAGAATATGAGCAACCCCAGAATAAAAATTGGATCTTAAGAATAAGAGCTGTCCTCTACCTTGCGAGATGAGGACATCTCGCACTTTTTAAGTGGGGTAGGATGTAAGATTCCTCCCCAGCCTTTGAGGTATACAGGAGTAAGAATCTCCCTTTCTAATCTTATAATTATTCCCTCTCTAAAATAAAAGAAAGTTTTTGTTTAAAAAAAGGAAGACCCTTTCCCTAGAATACTCTCAGGAGTCCCACATGTTTTAAGGATTTAGAACAATGAGTTTAGAAGTGAGAATCGGTGTTTTGGATACCAAGGTTTTGGTTTTCATTCGAGTACGGCCCAAAAGAAGTTCTTTATCTCTTGGGAGTATAAGAAGTTATCCCCCAGATATTGTGATCCTTATATCTGAATTCAATGAAAGTAGGTGACTTAGCCTACAAGTTTCTTTTATCCCCTCATCTCAAAAATTCTTAATGCCTTCTATAGAAAAATGTGTCAAACACAAATCATGGAAAGACGGTAAAACTTCAGTGGCAAGTTACCGTGTGGCTTCTAGGTTACGCTAGCTCCTTCCTTTATATAAGTCGTAACTTTTACTTGTCGCTCACAGTAATCTTACTCCCATCAATCTCCTTTCTTTCTTTACCTCCTTCATGGCTTGGCAACAGGAATTAGTTTTATCCCTGATGATTTCTCACCTTCAAGACGCAAGAGAGTCTGTGAAGAAAGACTTTATAGAACAGTATGAGCGCTCACTTTTTCCTCACCTAGGAACTTCTGTAGCGCAGACCAAATGGCGGACCTATCAAAACATAACTAGGGTAACACCCTGGGGTCAGCAACACTTTCGTAACAATGTCCGCTTGGCCATGGTTATTGAAGCTTTGGGTTTGGGTCCCCGATACTACTGCGTCATGAGATCAAGGCATCGTGGGTTTTCTGAGCGGGTCTTCTTACTGGCATGTTTTCTTCCTCATGAGAAGATATGCCTTTACCCCGTTTTTGGCTTGCCTCTCAGAGGTCCTTTTGTTAGATCACCTCATACCACTGAGATAGGTGCGGCAATAACCAGCAGAATCATTCCCATAGATGAGTTACCCTATACTTGTGCAGCTTGTGAGGACTGCTTTTGTGACCATATGATGGATGGGCTTATGGAAGTGTAAAGAGTTCTTCTATCTTTACTGTATAAGTCCCGTGAATGAATAAAGTTTAAATCTTGTTCCTATTTTGAATCTTGCTCTCTTTAAGACTTTTCTTGGTGGTTAATCTTGATTAAAAATTTTCTCTAAGTCTCATATTTGTGCATCTTGCGAAATTATCCCAAGTTGCGAGATGAGGACATCTCGCGTTTTTTAAGTGGGGTAGAATGTAAGATTCCTCCCCCAACCCCCTTTTTGATGTCTAGTATCTTCCCCCGTAATCAATCCCTCTTCAGAAATATAAAGACCTTGTTTCTAACTGTTTTAACCTAGAGAGAGAAAATATTCTAGAGAGAGAATATTCAGATTATGAATATTTTTGGATAGAAAAATAACTCATCTTATTAAAATAAGTTCCCCTGAAACAGAAATTCAAAAAGAAATTTCCAATGTGCAATTGGAATTAATTGGAAATAAGTATAAAGAACCTTAGTCTAAGGGCCTAGATTTTCAGAAATCTTTAGACTATGGTCCAATTAAGGTTTCTATGGGCCAATAGCATCAATCCATGTGTAGGGAGGAGATAAATCCAAATTGTAAAAGAAGATACCCAAAAATGAGTAAATGCTCACATAAGATGAAGAGTTGAAAATGTACAAGGTTTATTAGTAAATAAACTCATATGTAAGGAAGAGGAGTTCTTTAAAGGAGGTGCATATTTCACATAAGATGAAGAGTTGAAAATGTACAAGGTTTATTAGTAAATAAACTCATATGTAAGGAAGAGGAGTTCTTTAAAGGAGGTGCATATTTCACATAAGATGAAGAGTTGAAAATGTACAAGGTTTATTAGTAAAAAACTATGAGCAATACAATTTTGACACATATGTAAGGAAGGGGAATTCTTTAAAGGAGGTGCATATTTCACATGCTTGAATGAGTTTTAAACTCATAAAAATTGAGATATTTTATCTCTCCTCTCTCCTCATTCAAGTCTAGTCCCAAAAAGTTAGCTTAACTGACCTTAAAATGGTCAAAAAGTGACCAAACCGACTTGGAAAATTCTAGAATCAGTTTGTTTGGTTAGGAGCTCAAATTTTCCTATAAATAGAAGCCTTCCCTTGTTGAAAAAAAACATAGTCTCTTATGCTTTGTTACTCTACTCCACCTAAGCCAAAATATATAGTCTCTTATGCTTTGTTACTCTACTCCACCTAAGCCAAAATATATAGTCTCTTATGCTTTGTTACTCTACTCCACCTAAGCTAAAATATATAGTGTCTTATGCCTTGTTACTCTACTCTACCTAAGCCAAGAACTGTGAATTCTTTAATAATTCACTAGTTTTGATACCTCTCTCTTTCTTCAATCTCCATTGGTGGCTCCATCAACATACTAAACCAATTGATTGGTTGGGGGCCTCTACCGTGAATAAAGAATCAAGCAAATCATAAGGTAAGTATATTGAATTTCGATCTTTTCTATGATTTCTCAATGATTCTCTCTTCTCAACCCCTCTCAAGCTTGAGAAGTTTAATTGGTATGGTTTTTTTTAAATGCTAATGAAGTTAATTGGTGAATAGTAGTGAAGAGTTACATAATTTAATAAATGCTATAGAAGTTAATTTTCACTTATATTTAAATTCTAATGGTTTTTATAATTTCTCTCTCTCACTCAAGAAATGGTCATACTCATGACCCATTCTCAATCCAAATGAAGCTTTTCATAAAGCTTTTCCTTAATCCAAGATTAAGCTATTCTTGAGGCCAAATTAATGGCTTTTTGCTATGCTTTTAGTTTATGCACATTGATGATTCAATCCATTATGGATTGATGACCCAATTAGAGACCATTCTAATTGTTTTCTTAATGAACCAATTAGAGACCATTATGGATTGATGATCCAATTAGAGACCATTCTAATTGTTTTCTTAATGATCCAATTAGAGACCATTATGGATTGATGACCCAATTAGAGACCATTCTAATTGTTTTCTTAATGATCCAATTAGAGACCATTATGGATTGATGATCCAATTAGAGACCATTCTAATTGTTTTCTTAATGATCCAATTAGAGACCATTATGGATTGATGATCCAATTAGAGACCATTCTAATTATTTCTTTAATAATGAGCTTTATCCCTTAGAAAAAAATTGAGATTTATCAGTCATAGTAGCGGAGCTATGGCAAAATTTTTATAGAAATTACGCATAAAATAAATTCATTCAAAGCATAAAAAGAGGACTTTCTACCATATTCTAGGAACTATCATCCTAGATTAATTAAAAGAATTTTATCATGCATGGAGATGTGGATGTTTGCATGTAGATGTAGATGTAGATGTATAGATGTAGATGTGGATATGGAGGTGGATGGATGCATGTAGATGTAGATGTATAGATGTAGATGTGAATGGAGATGTGGATGTATGCATGTAGATGTAGATGTATAGATGTGGATGTGGATGTATACATGTAGATGTAGATGTATAGATACGGATGTGGATGTGGAGGTGGATGTATACATGTAGATGTAGATGTATAGATGTAGATGTGGATGTGGAGGTAGATGGATGCATGTAGATGTAGATGTATAGATGTAGATGGGAATGGAGATAAGGATGTATGCATGTAGATGTAGATGTATAGATGTAGATGTGGATGTGGAGGTGGATGGATGCATGTAGATGTAGATGTATAGATGTAGATGTGAATGGAGATGTGGATGTATACATGTAGATGTAGAGGTATAGATATAGATGTGGAAGTGGAGGTGGATGGATGCATGTAGATGTAGATGTATAGATGTAGATGTAGATGTAGATACGAATGGAGATGTGGATGTATGCATGTAGATGTAGGTGTATAGATGTAGATGTGGATGTAGAGGTGGAAGTATGCATGTAGATGTAGATGTATAGATGTGGATGTGAATGTGGAGGTAGATGTATGCATATAGATGTAGATGTATGGAGGTGAATGTGAATGTGGATGTAGATGTATGCATAGAGATGTAGATGTATGTATGTAGATGTGAATGTACGCATATAGATGTAGATGTATGGATGTGAATATGCGATATGTGATGTGAGGGAATCTGAAGTGACGAGATAGAAATGATGTGATGGGATGAGTATACATATAAATGGAATATGGAATAAGTAATGTAGATTGATGAGGGATAATGTGGAAAAATGAAAGTTAAAATAGAAATTGTATTGTAAACTGTTTGTAAATGCTGTTTGTAAATGCTGTTTGTAAATGATTGTTTTATGTCAAGAATGCTGGGGGGAGCATTTTGACCGTCTTGTGATTAAAGTCGTGATGGTAAAGTTGCAACTGCTGACGGGGAGTCAATGAAGGACGTCTCGCGTAGCAAGGTCGGCCGAGGTCTTGACCAGCCTCGGTGCGATTAAAATGGTGAGCTTCCGGTACGGTGGATGAGGGGCCAAGGAAGCGGCCTATGCGTGAAGCGCTAGGTTACCTGCGAAGGATCCTAGAGGGTGCTGACCATACGGTGCTCGGGCTCTGGGTTGCCTAGGATACCCACGCGTGCGTCGAGGAAGATATTGGAACAGAGTTGGAGTTGTTTTCTGAATCGGGCATGGATCTGGTTGATTGACCTTGCTGGTCTTCAATGGATGAGTCCATGGCCCCTTATATGGATCTGTTGGTTGATCTTGCTGATCTTCAACGAGAGTCCATCTTGATAAGTGATTATATTGCCAAGTATTAAAGGCTAGGAACTATCGAAACGGCCCCTGAGCGTTCTAGTTGCCAATGATGCCATATATACTCTGATGAAGGAATGATGGAAAAGTATTAAAGGCTAGGAACTATCGAAACGGCCCCTGAGCGTTCTAGTTGCCAATGATGCCATATATACTCTGATGAAGGAATGATGGAAAGTTAAGAATCAATGGGATAAATTGGAAGATGGTGATCAATGATACTATGGTTTTATTAAAGGATTGTTTTAAACTGGTTGAATCTGGTTGAAAAAGGCAATTTCATATTGGGTGTGTGAGTGGTGTGACTAGTTTTATTTTGCATGAACATCCGGCTAGGGGGCCTTGGAACTCTTTTCCTTGGTACCCGGGACAAAACCTAACCAAATTTTTAATTGGATCCCATCACTACAGTGGTTGGGCGGTTGGCTAACCCATGGGATTGGATGGGGTTAGGCTGGACTGATGGATCCGTAAATCGAGACTCAAACTTTTGTTTTTACGATAGAAAAAAAAAATAAATCCCGGACAGAAACTGTTCTATGGATAGGAATCAACGGCTGTGCCTCTTGAATGGGGAAAAAAGCGTTGATCCCAATGATCCAAGTGCAAATTTCTTCCTTGAACTGACTAAGTATCTTATAGATGTAATCGGATCATCTCGATCAGTAATGATCTTGACTACGTTAGAGTAAAAAGTTATCCTGGTGGAATCGCCCGTGCTTTCCGGTAAAGGAAGTTTTTCCGGGTTCGGTTTTGGAATAACCGACGGATTAGTCTCTTATCCGGATATCCGTGGGCGAGGCCCCGAGTGTGGGAACCCTGTCCCGCGCGAGAAGCGCTACTTCCGCTGCCAGTACCCCGAATCCGTTGCTCGGTGGGAACAGGGATCTTACAGCCTTGGTATGGCTAAAATGGTGTGCTTCCGGTACAATGGGCGAGGACCGATGAAGCGGTCCGTCCCTGAGTGAAGTGCTAGGACACCTAAGAAGGATCCTAGAGGGTTCTGTGACCAGGTGATACATGAAGACTGTATTAGGTATTATGGAAGAAATCCCGCATTATGGGAATTTTGAAATTGATCGGTTCCATGTATTATGGGAATTTCCCACTTAATGTGGGAAAAGTTATTGTGGAATTTCTTAAGGTAGTGTTGATAATCACCGTTCAAACCAAAAAAGTGGTATTAGTATTTGTGCATAAACATATTTGAAAGGAGTAACTGTTTGATAATCATGTAGGAAGGTGGTGTTGATAAACACCATTAATAAGAAAGTGGTATTTGTTTCTTTGCTAGGACCTGGCAGCACACCAAGTGAGTTGTACACTGCACAAAATTTATGAAACAATTGAACAAATAAGATAGAAACATTATTATATCAAAAAAATGAAGGAGGCACAAAAAAAAAATTCATTCAATAAGTGAAAATAAAAAATAAAGAAGATACCAAAGTACATCTCTTTTGGATATTAGAGTTATAACCTAAAAATCCACATTGTCAATATTGAATCTACAAATGCTACTCCTCATTGAAGGAACCATCAATATGAGCTTCATCCTCACAAGCCAAGCCTAAGCATGCTTTTGCTTTACGGGCTTCCTTTTTTGGTATCTTGATTCTTTTGTGTGGTGGTGGATTCCTTGGTCTCCACGACCAAAGAATTGCATCGGCATTTTCCCATACTTGTTGTTCTGCCTCATTAATTTGCCAATATCCCTTCCAACAATCAGCATAAGCTTGAGTATCTGTCAAACCTTTCTTCCTTGCACAAGATCCCCAATATTGAATCAAGAGTTTCTAGTAATTTGGTGATGTAGGCTCATCATCAATATCCGATTCAGCCATAGCAAGCCAAACTGGATAGATGTTTGTGTCATCTGGGTGCAGCATGACAAAGTGTCCTTGCCGAACATGTAGCATAGGGTTAAATGCTTCCTTGGTTTATCCCATGCAGGCCCACAATAATGATCAAGCATGACAAAGTGTCCTTGCCGAACATGTAGCATAGGGTTAAATGCCTCCTTGGTTTATCCCATAGCAGGCCAAATTGGATAGATGTTTGTGTCATCTGGGTGCAGCATGACAAAGTGTCCTTGCCGAACATGTAGCATAGGGTTAAATGCCTCCTTGGTTTATCCCATGCAGGCCCACAATAATGATCATTATGTTCTTCAATACCTAAGAATCTTTGTGCCTGCAATTGTTCAACATTCATATCATCTAATTGATGGGACCCTTCAAATTTTGGCCAAAAATCTGTGTACGTTCTTGCCTCTGATTGTATTGGTTTTCCAAGCTCTTCGATTACATTACTCCAATAATCTATCATGGGCCTATAATATCTTGGCACAAATGAACCATTACTTAGATTTTGCCAAAATTTTATGTAACCCTTCAATCCTGATATTACTTCTGCATGCATCTTTATATGCTCGGCCATTGGTAGTAGAGGTGGATCTCCTTTTGGTAACCTTGGTTTACCTTCATAGTCTGTCTTCCAACTGTCTTCCAAAGACGGATACTTCCACTCCAATTACAAATAGTTACATGTGCCTTAAATTGCATTACCGGTGTGTCTCCTTCCATGAAGAACCTGAATAGAAGTGGTTTGGAGTGACCTATAAGTGCTTCTTGCCCATCACAAATGTAGCCATCACAATATGCCTTGAAGTCAGGGACCTCTATAAGCAAGAAGGGAGCTGGAGAAGAAGTTGAGCTGGTTCTTAAAGTATCCATCAAATGTGGTAAAGTAAAGGTTTGCCCCACTCTTAATTTCTCTGAAAACCTGCTAAACATGGCATCTATATCCTCATGTGTATGTCCGACCATTAGAAATCCCAACTATACAGTTTTGAAAGCACCCCGTGCAACAAGCAATGACAAATAGGAAAATAAGTACCGATTTTTATTTTCTCCATCACAATTATCTAGTTGTAGCAACAAGTTTTCTGGCAACTTGCAAAACGAGGAAACCCAATTCATTGTGTCTCCCTGATTTATACATGGTTCAACAATGGGATCTTTACCATCACTCATATTGTGGTTCAACAATGGATTCTTTACCATCACTCATATTGTGGTTGTCTAAAGCTGTCCTTGAATTTAAAGCATGTAGAAGTGAAACATTGCTCTTTGGAAGCCCATTTGTTACTAGATCACCAAGAGGATGCTTATCCATCCTCTCTACGTTATGTAAACAACTTGCGATTGAGCCAATTGTTAGATTGGGATTCGGATGGCCATAAACCATTCAAAATAAAGTGTCCATAATGACCTTCTGCATGTCCATGAGTGATCATACCAATCAATGCAATTGGTAAATTATATCCCGAATCCACACCCTTGGGAAGGACCCGTAGTCTGGGAATGGCTGTTTTCTTTTGATCCATCTTGTCATGGATGATGCATACGTACTTCTGTGGTTGGGTTTCTGAAAATATGTGCCATGCATAGTATAAGCTCCTACAACTTTGTTGTTGTTACATGTGAATATCTCTTTCACTGAGGAGCCTTGCTCTTTCTTCTAGACTAGGTTTGGCTTCTAGTTTTGCCTTGAGACCACTACACAAGGTGCACTTGGAGAACGCACTTGCCTTTGTTAGGGACACTTGTGGATACTCTTTATTCCAAATTCTACTAAACGATGACTTTGATAGCCTCTTCTCATGTCCCAACTGCTCAAGTGTTGCGTTGATTTCATTTAAAATGTCAACTTGCTTGAATATTGATGGAATCGACAACCTGGTTTTCCTTGAGCCATCTAGCATTGTTCTACTTTTTTGTGGTGCAGGCTCAGAGTTCATGTTCACAAATTCATCAAGTAGTGCTCTTGCCTCACTAGCATGTTGTAGGCCTCTCCTCAATACCCCTGTGTTTCCATGTAGATATTGACACACACCGGACTCAAACTTTTCCCTGTAATGGTAAAAGGATGTCTTTGGTATACCATGCATCTCATACCATGCTCTGCAACAAAGAAATCCTTTGAACTGATTCACATGACATATATAAGGCAGAAGCTGGTTGTGGTCTCTGCTTTGGAATCCTGTTTATGAAAGTGTAGCGTCTTTTTGCAGAGGTTTGGGCAATAATAACCTCATTAGTTACATCTCCATCATTATTCTCATTACATACATCAGCATGTTCAACATGCATGCCATTAAGCGGAACATAGCGTTGCAATGGCCAGCATTGTCAGCTGTTTAATAAGCCATTTAACTAGGGTGATACTATCCACTTGCGGCATAGTTTGAAATTCATTTGCACTTTCAATAGCCACACCCACACAATCATCACCAAGTTGTTGAAAGTTGACACATTCAAATGGAAACACATATAAGATAATCCCTTGATTGATAGTTTGCATCATGCTCTCATCCTTTAGAAGAACCATCTCATTCTTCTAAGATTGTCGGATTTGCATGTCAAGTTTTGGAGATGTTATCAGTATTGCATCTACAATTGGAGGTTCCACGGGCTCTTCTTGATCTGCATCACTACATCTTTCACTCCACTCTCCAAATTCCAGCTCCCTTGTGGAAGGCCTTAAAAGCATTTTTGGCCAACAAACATTACTCCATAATGCATTTTTTAGATAAATGGTATCCATTGTAGAAAATGGTAGTTCCACATCCTTCAAGCATTCCTCCATAAGTAATGACACATCCTTGACCAATCTTTGTTCCACTACAAGTGGAATTTGGATCAATTCTACACACGCAGCCAATACCAACAGAATCATTGTTCAACATCATGTAGACCCTCCCTCCAGATTGGAAATCCATCCAGATTGATGCATTCTAACTCCACCACATGGTAGAGCTAGACCTTAAAGTTCTACGATGTGGTCTAGGTAGAATACAGCTCTACCACGTGGTAGAGCTAGATCAAATACTTTGAGGTCTAGCTCTACCATGTGGTGGAGCTAGAATTGCATTTAAGGTCTAGCTCTACCATGTGGTGGAGCTAGAATGCATCAATCTAACTGTGTACCATGCAGATCAACAAAACCAATTACTCCAAGAAGAGACCTACTTCACATGTCAACAAGAACCAAGGAGCTAGAATTGCATTTGATCTTGCTCTACCACGTGGTAGAGCTGTATTCTACCTATACCACATCGTAGAGCTGGATTTATTTGAGGTCTAGCTCTACCATGTGGGTGGAGCTAATGCAGATCAATAAAACGAATTACTCCACCAAGAAGAGACCTACTTCACATGATGAGGACCAAGGATCTAGAAAAAAGGTCAGACTCCATTAGTCCTAAAAATCTATATAAACTTGTAGTCTCTCATTCAATGCAATAGAAGTGTTTAATTAAACTTGTAGTCTCTCATTCAATGCAATAGAAGTGTTTAATTAAACTTGTAGTCTCTCATTCAATGCAATAGAAGTGTTTACTTAATCATGGTTTGTGTGTGAATTGATCTTCCCTAGTCCTTGATACTTAACAATCTATGGTAGGAATCAATGTTTCAAATTCAAGGCTTGTTATAGGAATTGCATCTGTAATTGGAGGATCAGAATGATCCCCTTCTTCATCACCGCTATAGCTTTCGTTTGATCAAATTAAGTTGCCATTCATGATGGTAGATTGCTAAATAATCTTTGTCCATCGAACGGCACTCCATAATGAGTCTTGGGGAGAGATGAAGTATCCATTGTAGGAAAAGGTAGGACCACATCTTTCAAACATTCCTCCACTAGTATGGATACATTTCCTTGCCCTATATTTGTACCAAAATCCCCTTGAATTTATACATATACTTTAACCTATAATAAAAGCTATAATCAAACTTATAAGCTTACAGTTATATTTATTAAATAAGCTATAATATAGTAGCATTAAAATAAGCTTTTATTAACTACAAGTTACTATAATAAGCTATATAGTTATAAATATTAATATAATTTAAGTTATTATAAGTTATATAGTTATAGTTGTAGGTTAATATATAGGTCAATGTATTTAATTCTAGTCACTATAGGTTATTTATAAACTTTAAATTATATAGGTTTATATATAAATGGGTTTGATTTATATAGCTATAGAAAGTTTATAAATAAGATATATAAAGTATAATTATAAACTATAAATAGACTTTAAGATACTATAGTGAACCTATTAAACCTATAAGCCAATTTATATATATCTTTAAGTCTATTTATATAATCAAACCTATAGTTACTATAGTTAATCTATTAAACCTATAAGCCTATTTATATATCTTTAAGTTACTATAGTTAACCTATTTCACCTCCATTCTCTGAAGTGGATTTTACCAGGGGCACAGAAAACAACTCTAGACGCCCAAGCACCCAAGAGGAAGTTCAAACAATTGTTTCTCCTAGAAGTAAGCATACAATGAAAACCTTACCATCTTATTTGGGAGAAGAGGTTTACTATCCTAATTGTGAATGTCACACGTTTGATTTCTCGGCCTATCATCTTATGAGGTTTACTTTCAAGTACGTCATGTCAGAGGTTTTCTTTTTTGTCCCGTCAGAGGTGTCTACATCCTAATTATTGTTTCATGTCAGAGGTTCACTTTTTCATCATGTCTGGTCATCCTACCTATGGACATCAGAGGTTTGATTTCTCGTCCTGTCATCTTATGAGGTTTACTTTCATATCATGTCATCCTGGAGGTTTGATCTAAGTTATAGTTGTCTCATTATCTTGACTCATAATATTGGAGGTTTGATCTTATGTCATAGATTTTTCCCATGGCAAAGATATGATTCTAGCTTTCCATGATATCTTTACTAACTAGAATGAGTGTCATTTTCTATTTTAGTGTTTATTGACAGGTCAATCTTCCAAGTCAACTTCTCCAAGTAACCAGATTCTCTTACCAAATCTAGTTCATTTGCCATTGATCGGATGATCTTCCACAAGTTGACATTGCCATGCATGTCCTTGCGAATGGACTATATTCCTAAGCAACCATGTAATAGATAACTTTATGTCTATTTCTTTATGACAATCCTTGTATCATGGGTGGTTTAGTTTCTTGTAAATAAGGGAGTGATGTAGCTCCTAAAACAATAACTTGTAATCATTTACAGATATTTTAATAGAACGGTGTGTGTATATAGAGCTGTGGATTTTTTACCTCGAGCCCCCGAGGGTTTTTTCATCCACAGTTAGGGACCTTTATTTGAGTGGGGGTTTTGCCTATATATATAGAGTCCTCTATATATAGCGGTGTAAATCCTAGGTCCCTTTATATATACACATCGCATGTGTATTCTACATACACTTCTTGGGGCGCATTTAAGGCGTCGTTTCTCTTATCTTTCTCTCCCTCACGGTCTGTTCAACAAGATGAGGAGAAGTTATTAATTCAAACAATAAAGGAGTACCGTGATGTTTTTGCTTGGAGTTATAAAGGCCTCCAAGGAGTTGATCCAAGCATATGTTAGCATACAATTCCATTACGAGAGGATGCAAAGCCTTCCAAGCAACGTCCTTATACTTACAATGAGAATTTTGCACGAAAGATAAAAGAAGAAATAGACAAGCTCTTAGAGGCAAAATTTATCTATGAGATTGAACACACTGAATGGGTCTCCCCTATTGTAGTGGTGCCCAAGAAAAATGGAAAACTTCGAGTATGTGTAAACCTCAAGAAGGTAAATGCAGCTACTGTACATGATCATTACCCACTTCCAATCACGGATCATATTTTGGAACGAGTTGCAGGGAAAAAGGCATATAGTTTCTTGGATGGATTCTCCAGTTACAATCAAGTGTCAATTGATCCAAAGCATCAACACAAGACAGCCTTTGCTACTGAAGATGGCATCTTTGCCTATCGTGTTATGCCATTTGGTCTAACAAATGCACTTGCAACCTTTCAGCGGTTAATGAGTCATGTATTCAAGGAGTACCTTAGGCTATTTCTTGAGATCTTCATGGATGATTTATGTGTTCACTCACAAGAGCGTGATGATCATATAGATCTTATAATTATTCCCTCTCTAAAATAAAAGAAAGTTTCTGTTTAAAAAAGGAATACCCTTTTCCTAAAATACTTCTCAGGAGTCACGCCTATTTTAAGGATTTAGAACAATGAGTTTAGAAGTGAGAATCGGTGTTTTGGATACCAAGGTTTTGATTTTCATTCGAGTACGGCCCAAAAGAAGTTCTTTATCTCTTGGGGAGTATAAGAAGTTATCCCCCAGATATTGTGACCCTTATACCTGAATTTAATGAAAGTAGGTGACTTAACCTACAAGCTTCTTTTATCTCCTCATCTCAAAATTCTTAATGCCTTCTATAGAAAAATATGTCAAACACAAATCATGGAAAGACGGTAAAACTTCAGTGGCAAGTTACCGTTGGCTTCTAGGTTACGCTAGCTCCTTCCTCCTTTATATAAGTCGTAACTTTTACTTGTCGCTCACAGTAATCTTACTCCCATCAATCTCCTTTCTTTCTTAATCTCCTTCATGGCTTGGCAACAAGAATTAGTTTTATCCATAATGATTCCTCACCTTCAAGACGCAAGTGAGTCTGTGAAGAAGGATTTTATAGAACAGTATGAGCGCTCACTTTTTCCTCACCTAGGAACTTCTGTAGCGCAGACCAAATGGCGGACCTATCAAAACATAACTAGGATAACACCCTGGGGTCAGCAGCACTTTCGTAACAATGTCCGCTTGGCCATGGTTATTGAAGCTTTGGGTCTAGGTCCCTGATACTACTGTGTCATGAGATCAAGGCATCTTGGGTTTTCTGAGCGGGTCTTCTTACTGGCATGTTTTCTTCCTCATGAGAAGATATGCCTTTACCCTGTTTTTGGCTTGCCTCTCAGAGGTCCTTTTGTTAGATCACCTCATACCACTGAGATAGGTGCGGCAATAACCAGCAGAATCATTCCCATAGATGAGTTACCCTATACTTGTGCAGCTTGTGAGGACTGCTTTTGTGACCATATGATGGACGGGCTTATGGAAGTGTAAAGAGTTCTTCTATCTTTACTGTATAAGTCCCGTGAATGAATAAAGTTTAAATCTTGTTCTTATTTTGAATCTTGTTCTCTTTAAGACTTTTCTTGGTGGTTAATCTTGATTAAAAATTTTCTCTAAGTCTCATATTCGTGCATCTTGCGAGATTATCCCAAGTTGCGAGATGAGGACATCTCGCGTTTTTTAAGTGGGGTAGAATGTAAGATTCCTCCCCCAACCCCCTTTTTGATGTCTAGTATCTTCCCCCGTAATCAATCCCTCTTCAGAAATATAAAGACCTTGTTTCTAACTGTTTTAACCTAGAGAGAGAAAATATTCTAGAGAGAGAATATTCAGATTATGAATATTTTTGGATAGAAAAATAACTCATCTTATTAAAATAAGTTCCCCTGAAACAAAAATTCAAAAAGAAATTTCCAATGTGCAATTGGAATTAATTGGAAATAGGTATAAAGAACCTTAGTCTAAGGGCCTAGATTTTCAAAAATCTTTAAACTATGGTCCAATTAAGGTTTCTATGGGCCAATAGCATCAATCCATGTGTAGGGAGGAGATAAATCCAAATTGTAAAAGAAGATACCCAAAAATGAGTAAGTGCTCACATAAGATGAAGAGTTGAAAATGTACAAGGTTTATTAGTAAATAAACTCATATGTAAGGAAGAGGAGTTCTTTAAAGGAGGTGCATATTTCACATAAGATGAAGAGTTGAAAATGTACAAGGTTTATTAGTAAATAAACACATATGTAAGGAAGGGGAGTTCTTTAAAGGAGGTGCATATTTCACATAAGATGAAGAGTTGAAAATGTACAAGGCTTATTAGTAAAAAAACTATGACACATATGTAAGGAAGAGGAGTTCTTTAAAGGAGGTGCATATTTCACATAAGATGAAGAGTTGAAAATGTACAAGGTTTATTAGTAAAAAACTATGAGCAATACAATTTTGACACATATGTAAGGAAGGGGAATTCTTTAAAGGAGGTGCATATTTCACATGCTTGAATGAGTTTTAAACTCATAAAAATTGAGATATTTCATCTCTCCTCTCTCCTCATTCAAGTCTAGTTCCAGAAAGTTAGCTTAACTGACCTAAAAATGGTCAAAAAGTGACCAAACTGACTTAGAAAATTCTAGAATCAGTTTGTTTGGTTAGGAGCTCAAATTTTCCTATAAATAGAAGCCTCCCCTTGTTGAAAAAAACATAGTCTCTTATGCTTTGTTACTCTACTCCACCTAAGCCAAAATATATAGTGTCTTATGCCTTGTTACTCTACTCCACCTAAGCCAAAATATATAGGGTCTTATGCTTGTTACTCTACTCCACCTAAACCAAAACATATAGTGTCTTATGCTTTGTTACTCTACTCCACCTAAGCCAAATTAGATAGTATCTTATGCTTGTTACTCTACTCCACCTAAGCCAAAATATATAGTCTCTTATGCTTTGTTACTCTACTCCACCTAAGCCAAATTAGATAGAGTCTTATGCTTTGTTACTCTACTCCTCCTAAGCCAAAATATAGAGTGTCTTAGGCATTGTTACTCTACTCTACCTAAGCCAAGAACTGTGAATTCTTTAATAATTCACTAGTTTTTGATACTTCTCTCCTTCTTCAATCCCCATTGGTGGCTCCATCAACATACTAAACCAATTGATTGGTTGGGGGCCTCTACCGTGAATAAAGAATCAAGCAAATCATAAGGTAAGTATATTGAATTTTGATCTTTTCTATAATTTCTCAATGATTCTCTATTCTCAACCCCTCTCAAGCTTGAGGAGTTTAATTAGTATGGTTTTTAAAATGCTATTGAAGTTAATTGGTGAATAGTAGTGAGAGTTACATAATTTAATAAATGCTATAGAAGTTAATTTCCATTTATGTTTAAATTCTAATGGTTTTTATGTAATTTCTCTCTCTCACTCAAGAAATGGTCATACTCATGACCCATTCTCAATCCAAATGAAGCTTTTCATAAAGCCTTTCCTTAATCCAAGATTAAGCTATGCTTGAGACCAAATTAATGGCTTTTTGCTATACTTTTAGTTTATGCACATTGATGATTTAATCCATTATGGATTGATGACCCAATTAGAGACCATTCTAATTGTTTTCTTAAGGATCCAATTAGAGACCATTATGGATTGATGACCCAATTAGAGACCATTCTAATTGTTTTCTTAATGATCCAATTAGAGACCATTATGGATTGATGATCCAATTAGAGACCATTCTAATTATTTCTTTAATAATGAGCTTTATCCCTTAGAAAAAAAATTGAGATTTATCAGTCATAGTAGCGGAGCTATGGCAAAATTTTTATAGAAATTACGCATAAAATAAATTCATTCAAAACATAAAAAGAGGACTTCCTACCATATTCTAGGAACTATCATCCTAGATTAATTAAAAGAATATTATTAGGCATGGAGATGTGGATGTTTGCATGTATATGTAGATGTATGGATGTGAGTGTGAATGTGGAGGTGGATGTGTGCATGGAGATGTGGATGTATGCATGTAGAAGTAGATGTATAGATGAGGATGTAAATGGAGACGTGGATGTATGCATGTAGATGTAGATGTATAGGTGTAGATATGAATGGAGATGTGGATGTATACATGTAGATGTAGATGTATAGATGTAGATGTGGATGTGGAGGTGGATGGATGCATGTAGATGTAGATGTATAGATGTAGATGGGAATGGAGATATGGATGTATGCATGTAGATGTAGATGTATAGATGTAGATGAGGATGTGGAGGTGGATGGATGCATGTAGATGTAGATGTATAGATGTAGATGTGAATGGAGATGTGGATGTATGCATGTAGATGTAGATGTATAGATGTAGATGAGGATGTGGAGGTGGATGGATGCATGTAGATGTAGATTTATAGATGTAGATGTGAATAGAGATGTGGATGTATGCATGTAGATGTAGGTGTATAGATGTAGATGAGGATGTAGAGGTGGATGTATGCATGTAGATGTAGATGTATAGATGTGGATGTGAATGTGGAGTGGATGTATGCATGTAGATGTAGATGTATGGAGGTGAATGTGAATGTGGATGTGGATGTATGCATAGGGATGTAGATGTATGCATTTAGATGTGAATGTACGCATATAGTTGTGGATGTATGGATGTGAATATACGATTGTGATGTGAGGGAATCTGAAGTGATGAGATGGAAATGATGTGATGGGATGAGTATACATATAAATGGAATATGGAATAAGTAATGTAGATTGATGAGAGATAATGTGGAAAAATGAAAGTTAAAATAGAAATTGTATTGTAAACTGTTTGTAAATGCTGTTTGTAAATGATTGTTTTATGTCAAGAATGCTGGGGGGAGCATTTTGACCGTCTTGTGATTAAGGTCGTGATGAGAAAGTTGCAACTGCTGACGGGGAGTCAATGAAGGACGTCTCGCGTAGCAAGGTCGGCCGAGGTCTTGACCAGCCTCGGTGCGATTAAAATGGTGAGCTTCCGGTACGGTGGATGAGGGGCCAAGGAAGCGGCCTATGCGTGAAGCGCTAGGTTACCTGCGAAGGATCCTAGAGGGTACTGACCATACGGTGCTCGGGCTCTGGGTTGCCTAGGATACCCACGCGTGCGTCGAGGAAGATATTGGAACAGAGTTGGAGTTGTTTTCTGAATCGGGCATGGATCTGGTTGATTGACCTTGCTGGTCTTCAATGGATGAGTCCATGGCCCCTTATATGGATCTGTTGGTTGATCTTGCTGATCTTCAACGAGAGTCCATCTTGATAAGTGATTATATTGCCAAGTATTAAAGGCTAGGAACTATCGAAACGGCCCCTGAGCGTTCTAGTTGCCAATGATGCCATATATACTCTGATGAAGGAATGATGGAAAATTATTAAAGGCTAGGAACTATCGAAACGGCCCCTGAGCGTTCTAGTTGCCAATGATGCCATATATACTCTGATGAAGGAATGATGGAAAATTAAGAATCAATGGGATAAATTGGAAGATGGTGATCAATGATACTATGGTTTTATTAAAGGATTGTTTTAAACTGGTTGAATCTGGTTGGAAAAAAGGCAATTTCATATTGGGTGTGTGAGTGGTGTGACTAGTTTTATTTTGCATGAACATCCGGCTAGGGGGCCTTGGAACTCTTTTCCTTGGTACCCGGGACAAAACCTAACCAAATTTTTTAATTGGATCCCATCACTACAGTGGTTGGGCGGTTGGCTAACCCATGGGATTGGATGGGGTTAGGCTGGACTGATGGATCCGTAAACCGAGACTCAAACTTTTGTTTTTACGATAGAAAAAAATAATAATAAATCCCGGACAGTAACTGTTCTATGGATAGGAATCAACAGCTGTGCCTCTTGAATGGGGAAAAAAGCGTTGATCCCAATGATCCAAGTGCAAGTTTCTTCCTTGAACTGACTAAGTATCTTATAGATGTAATCGGATCATCTCGATCAGAAATGATCTTGACTACGTTAGAGTAAAAAGTTATCCTGGTGGAATCGCCCGTGCTTTCCGGTAAAGGAAGTTTTTCCGGGTTCGGTTTTGGAACAACCGACGGATTAGTCTCTTATCCGGATATCCGTGGGCGAGGCCCCGAGTGTGGGACCCCTGTCCCACGTGAGAAGCGCTACTTCCGCTGCCAGTACCCCGAATCCGTTGCTCGATGGGAACAGGGATCTTACAGTTGGTATCAGAGCGTTTGGTTAATAAAGATCAACTGAGAAGACAAATATGTCAAAAATTTATCAAGAAACACAAAAAGGTTATAATTGTGTGATATAATTCATACAATTTGATATTCAAACTGAAACTCGTAATTTTGGTAATTGGGTCTTCAGATGGAAGTACCGCAATTATATAGAAACCCTGACTTGCTTGAGGCCTAGACATGATAGTATTTACCTTATAATTCCAAGAGCCGTGACTACCCGTATATACCGAGAGTATACTGCAGCTCTTTACTGACAGTATATACGAGTAAATCTAAGACTTGAAATTATAAGCGTTAATGCTATCTAGATGATGATTTTGAATGTGATTGATATGATTTTTAATTCTGTTTGAGAATGAATGAATTGATTTGGATTCTGATTGAAAATGCTGATTGAAAAATGTTGATTTTTAAAAATTAGTTGAAATATAATGAAACCACAATGAGGGGGAATGGGACGAGTCCCTGTGATGATATTCATAACTAGAATGATGATAACGAATTCAGCAAATCACTATGAGATTAGTGGGTTGTGCTGTCAGATTGCTACTGTTAATACTTGACCGGTAGATCAAGTTAAGGGATGTCAAATTGAGAACTTGCTTGACTGAAATTTCCGTGTGGAGGAATGTTCCGAAGGGAACTTTTCGGTCTAATGGACCATTATCATGTTAAAGATATGAATGATATAATCTGAATGAATTGTTATTTAATGATGAGTTCTATATAAGGGATATTTATCCCAGTGTTCTGTTGGGTTGACCAGAATATAAGCAACCCCAGAATAAAAATTGGATCTTAAGAATAAGAGCTGTCCTCTACCTTGCGAGATGAGGACATCTCGCACTTTTTAAGTGGGGTAGGATGTAAGATTCCTCCCCAGCCTTCGAGGTATATAGGAGTAAGAATCTCCCTTTTGGATCTTATAATTATTCCCTCTCTAAAATAAAAGAAAGTTTCTGTTTAAAAAAGGAATACCCTTTTCCTAAAATACTTCTCAGGAGTCACGCCTATTTTAAGGATTTAGAACAATGAGTTTAGAAGTGAGAATCGGTGTTTTGGATACCAAGGTTTTGATTTTCATTCGAGTACGGCCCAAAAGAAGTTCTTTATCTCTTGGGGAGTATAAGAAGTTATCCCCCAGATATTGTGACCCTTATACCTGAATTTAATGAAAGTAGGTGACTTAACCTACAAGCTTCTTTTATCTCCTCATCTCAAAATTCTTAATGCCTTCTATAGAAAAATATGTCAAACACAAATCATGGAAAGACGGTAAAACTTCAGTGGCAAGTTACCGTTGGCTTCTAGGTTACGCTAGCTCCTTCCTCCTTTATATAAGTCGTAACTTTTACTTGTCGCTCACAGTAATCTTACTCCCATCAATCTCCTTTCTTTCTTAATCTCCTTCATGGCTTGGCAACAAGAATTAGTTTTATCCATAATGATTCCTCACCTTCAAGACGCAAGTGAGTCTGTGAAGAAGGATTTTATAGAACAGTATGAGCGCTCACTTTTTCCTCACCTAGGAACTTCTGTAGCGCAGACCAAATGGCGGACCTATCAAAACATAACTAGGATAACACCCTGGGGTCAGCAGCACTTTCGTAACAATGTCCGCTTGGCCATGGTTATTGAAGCTTTGGGTCTAGGTCCCTGATACTACTGTGTCATGAGATCAAGGCATCTTGGGTTTTCTGAGCGGGTCTTCTTACTGGCATGTTTTCTTCCTCATGAGAAGATATGCCTTTACCCTGTTTTTGGCTTGCCTCTCAGAGGTCCTTTTGTTAGATCACCTCATACCACTGAGATAGGTGCGGCAATAACCAGCAGAATCATTCCCATAGATGAGTTACCCTATACTTGTGCAGCTTGTGAGGACTGCTTTTGTGACCATATGATGGACGGGCTTATGGAAGTGTAAAGAGTTCTTCTATCTTTACTGTATAAGTCCCGTGAATGAATAAAGTTTAAATCTTGTTCTTATTTTGAATCTTGTTCTCTTTAAGACTTTTCTTGGTGGTTAATCTTGATTAAAAATTTTCTCTAAGTCTCATATTCGTGCATCTTGCGAGATTATCCCAAGTTGCGAGATGAGGACATCTCGCGTTTTTTAAGTGGGGTAGAATGTAAGATTCCTCCCCCAACCCCCTTTTTGATGTCTAGTATCTTCCCCCGTAATCAATCCCTCTTCAGAAATATAAAGACCTTGTTTCTAACTGTTTTAACCTAGAGAGAGAAAATATTCTAGAGAGAGAATATTCAGATTATGAATATTTTTGGATAGAAAAATAACTCATCTTATTAAAATAAGTTCCCCTGAAACAGAAATTCAAAAAGAAATTTCCAATGTGCAATTGGAATTAATTGGAAATAGGTATAAAGAACCTTAGTCTAAGGGCCTAGATTTTCAAAAATCTTTAAACTATGGTCCAATTAAGGTTTCTATGGGCCAATAGCATCAATCCATGTGTAGGGAGGAGATAAATCCAAATTGTAAAAGAAGATACCCAAAAATGAGTAAATGCTCACATAAGATGAAGAGTTGAAAATGAACAAGGTTTATTAGTAAATAAACTCATATGTAAGGAAGAGTTCTTTAAAGGAGGTGCATATTTCACATAAGATGAAGAGTTGAAAATGTACAAGGTTTATTAGTAAATAAACACATATGTAAGGAAGGGGAGTTCTTTAAAGGAGGTGCATATTTCACATAAGATGAAGAGTTGAAAATGTACAAGGCTTATTAGTAAAAAAACTATGACACATATGTAAGGAAGAGGAGTTCTTTAAAGGAGGTGCATATTTCACATAAGATGAAGAGTTGAAAATGTACAAGGTTTATTAGTAAAAAACTATGAGCAATACAATTTTGACACATATGTAAGGAAGGGGAATTCTTTAAAGGAGGTGCATATTTCACATGCTTGAATGAGTTTTAAACTCATAAAAATTGAGATATTTCATCTCTCCTCTCTCCTCATTCAAGTCTAGTTCCAGAAAGTTAGCTTAACTGACCTAAAAATGGTCAAAAAGTGACCAAACTGACTTAGAAAATTCTAGAATCAGTTTGTTTGGTTAGGAGCTCAAATTTTCCTATAAATAGAAGCCTCCCCTTGTTGAAAAAAACATAGTCTCTTATGCTTTGTTACTCTACTCCACCTAAGCCAAAATATATAGTGTCTTATGCCTTGTTACTCTACTCCACCTAAGCCAAAATATATAGGGTCTTATGCTTGTTACTCTACTCCACCTAAACCAAAACATATAGTGTCTTATGCTTTGTTACTCTACTCCACCTAAGCCAAATTAGATAGTATCTTATGCTTGTTACTCTACTCCACCTAAGCCAAAATATATAGTCTCTTATGCTTTGTTACTCTACTCCACCTAAGCCAAATTAGATAGAGTCTTATGCTTTGTTACTCTACTCCTCCTAAGCCAAAATATAGAGTGTCTTAGGCATTGTTACTCTACTCTACCTAAGCCAAGAACTGTGAATTCTTTAATAATTCACTAGTTTTTGATACTTCTCTCCTTCTTCAATCCCCATTGGTGGCTCCATCAACATACTAAACCAATTGATTGGTTGGGGGCCTCTACCGTGAATAAAGAATCAAGCAAATCATAAGGTAAGTATATTGAATTTTGATCTTTTCTATAATTTCTCAATGATTCTCTATTCTCAACCCCTCTCAAGCTTGAGGAGTTTAATTAGTATGGTTTTTAAAATGCTATTGAAGTTAATTGGTGAATAGTAGTGAGAGTTACATAATTTAATAAATGCTATAGAAGTTAATTTCCATTTATGTTTAAATTCTAATGGTTTTTATGTAATTTCTCTCTCTCACTCAAGAAATGGTCATACTCATGACCCATTCTCAATCCAAATGAAGCTTTTCATAAAGCCTTTCCTTAATCCAAGATTAAGCTATGCTTGAGACCAAATTAATGGCTTTTTGCTATACTTTTAGTTTATGCACATTGATGATTTAATCCATTATGGATTGATGACCCAATTAGAGACCATTCTAATTGTTTTCTTAAGGATCCAATTAGAGACCATTATGGATTGATGACCCAATTAGAGACCATTCTAATTGTTTTCTTAATGATCCAATTAGAGACCATTATGGATTGATGATCCAATTAGAGACCATTCTAATTATTTCTTTAATAATGAGCTTTATCCCTTAGAAAAAAAATTGAGATTTATCAGTCATAGTAGCGGAGCTATGGCAAAATTTTTATAGAAATTACGCATAAAATAAATTCATTCAAAACATAAAAAGAGGACTTCCTACCATATTCTAGGAACTATCATCCTAGATTAATTAAAAGAATATTATTAGGCATGGAGATGTGGATGTTTGCATGTATATGTAGATGTATGGATGTGAGTGTGAATGTGGAGGTGGATGTGTGCATGGAGATGTGGATGTATGCATGTAGAAGTAGATGTATAGATGAGGATGTAAATGGAGACGTGGATGTATGCATGTAGATGTAGATGTATAGGTGTAGATATGAATGGAGATGTGGATGTATACATGTAGATGTAGATGTATAGATGTAGATGTGGATGTGGAGGTGGATGGATGCATGTAGATGTAGATGTATAGATGTAGATGGGAATGGAGATATGGATGTATGCATGTAGATGTAGATGTATAGATGTAGATGAGGATGTGGAGGTGGATGGATGCATGTAGATGTAGATGTATAGATGTAGATGTGAATGGAGATGTGGATGTATGCATGTAGATGTAGATGTATAGATGTAGATGAGGATGTGGAGGTGGATGGATGCATGTAGATGTAGATTTATAGATGTAGATGTGAATAGAGATGTGGATGTATGCATGTAGATGTAGGTGTATAGATGTAGATGAGGATGTAGAGGTGGATGTATGCATGTAGATGTAGATGTATAGATGTGGATGTGAATGTGGAGTGGATGTATGCATGTAGATGTAGATGTATGGAGGTGAATGTGAATGTGGATGTGGATGTATGCATAGGGATGTAGATGTATGCATTTAGATGTGAATGTACGCATATAGTTGTGGATGTATGGATGTGAATATACGATTGTGATGTGAGGGAATCTGAAGTGATGAGATGGAAATGATGTGATGGGATGAGTATACATATAAATGGAATATGGAATAAGTAATGTAGATTGATGAGAGATAATGTGGAAAAATGAAAGTTAAAATAGAAATTGTATTGTAAACTGTTTGTAAATGCTGTTTGTAAATGATTGTTTTATGTCAAGAATGCTGGGGGGAGCATTTTGACCGTCTTGTGATTAAGGTCGTGATGAGAAAGTTGCAACTGCTGACGGGGAGTCAATGAAGGACGTCTCGCATAGCAAGGTCGGCCGAGGTCTTGACCAGCCTCGGTGCGATTAAAATGGTGAGCTTCCGGTACGGTGGATGAGGGGCCAAGGAAGCGGCCTATGCGTGAAGCGCTAGGTTACCTGCGAAGGATCCTAGAGGGTACTGACCATACGGTGCTCGGGCTCTGGGTTGCCTAGGATACCCACGCGTGCGTCGAGGAAGATATTGGAACAGAGTTGGAGTTGTTTTCTGAATCGGGCATGGATCTGGTTGATTGACCTTGCTGGTCTTCAATGGATGAGTCCATGGCCCCTTATATGGATCTGTTGGTTGATCTTGCTGATCTTCAACGAGAGTCCATCTTGATAAGTGATTATATTGCCAAGTATTAAAGGCTAGGAACTATCGAAACGGCCCCTGAGCGTTCTAGTTGCCAATGATGCCATATATACTCTGATGAAGGAATGATGGAAAATTATTAAAGGCTAGGAACTATCGAAACGGCCCCTGAGCGTTCTAGTTGCCAATGATGCCATATATACTCTGATGAAGGAATGATGGAAAATTATTAAAGGCTAGGAACTATCGAAACGGCCCCTGAGCGTTCTAGTTGCCAATGATGCCATATATACTCTGATGAAGGAATGATGGAAAATTAAGAATCAATGGGATAAATTGGAAGATGGTGATCAATGATACTATGGTTTTATTAAAGGATTGTTTTAAACTGGTTGAATCTGGTTGGAAAAAAGGCAATTTCATATTGGGTGTGTGAGTGGTGTGACTAGTTTTATTTTGCATGAACATCCGGCTAGGGGGCCTTGGAACTCTTTTCCTTGGTACCCGGGACAAAACCTAACCAAATTTTTTAATTGGATCCCATCACTACAGTGGTTGGGCGGTTGGCTAACCCATGGGATTGGATGGGGTTAGGCTGGACTGATGGATCCGTAAACCGAGACTCAAACTTTTGTTTTTACGATAGAAAAAAATAATAATAAATCCCGGACAGTAACTGTTCTATGGATAGGAATCAACGGCTGTGCCTCTTGAATGGGGAAAAAAGCGTTGATCCCAATGATCCAAGTGCAAGTTTCTTCCTTGAACTGACTAAGTATCTTATAGATGTAATCGGATCATCTCGATCAGAAATGATCTTGACTACGTTAGAGTAAAAAGTTATCCTGGTGGAATCGCCCGTGCTTTCCGGTAAAGGAAGTTTTTCCGGGTTCGGTTTTGGAACAACCGACGGATTAGTCTCTTATCCGGATATCCGTGGGCAAGGCCCCGAGTGTGGGACCCCTGTCCCACGCGAGAAGCGCTACTTCCGCTGCCAGTACCCCGAATCCGTTGCTCGGTGGGAACAGGGATCTTACAGAACACCTCAGACTTGTGTTTCAAAAGTGTCAATTTTATTGTATATGCTTGAATCCTGACAAGTGCAAATTCATGGTAAGACAAGGGAAAATTTTGGGCCATATTGTTTCTCGCAATGGGATTTCAACAGATATGGATAAAATTGATGTCATTGTCTCATTACCTCGACCTATCAACCCTAAAGGGATACAAATATTCATGGGACATTGTGGCTATTATCGTCGATTCATCTACATGTATGCTGTCCTAGCCAGACCATTATATGCTCTTCTTGTAAAGTTTAATTGGACTGATGAGTGTGAGGAATCCTTTGAAAAAGTTGAAGCAAGCATTAGTGTTTGCACCCATCTTACGGGCACCAGATTGGAACCAAATCTTTCATGTCCATATTGATGCTTCAAACTTTGCAATTGGATGTATTTTGGCCCAATCGGGAGAACATAATAAGGATTTCCCAATCTCATATGGGAGTCGACAGTTGAACAATGGTGAGAAGAATTATACCACAACAGAAAGAGAAGGTTTGTCCATGATATATGCAGTAAAAAAGTTTCGCCATTACCTTTTGGCAAACAAATTTATATTTTTTGTGGACCATCAAGCACTGCTATATTTGGTGAATAAGCCTTGTGAAATTGGAAGGATTGTGAGGTGGTTTGTCATCCTTCTTGAGTTTGATTTTGAAGTGGCAGTCCAAAAAGGAACAACTCATCTTAGGGCAGATCATTTGTCTCGAATCACCTCTGGAGAAGCTCCTATGGGTGTGGATGATGATATGTTAGATTCAACACTTTTCCTTGTAGAGACAGCTCCTAAATGGTCTGAACCCATCTTAGATTATTTTTTTGGCACCCCCTTATCCGGTGCGGCGGTGGCGGGCTTTATGGTGCGGTGTGTGGGTCTCTCCGCGCGGTGCGCTGTTCATGCACAGCCGCCTTCCTTTATTATTATTATTTTTTTCCTTTTTTGAAGTGCATGTGTAGTGAACTCAATGCGTGTGTAGTTGGAAGATTTGCAACGAATTCAATGCGTGTGCAGCTATGAGATTTGCAGCGAATTCTAAATGTTCAGTCTTCATGTGTGTACAGATTTCAGTTTTTCTACAGGTGCAGGTTTAACAGAGAACTAAAATGCACAAGATTAAAGATGCAGAAAACTAAACTAAGCTAAGAACAAAAAATAAAACGAACATGCAAAAAATTGAAACTGTAAAAATTAACCTCAGACAGCAAAAATTATCCTCAAACAGAATGATAGAAATGCAAAAACAGGCCTCTCTCTTTCGCACACAAATTGAAATTGGTAGGTTTAGCGCCTACCTCCAATCCTTCCTGTGTGTGTTGAATCCTTGTCCTGACCTCAAGCGAGAAGCGTAGCTAGCCAATCGCACTCAAATTGCAAGACAAAGAAAGATAATTTAACAAGAGATCAGTCTTAAATAAGTACCAAACTTAGTTCCAAAGCCTGCTCTCCTATCCAACAGTTTTACAACCGATTGGAGCTTAACAAGGAGTGGTAGTGTGTGTATGGTGCTCAACTAATGTAGGCACTCGCTCCCCGCAATGCCACCATTGTAGAGCGGTTCTCTCTACCGTGCAATATAGTGCTCATAGGGTACTACTACCGATCAACAAATGTGTTAAGAAACACAATGTCAATCCGAGGACTCGACCCGATTAGTGCATGAAGGCTTATCCCATGAGGAAGAGCTCACATACACGAACCACCACTTGACGATTCAACCATTAAACACCTCAATCAATCTCTCAATCCCTTAATCTCTTAATCCCATTCAAACATTGATCAAATCTTAGCTTTCCCTAATGCCAGCAAATCCATAAGCGTGCATCTACTAACCCACAAGCTTAAGCAAGCATAGAATGTAACATTCACAAACCCACAAGCTCATAGAGAGAGTCTATCCATGAACAGCTCATTGCCAATGAAGTGGGAAAGAGCTTGCATCAATGGAGACTACACACACACACACTACAAGCATGCAGCATACACAAGAGAAAGAAAGAAGCATTCAACTAATCATAGATTAATCTACTTCAATGATACTAAAATAGATTAAGAGAAAGAAGTAGAGCTATACTCATTGGAGCTTGATGCTCATTAGAGTACAATAGAGAGAGAGTTAGAGAGTTGCCATAGCTTGAGAGCTCAAGAGCTTCACTCAATAGCTTATGAGAATGGCCAAAAACGTACCCTTTTCTTTAGCTAACATCTCTTTTATTGAGATGTCACTAACCCTAACCCTAGGCCTCTTTCACACATTGGCGGACAACCCCATAAGTGAGCATTGCTTAATACACTTAGAACTCTCATTTAGAACCCACATTGGCCTAAAACGATTTACATTGCACTTCGACATAAAAATATGGAAAAATTATGTGCGTCTTTATGTTCCCATGGCTACAATCCCGCTCTCTTGCATTAATTGCTTTCGGCCTCCTTCCATAATCCGTGTTCCCGTGAGTGTTCCCATGGAATAGAAAGATATTGTCTAGGGTGTTGTGTAGAACAATTTCCAAAGGATTGTTTGCTAAAACCACATGAGGAAGGCACCTCTCAACCAAAGGTCTCACTCAACTTTGTAGAGGTAGTTCCATCGCCACCTTCATCAGAGAATGAGGATGTGGTGCCCCTTAGAGTCATGACTAGATCACAGACACGAAATGCCGAAATGCAGACTCATGAGACACCTCAAACTAGGGATGCAAACGCAAATGTAGTGGACAAGACCCTACATTACAATAGAAAAAGGACCACTAGGAGGAAAAAGAACCGCAACAAGCAAATGTAGTGGACAAGACCCTACATTCCAATAGAAAAAGGACCACTAGGAGGAAAAAGGACCACTAGGAGGAAAAAGAACCGCAACAAGCAAACTAAGAGTGCATCACTAGGAGGAAAAAGGACCACTAGGAGGAAAAAGAACTGCAACAAGCTAATGTAGTGGACAAGACCCTACATTCCAATAGAAAAAGGACCACTAGGAGAAAAAAGGACCACTAGGAGGAAAAAGAACCGCAACAAGCAAACTAAGAGTGCATCCACTAGTTCTCAAGAAGTCTCTAAATGTAGTGGACAAGACCCTACATTCCAATAGAAAAAGGACCACTAGGAGGAAAAAGAACCGCAACAAGCAAACTAAGAGTGCATCCACTAGTTCTCAAGAAGTCTCTAAATGTAGTGGACAAGACCCTACATTCCAATAGAAAAAGGACCACTAGGAGGAAAAAGAACCGCAACAAGCAAACTAAGAGTGCATCCACTAGTTCTCAAGAAGTCTCTAAACAAAACATGAAGGATCAAGCTTTTACATCCCAAGAAGTGCATGAGGAGCATCAACCTCAACTTGGGCCTAGTGCTAAACAAGATGAGGCTATTACAACCGAGGATAGTTCAAGGGGTTCTGTTTTTGTGGATAAGGTGAACGAAACTCTAGATGCCATCATTGATGTTCATAGAAGTCGCATTGCAGCTTTATCTGAGCTACCCAAGAAGCTTCAAGAATACCCAAACCCTCATGAGTGAGGAGAAGATCAATCTAGTTGTACATCAGCAACTCATTAGGGAAGCTCAATCAATACTTGAGGGCCCACCTCCACCTATCCCTCGGGGCCCCACCTCTCTTAAGACAACATTAGAAACCATACCAGAAGTGTCATCAAGTTGGGAAATGAAAAGTGACCTAATCTCACAAGCTCATAGAGCGAGAAGTCTGCACGAATTGACACCCCATTGAAAGAAGGCATTCTGCCACCACCTAGTCTTGCCTTCCCATGAATGATGAAGTTATTGATGCTAACGAGGACATGGCAAATGAGATGTGGGCAGCAATTCATGAGAAAGTTAATGAGAATATGTCCTCTATTATTTCATCTCCATTCTCTGAAGTGGATTTTACCAGGGGCACAGAAAACAACTCTAGATGCCCAAGCACCCAAGAGGAAGTTCAAACAATTGTTTCTCCTAAAAGTAAGCATACAATGAAAACCTTACCATCTTATTTGGAAGAGTATGAGAACTGTTCTCAAACCTTGAGAAATACCCTCCATGCATAGAAGGTTGACAAAGGAGATGGATACGGGTATCGTGCAAGCTATTTTGTCAGCACCAGTGGCTTGTACCTTACCTTTGCTTGATTTGATAAAGCTTCGACCAGAGTTGTGGAACAATATTGCCACATGTTTGTCAGAGCAGGTATTGCTACAAAAGGGTCACCATCAATGTACTATACACCCTGAGACAAAGCATGTTATGCTAGCAAAGTAGGAAAATTTTGTGAGGATGATCAGGGAAACGCTACCCTCCCATTAGAAGTGCGAAAAGTAGCTTCAACTGCAATACTTGATAGTGGTGCAGGAGTGGGCATTGTGACAAGGTCCATTTGGGAAAAGTGGGGCAAACCAGCTATTAGGAGTACCAGGATGCGCTTGCAGCTAGCGGATGGAAGCTTAGAACATCCCATTGGGCTGCTAGAGAACATATTGGTCACCACATGTGGGATTGAATATGAGCACACATTTGCAGTAGTGGATTTTGGAAAGCATCCAAACTATGAAGTGATATTGGGTAGACCATTCATGCAACAATTTCAAACGATTCAAGATTGGGGATACAATTATTTGTACCTCCGACATGATTTTGTCATCACAAGGGTCAACCTAAAGAATCACTCATATCGTGATGTAACAAGGTCTCCAATAGATGAGTTTGATTCTGTTTCATCTGAGAGGGCTCAAGAGTTACATTGTCAGATGGGTGAGAAGATCTGTGGATGTGTGGAGCCTCATGTAAGGATTTCAACACTGAGAGACTTAAGGGTAATCAAAGTGTATCAGATGAGGCATACATTCCACAACCCTTCCTTGAGCACTTAATTGATCCCCTAGAATGGAGTCATGTCCTTGTAACATTATCGACATGTGCTTTACCTAAGACAATTCAATTTTGTGACTCAGATGGATATGACATTATTCCTATACGAATGGTACAACCACGTGACCTTCTAGATGATTTGTACTATGGGGATGCATCCACAACAGCACTGCATGTAGAGGAAGTCTCAGTGGAGGATTTAACACTCGAATCTGCTAATGATGCTGATAAAGAAGATGGATGGGACTCTGATTTTGATGATGATGTGATAATCCTCGAGGAAGAGTTAGGAAAGGCACACCTACTCTTGAGAGGAAGTGAGGTTCAAGTAGAGATCCCTCGAAGCCGACCTAAACGTAAATGCTGTAAGAGCCATAAGAGAATCCATAAACAAGATGAGAGGGAACGATGTGAGAGAATACAAAAAGAAGACGAGGAGTTTAAGAATGAACACTCTCGACCACCACCTCACTTCTCAAGAAAGAATGGATATCTATACTATGTCCAAGCACAAGATAGTATCAAAGACCAAGTAAAACGATCAGATGGATTTCAACCAAGAGAAAAGCTAAAAACTGTTAGCAAAAATCGCAAAAAACAAAGCGACCAAAACAAAAACTCAAGTCTCAAAATGATTCAAAAGAGAGTGTCGGAAGTGCAAAGATAAAGGTTGAACGAAAAACTCTGATGCAAGATTGCAAAAGAGAGCTCAAAACCGCATGGTCAATTAGTGAGATGACTCAAGTGGACAAGAACAAGGTCTCAATGTTCCCCCCAACTTCACACAGTACACTCTTCAAGATCGGAAGATTGTTCTTCAACAGCCCATGCGACAAAAGACAAGCATGCCAGAGGTTTCATATGATGGTCCAAAAGATGCAAAAAAAATTGATATCACTAAGCTAGGAAAAGAGCCTTGCTATGTGTGGATTGCCACAGACTTGTCCTTAGATGAGGAGAAGTTAATAATTCAAACAATAAAGGAGTATCGCGATGTTCTTGCTTGGAGTTATAAAGACCTCAGAGGAGTTGATCCAAGCATATGTTAGCATACAATTCCATTGCGAGAGGATGCAAAGCCTTTCAAGCAACGTCCTTATACTTACAATGAGAATTTTGCACGAAAGATAAAAGAAGAAATAGACAAGCTCTTAGAGGCAAAACTTATCTATGAGATTGAACACACTGAATGGGTCTCCCCTATTGTAGTGGTGCCCAAGAAAAATGGAAAACTTCGAGTATGTGTAAACCTCAAGAAGGTAAATGCAGCTACTCATGATCATTACCCACTTCCAATCACGGATCATGTTTTGGAACAAGTTGCAGGGAAAAAGGCATATAGTTTCTTGGATGGATTATCCGGTTACAATCAAGTGTCAATTGATCTAAAGGATCAACACAAGACAGCCTTTGCTATACTAAAGATGGCATCTTTGCCTATCGTGTTATGCCATTTGGTCTAACAAATGCACTTGCAACCTTTCAGCGGTTAATGAATCATGTATTCAAGGAGTACCTTAGGCTATTTCTTGAGATCTTCATGGATGATTTATGTGTTCACTCACAAGAGCGTGATGATCATATAGAACACCTCAGACTTGTGTTTCAAAAGTGTCAAGTTTATCGTATATGCTTAAATCCTGACAAGTGCAAATTCATGTGGTAAGACAAGGGAAAATTTTGGGCCATATTGTTTCTCGCAATGGGATTTCAACAGATATGGATAAAATTAATGTCATTGTCTCATTACCTTGACCTATCAACCCTAAAGGGGTACAAATATTCATGGGACATTGTGGCTATTATCGTCAATTCATCTACATGTACGCTGTCCTAGCCAGACCATTATATGCTCTTCTTGTAAAGTTTAAATTGACTGACGAGTGTGAGGAATCCTTTGAAAAGTTGAAGCAAGCAGTAGTGTCTGCACCCATCTTACGGGCACCATATTGGAACCAAATCTTTCATGTCCATATTGATGCTTCAAACTTTGCAATTGGATGTATTTTGGCCCAATCGGGAGAACATAATAAGGATTTCCCAATCTCATATGCGAGTCGACATTTGAACAATGCTGAGAAGAATTATACCACAACAGAAAGAGAAGGTTTTTCCATGATATATGTAGTGAAAAAGTTTTGCCATTACCTTTTGGCAAACAAATTTATATTTTTTGTGGACCATCAACAACCACTGCTATATTTGGTGAATAAGCCTTGTGAAACTGGAAGGATTGTGAGGTGGTTTGTCATCCTTCTTGAGTTTGATTTTGAAGTGGCAGTCCGAAAAGGAACAACTCATCTTAGGGCACATCATTTATGGGTGTGGGGATGATGATATATTAGATTCAACACTTTTCCTTGTAGAGACAGCTCCTAAATGGTCTGAACCCATCTTAGATTTTTTTTTTTTGCACCCCCTTATTTAGTGCGGTGGCGGTCTTTATGGTGCGGTGTGTGGGTCTCTCCGCGCGGTGCAGTGTTCATGCATAGCCGCCTTCTTTTATTATTACTTTTTTTTTTCTTTTTTGAAGTGCATGTGCAGTGAACTCAATGCATGTGCAGTTGTGAGATTTGCAGCGAATTCAATGCATGTGCAGCTCTGAGATTTGCAGCACATTCTAAATGTTTAGTCTTCATGTGTGTGTACAGATTTTAGTTTCTCTACAGGTGTAGGTTTAACAGAGAACTAAAATGCACGTTTAACAGAGAACTAAAATGCACAAAATTAAAGATGCAGAAAACTAAACGAAGCTAAGAACAAAAAATAAAATGAACATGCAAAAAATTGAAACAATAAAAATTAACCTCAGACAGCAAAAGTTATCCTCAAACAGAATGACAGAAATGCAAAAAGAGGCCTCTCTCTTTCGCATACAAATTGAAATTGGCAGGTTTAGGGCCTACCTCCAATCCTTCCCGTGTGTTGAATCCTTGTCTTGACCTCAAGGGAGAAGTGTAGCTAGCCAATCGCACTCAAATTGCAAGACAAATAAAGAGAATTTAACAACAGATTAGTCTTAAATAAGTACCAAAATTAGTCCCAAAGCCTGCTCTCCTATCCAACGGTTTTGCAACCAATTGGAGCTTAACAAGGAGTGGTAGTGTGTGTATGGTGCTCAACTAAGGTAGGCACTCGCTCCCCGGCAGCGGCGCCATTGTAGAGCGGTTCTCTCTACCGTGCAATATAGTGCTCATAGAGTACTAGATTAGTACATGAAGGCTTATCCCATGAGGGAGAGCTCACATACACGAACCACCACTTGATGATTTAACCATTCAATACTTCAATCAATCTCTCAATCCCTTAAATCCACTACACTAATCAAGAGAACAAGCAATGCATGGCAATCTCTTAATCCCATTCAAACATTGATTAAATCTTAGCTTTCCCTAATGCCAGCAAACCCATAAGCATGCATCTACTAACCCACAAGCTTAAGCAAGCATAGAATGTAACATTCACAAACTCACAAGCTCATAGAGGGAGTCTATCCATGAATAACTCATTGCCAATGAAGTGGGCAAGAGCTTGCATCAATGGAGACTACACACACACACACTCCAAGCATGCAGCATACACAAGAGAAAGAAAGAAGCATTCAACTAATCATAGATTAATCTACTTCAATGATGCTAAAACAGATTAAGAGAAAGAAGTGGAGACTCATTGGAGCTTGATGCTCATTAGAGTACAATAGAGAGAGAGTTAGAGAGTTGCCATAGCTTGAGAGCTCAAAAGCTTCACTCAATAGGTTACGAGAATGGCCAAAAACGTACCCTTTTCTTTAGCTAACATCTCTTTTATAGAGATGTCACTAACCCTAACCCTAGGCCTCTTTCACACATGGGCGAACAACCCCATAAGTGAGCCTTGCTTAATACACTTAGAACTCTCATTTAGAACCCACATTGGCCTAAAACCATTTACATTGCACTTCGGCACAAAAATATGGAAAAATTATGTGCGTCTTTATGTTCCCATGGCTACAATCCCTCTCTCTCGCATTAATTGCTTCCAACCTCCTTCCATAATCCATGTTCCCATGAGTGTTCCTATGGAATAGAAAGATATTGTCTAGGGTGTTGTGTAGAACACTTTCCAAAGGATTGTTGCTAAAACCACATGAGGAAGGCACCTCTCAACCAAAGGTCTCACTCAACTTTGTAGATGCAGTTCCATCGCCACCTTTATCAGAGAATGAGGATGTCGTGTCCCTTAGAGTCATGACTAGATCGCAGACACGAAATGCCAAAATGCAGACTGATGAGACACCTCGAACTAGGGATGCAAAGGCAAATCTAGTGGACAAGACCCTACATTCCAATAGAAAAAGGACCACTAGGAGGAAAAAGAACCGCAACAAGAAAACTAAGAGTGCATCCACTAGTTCAAGAACTCTCTATACAAAACAAGAAGGATCAAGCTTTTACATCCCAAGAAGTGCATGAGAAGCATCAACCTCAACCTGGGCCTAGTGCTAAACAAGATGAGACTATTACAACCGAGGATAGTTCAGGGGGTTTTGTTTTTGTGGATAAGGTGAACGAAACTCTAGATGCAATCATTGATGTTCATAGAAGTCGCATTGCAGCTTTATCTGAGCTACCCAAGAAGCTTAAAGAATACCCAAACCCTTGTGAGGAGGAGAAGATCAATCTAGCTGTACATCAGCAACTCATTAGGGAACCTCAAGAAGGTAAATGCAGCTACTGTACGTGATCATTACCCACTTCCAATCACGGATCATGTTTTGGAACGAGTTGCAGGGAAAAAGGCATATAGTTTCTTGGATGGATTCTCCGGTTACAATCAAGTGTCAATTGATCCAAAGGATCAACACAAGATAGCCTTTGCTACTGAAGATGGCATCTTTGCCTATCGTGTTATGCCATTTGGTCTAACAAATGCACCTGCAACCTTTTAGCGGTTAATGAGTCATGTATTCAAGGAGTACCTTAGGCTATTTCTTGAGATCTTCATGGATGATTTATGTGTTCACTCACAACAGCATGATGATTATATAGAACACCTAAGACTTGTGTTTCAAAAGTGTCAAGTTTATCGTATATGCTTGAATCCTGACAAGTGCAAATTCATGGTAAGACAAGGGAAAATTTTGGGCCATATTGTTTCTCGCAATGGGATTTCAACAGTTATGGATAAAATTGATGTCATTGTCTCATTACCTCGACCTATCAACCCTAAAGGGGTACAAATATTCATGGAACATTGTGGCTATTATCGTCGATTCATCTACATGTACGCTGTCCTAGCCAGACCATTATATGCTCTTCTTGTAAAGTTTAATTGGACTGATGAGTGTGAGGAATCCTTTGAAAAGTTGAAGCAAGCATTAGTGTCTGCACCCATCTTACGGGCACCAGATTGGATCCAAATCTTTCATGTCCATATTGATGCTTCAAACCTTGCAATTGGATGTATTTTGGCCCAATCGGGCGGGAGAACATAATAAGGATTTCCCAATCTCATATGCGAGTCGACAATTGAACAATGCTGAGAAGAATTATACCACAACAGAAAGAGAAGGTTTGTCCATGATATATGCAGTGAAAAAATTTCGCCATTACCTTTTGGCAAACAAATTTATATTTTTTGTGGACCATCAAGCACTGCTATATTTGGTGAATAAGCCTTGTGCAACTGGAAGGATTGTGAGGTTGTTTATCATCCTTCTTGAGTTTGCTTTTGAAGTGGCAGTCCGAAAAGGAACAACTCATCTTAGGGCAGATCATTTGTCTCGAATCGCCTCTAGAGAAGCTCCTATGGGTGTGGATGATGATATGTTAGATTCAACACTTTTCCTTGTAGAGACAGCTCCTAAATGGTCTAAACCCATCTTAGATTTTTATTTTTATTTTTTGCACCCCCTTATCCGGTGCAGTGGCGGTCTTTATGGTGCGGTGTGTGGGTCTCTCCGCACGGTGTGCTGTTCACGCACAACCGCCTTCTTTTATTATTATTATTTTTTTCTTTTTTGAAGTGCATGTGCAGTGAACTTTATGCGGTTGCAACTGTGAGATTTGCAGCAAATGCGAAATGTTAAATCTTCATGTGTGTGTACAGATTCCAGTTTCTCTATAGGTGCAGATTTAACAGAGAACTAAAATGCAGGTTTAACAAAGAACTAAAATGCACAAAATTAAAGATGCAGAAAACTAAACTAAGCTAAGAACAAAAAATAAAACAAACATGCAGAAAATTGAAACTATAAAAATTATCCTCAAATAGAATGACAGAAATGCAAAACAGGCCTCTCTTTTTCGCACACAAATTGAAGTTGGTAGGTTTAGCGCCTACCTCCAATCCTTCCCGTGTGTTGAATCCTTGTCCTGACCTCAAGGGAGAAGCGTAGCCAATCGCACTCAAATTGCAAGACAATTAAAGAGAATTTAACAATAGATTAGTCTTAAATAAGTACCAAAATTAGTCCCAAAGCCTGCTCTCCTATCCAACAGTTTTGTAACCGATTGGAGCTTAACAAGGAGTGGTAGTGTGTGTATGGTGCTCAGCTAATGTAGGCACTTGTTTCCCCGGCAGTGGCGCCATTGTAGAGCGGTTCTCTCTACCATGCAATATAGTGCTCATAGAGTACTATCGATCAACAAATGTGCTGAGAAACATAATGTCAATCCGAGGACTCGACCCGATTAGTGCATGAAGGCTTATCCCTTACGCGAGAGCTCACATACACAAACCACCACTTGACGATTCAACCATTCAATACCTCAATCAACCACCACTTGATGATTCAACCATTCAATACCTCAATCAATCTCTCAATCCCTTAAAACCACTACACTAATCAAGAGAACAAGCAATGCATGGCAATCTCTTAATCCCATTCAAACATTGATTAAATCTTAGCTTTCCCTAATGCCAGCAAATCTATAAGCGTGCATCTACTAACCCACAAGCTTAAGCAAGCATAGAATGTAACATTCACAAACCCACAAGCTCATAGAGAGAGTCTATCCATGAATAACTCATTGCCAATGAAGTGGGCAAGAGCTTGCATCAAAGGAGACTACAAACACTACAAGCATGCAGCATATACACAAGAGAAAGAAAGAAGCATTCAACTAATCATAGATTAATCTACTTCAATGATGCTAAAACAGATTAAGAGAATGAAGTGGAGCTATACTCATTGGAGATGGATGCTCATTAGAGTACAAAAGAGAGAGAGTTAGAGAGTTGCCATAGCTTGAGAGCTCAAGAGCTTCACTCAATAGCTTATGAGAATAGCCAAAAACGTCCCCTTTCTTTAGCTAACATCTCTTTTATAGAGATGTCACTAACCCAAACCCTACGCCTCTTTCACACATGGGCGGACAACCCCATAAGTAAGCCTTGCTTAATACACTTAGAACTCTCATTTAGAACCCACATTGGCCTAAAATGATTTACATTGCACTTCGACACAAAAATGCAGGACATGGCTAACAGATTTATGACTGTAGGATGGTCTATTGTGGAATGCGGAATGCAGAGAGTGTGGAGACAAGTGCATGTCTGGATACTAAAATGCCCAAAATAATGTGGTCAATTCGTAGAACTACTCTCCTAGTAGCAAAGTAACTTGTTTTGGGTGATTGTTTCCAAGAAAAAATGTTAGATGTGGCTCTCAAATTATTGATGTGGGGTTGGACAGAAATAGTGTAGTGCCGTATCCATGTTTTTGGGGTTGCAGAAAGTATCTTGGTGGAGTTGTTGGGGAGTATGTGTGGTTCTGCAATTCATATCCAACACACTCTTGGGATGTTGACAGGATCATGTGATAGACGCACAAGGACCGGCGCCCGGGGTATGGTCTGTGGAGGAAGGTACCAATTTGGATTGTCATGAGGTGCAAATGCTTGAAAGAAATGGATTCGTCTTGTGCAAAAAAGGATTGTTATTCCACAAAGCACATGGAATGATACATATGTAAATGGTGTGGTCTTTAGTGCCTTTCGTCCCACGGTTTCGTGAACGAGAAAATTGTGAGATGGAGAACAAGGTTGACAAAAGAATTTAATGAGAACGTTGATAAGGGTCGGAACTTGGATGGATAGGTAATGCGTGAGGCCATAGTGGTATGCAATGAGTCTCATATATTCTGCATAAGCACCAATGGATCTAGAGTGTTGGGAGTGAACTACTCCGTTTATGATCAACAACTTTCCAAGATGCGCATGTTAAGATTTTCAGAAAAGAGAGAGCAAGTGCTCTACATACATTCCATGCAAGAACATGTACTTTGTTTACTTGCAGGTCCTTAGTTTGGATGTGATTGCTCATGAGTTTATTCACCAGATATAAGAAGACAACAACAAAATCATCCAAGTATTCTTTGAGAATATCCTGCAGAAGACGATTAAACGTCGCCAGGGCATTAGTCAATCCAAACGGCATGACTGTGAACTCATAATGCCCATAGCGAGTATTGAATGTTGTGAATTGCTTACCCTGGTACTCTACTAGAGTTTGGAGGACTGAGAATTGATGGTTATTCCCCTGATCTATTGCGGCATAGATCTGTCCTTTTTCTTCCTCCACTTCTTCAGCTATAGTGACGGCTCTAGCTGCTTCAGTCTGAGGACCTTTGGTTACCCCAATTTTGGGAGGGATTTCGGAGACTGCTTTGCATGGAGGCTGCAGGCTGAGCTGGCACTCTTCTAGGGTTGCCCTGATTTTGGCGTGGAGGGACTGGTACGAAGGATTCTTTCTCTAAATTCTGGGACCCTAGCAACCTTGGCCCACAGAAGGAGATGGGCAATCCTTGAGTTGGTGCCCAAACCCCTGAAATCCAAAGGAGTTGTTCTCGCTTCGAAGCTCTTCCCTCTATATTCTTGAAAGAGTTAGAATTCCTAAGAAATAACTTCGAGGGAAAGGTCTTCCTTCATTCTTGAAACTTCCCGCCTCTAGATTCAGGTTGGGACCTTGGTGTCTCTTTGGAGGCGGAAGGTTGGAAGAACTTCCTGGTGTCTGGAATCTCTTGAAGGATGAGGGAGCTGGCTTTGGCAGGACTTTTACAATGAAAGCTTTGGTGAAGTTCTTGGGCATTCTTATAGCTTCTGCCATGGACACTGGCTTGGCATTCTTGACCAGTGTGTCTAAAGGTTCGTTCATTTCCTGAATGAACTTGGCCATGAGTTGCTCTTTATCTAGCGGTGGTGAGTACTTGAGGAGAAGAGCAAATGCCTGGTGATATTCTTCAATGGTTTTGCTCCCCTGATTTAGCTCTAAGAATTCATTCATCTTGGTTTCTAAAAATCCGAGGGGACAAAATCTCTTCCTTAGATAGGCTTTAAGATCATTTTAGGACTGGATATTCCTATCCATATCATTGGTGTCGTAATGGTTTCTCTATCCCACCCTGGCTATTTCCACAATTTTCAGCCTAGCGAGAGCCATTTTGCTCCTCTCGTTGTATCCGCGGTGACATCAAAATATTCCTCCGTTGCCTCAACCCACTTCTCCACAGCCTCGCCCAAGTTCTCCCCTTCACCTTTGAAGGGTCCTGGCTGAGTTTTGTGAAGAGCCTTGCGAACATCGGGGTCAAGCTCGTCTTCATCAGTGAGAGGGTTTGGCTGATGGCCACGGTTCCATCGCCTCATGATTTTGCAAAAAATGATACATTATTAAATTTTTATTTTGATTTCGCGGATTGAGATCCTAAGACTTAAGAGGTTCGGAAAATAATTTCTTACAGAAATGGCGATACAGGGCTATAGGCATGCCAAGAAGTCTGTAGATATGGCAGGAAAGTCTGAAATCTTGAGACGTAGGGTGATATAAAATAACACCATGTATCACTCTCCACCTCATCAGAATCATGGTCAATGAGATATTCTACCTCAGAATTGCACACTGGTCGCAAGAGGCGTGGACATACTACCTGCAAACCACTTGTGCTGTCGTCTCTCCTAGGTCTGGGAAATATAAATCCTCAAAATGGACTGGGAGTGTGGCTCGGCTTTTTCGAGCTATAGCGGAAGAGATGAGATGTTTGAAGGCGAACACAATCATATCTTGTGTGACTGGGTGAGGTCATGACTGGGTGAGGTCGGGAACACCAGATAAGTGTGGAACTTCCATCTATAAAACCAAATTCGTTGATTAAAAATCTTCATTAATAAAGTTTAAGGAATGAAAATACAATACCTAAATCTTTTTTCTGAGTTTTAATTATCAATTCCTGATAAGAATTCATTTGTCTTTATTAGCTTTCAACAAAGCTCTTATACCAGCTGTGAGACCCCTGCTCCCTCTGCGCGGTGCCCCCTCCGGGGGGGGCGCTGGCAGGCGGAAGCAGCATTAGCCTCGCACTCGAGGCAGGGATCCACACTCGCGGCCTCGCCGCCCAACGGATATCCGTACAAGAGACTAGCCTAGCGGTTCCTCCGAAACCGAGCTCGGAAAAACTTCCCTCGTCGGGAAGGCACGAGCGATTCCGCAAGGAAAATCATCTAACGAGAGAATTAATCTAACGAGTCAAAGTCTTAACTATTCAAACTCATTCGACCAAACCTGAAGTCACATGGTCAGATCAAAGAAGAGACTTGCACTTAGTCCATAGAAACACCGCTTTTTTCTTCCTTTAACGAGGCAGAGCCGCCGCCGCCGCCATTGATTCCCTCCCACATAACAAGGGTTCTCCTCCTAGGACTTAATCTAACTAACATAACTAATCGTAACTTATTTGTATCATAGGAATCCCCTGATCCAGCCTAACCCCACCAACCAGCCCATGGGTTAGCCAACCGCCTGACCACTGTATTGGTGGGATTCCTTTATAAAAATTGGGTTATGTTTTTCCCGGGTATACCGAGGAAAAGAGTTCTGGGGTCCCCTTGCCGAGGTTTCAGGCAAAATCTAAAGTAGGCATACAACGTACACACCCAATATGAAATTGCCATTATAACAGATTCGGCTGTCTTTAAAATAATATTTCAATAAAAATCATAGTATTACTAATCATAATCCTCTAAATTTTGAGTTCATTGTTTTACAACATATATCATCCGGACTCTTCGTTGAAGACCAACTGGTCAACCAACGAGATCCAATATCAGAATTCAATTCACAAAAGTCATTCTTTTCACTCCATTTAAATCTTCCTCAACATACGCATGGGTGTCCTAGCAACCGCGAGCCCATGCATCACCTGGTCAGAACCCTCTAGGATCCTACTATGGTGTCCTAGCACTTCACTCAGTGACCGCTTCGTCGGTCCTCGCCCATTGTACCGGAAGAGCACCATTTTAACCATACCGAGGCTGGTCAAGACCTCGGCAAGCTTTGCCGCGGAGTGATGTCCCTCGGCGACTCCTCGCCAGCTATTGCAACGAGCCTCTTCTTAGTTAAAATATATACCAAATGCTTCCTCCAGCATTCTGGTGTAAATCAGTCCTTTAAAAGAAAATAAAGATTCTATGCAAGTAAAATTCACGGTTTGAGATTGGTTCCACAAAACTCTTTTTTCTTAATCCATATTTTCATAATGGGAATCATTGATCTCTCATCATGGTAATCTACCCATCATTTGATTGGATGTCCAACTAGATTCTTGGTGATTTCGGTCAAGGAAAAACTAGGGAAAATATTCATTATTTTAATATACCAAATTTTCCCTTTTTCCATTTAATTACATGGATCTCCATTATCATGGGAATTCATCTTTTTGTATAAAAATAAAAATACTACAAATTTCTCTTTTCTTTTATTAATTATTGATGCATAAATACTAAAAATTAGTTTCTCATGAATATGATGAAAATCATTCTTTTAGCATAGGATGTCCAATCCTAGAATATGGTAGGGAGTCCTCTTTTCACATTATGCATAAAAATGAGCTATGTATTAATTTCTAAAAAATTTATCATAGCTTCGCTTTGCTATTGCTGATCATTTTTAATATTTCTAGAAAGAATAAGACTTTGTAATACAATTATGATACAAGAACTATCCTTAGACTTAAATCCAATTTATGGAATAAAATCATAAGTTTACCATAATTTTATTGACATAAAAGCATAAAAAGCCATTTTCTTAACCTCTAGCTTAACAAGCTTAGTATAGTTCACAGATGAGAATACAAAAGAATGAGAGTCTATTTATAGGTGAGGGAGACCACTAACTGACTCCACCTAAGTTCTATAATTTTCTAGCTTCAGTTTGGCTGAATTTGGACGAGATTTGGACCAGTTTAGCTCTCATTTTGATCCAGTTTAATCCAGGAGAGAGGAGAGATAAAAATATCTTCATATTTTTGAATTAAAAACCCTCCCACACATGTGAAGGAGGCGCTTACCTCAAAGGTCCCCCTCTACTTACCAAGGTGTCAAAAATTCATCATTCCTCTAATATATCTCATTTTTTTAGTAATATCTCTTAATTTTTAATAAACCTTGTACTCAACCAGCTCTTCATCTTATGTGAGCATTTACTCATTTTTGGATATTTTCTTTTATTCATTGGATTTATTTCATCCCAACACTTGGATTAATCCCATTGGCCCATTGGAACCTTAGTTGGACCATAATCCAGAAATTTTTGAAAATCTTGACCCTAAGGCACCTTGGAGAATTTATTTTGAACTTCTATTTCAAGGAAACATATTTTTGATATTAGGATAATTTTTATATCTATAAATTTTACAATATTGAATTATCTCTCTCTAGAATTTTTCTTTTCTCTAGACAAAAACAAGGAAAAATAATATTATCTTGTATTCAGAAATAGGGAATGATTACAAGGGATTGAGGTAGAAGCTTATTCATTATTCAGGCTGAGGAGGAATCTTACATATGGAGGAGCGAAGACTAGGAAATTCTTATCTTCACCACAAGATGAAGATGGTAAATTGCAGCTCGATATGGATAAAGAAATGGCTTTATGTTTATGAGATTACCGGAGCAATCCAATATTTTAAAGAAATAGGTTTTTGCTAAAGTCCATGGTGGCCAATGTTTTCAAAATAAGTGTTTGCTAAAGTTAACATGGATAACTTTTTCATAGTTTTGATATTTTTTAAAAGTAAGTGTCAATAACTTATAGTTAGTTCCATTTATAAATGAAGGCTTTTCTTTCATTTCTCTCCATTCCTCCATTTCTCTCCATTCCTTCTAGCTTGTGAGTATGGTGTGTACTAAGCAAAGAGAAAACAAGATGCCTCCAAGGAAACTAGTTTATTGATCCAAATATAGTGACGTACTGACACCAACAATGATGAAGGTCAACCTCCTCCAAATAGGAAAGCTACTCGCACTGCTCCAACTATAGTAATGTTTATCCACCTAAGCATAAGAAGAGAATATGAAGACCAAGAACCCCCATGAAATTAGGAGGTTCCAAAAGAGTCCTGAGTTAATTATACCCAAGGATCCGCTCTTGGGGTTGGTGCCAGAAATATTGCAAGATCTACAAAGGAGAAATCACTAGAGGTACTTTTCAAGATCAAGTATGTAATGTGGAACAATGATCAGCCTAAGCGGTGGTTGCTTTTCATAAGGCATCTAAAAGTTACTTATTGAACCTCATCCATGATGGTCAGCTATTAGCCATCCATGCCAAGGGCATCACACTCAAGCCCTCAAATCTCTATCTTGTTTGTAGGATTCGTAATAATAGTGATGCATTAAACCTTAACCATCACATGGTTTTAAGAGTTGTGTAAATGCTTGTGTATTGTTTTGTGTTTTCATGTTTTTGTTTACTTCTACTCAACTAGTTGTACTTGATGCGATGTATTTAGATATTTTAAGTTTTCTTTATTTCTAATAATGTTGTGTCCTTGATGTGATGTACCAGATTTTCCCATTGATTTGGATATTTTAAGTTTTCTTCATTTCCAATGTCAGTGTGTATTATTATATTTTCATGGGAAAAACTTTCATGTGCATGTGGAAGCAAGTGCATGTGTAGGCGCTTTTTTATTTGCATGTGCAGGTGTATCTTCATACATTTCTTGAGAAAAAATTGATGCATGGTGTGGAGTGATCATAATGGGCTAAAATTTATTCTATGCATAGATCATGCGGCTTATATCACGAGCATGCATGTGCATGTGCAAGAAGAAAGTCCATGTGTATGTGCAAGTGCTATTTTATATGATAATATTATTTTTTCCAAAAAAAATGATACATGGTGTGTAATGATCAGAATGGGCTAAAATTTGTTCAGTGCATAGATCATACGGTTTACATAGCCTAGATAAAATATCAAACCCATCAAAGGCCTGTAGGGCCCCTGAAGGCTCTCGCATGTGGAGCCCTTCATTTTTAAAAAAGTAGGTCTCTACATGCGAGCCTTCGAACAAGGGCCCTAAAGGCCCTAAAGGCCTCTGATGGGGCTGATATTTTATCTAGGAGGTGGTCTACAATACTTTTATGTATACATAAAATTTGAGGTCATTATGATAAGGAAAAGTATTTTTGAAAATTAAAAAGTAATCAAATTTATGTATTAGGCCAAAAACATTTATAAAAACTTCCCATCTATAAGTATGGATGTAACCCTCATTTTACCTGTCACATTTGGTTACCTCGACTCCATAGTAGAGCATGCTTTTAGCAAGATTCTCCGTGTTGGCTTAAAGGGTGTAATCTCGATTAGCACCTTGAACATCAAGTTGGGCTTTAAGAGGGGATTCCCTGCTCATATAAGGCCCTCATATTCTGCAGAGCTGATAATGCAGAGCTGATAAAGACTAAGCTCCATGACATTTTCATCAGTAAAAGCTTGTAAATCATCTCGAGGGTGTAGATTACATACCTCATTGAGCTGTCATCGTCGCGATGGTGATAGAGTAGTTGCTGGTGGTGACTCCTCAGGGGAAAGAGGATTAGTGAAAAATTAAACAGGGGTAAAGGAGTAACGAGAGAATATATAGTCTTCCTCAGTTTGGTTAGTAGGATATACACTAGGATAGGGCTTTTGTAGTTTACTTGAAAGGAAAGTAAACACGGGTAAGTTGGAGAGGTGGAGGATCTTGGATTATCCTCTTGACCTTCTCCTCAATTAGGTGGAGGTTGGGGGGGCGTGGGGGGTCACATTTTTCATAAACTCATGGAAGTATTTGATCTCTTATGGGGCTATAGTGTTCATGATCAAAATCATAAATAACATTAGTGAGCATGGCCTCCAAATGTTTGTGTATCTTTTTATATAGTTTCATAATACCCATGGGATGATATAAAGTTGATTTAGATAAATTTAGATATTGGTACGTATCATAAACTGTTAGTCGTGTGCATGCACTCCATAGATATGCATATGAACTTACCACAAATAACCTTAGGCATCTAATAATACATTCGAAGGGTGGCAGCCCATACCCCTTCGCATCTCACCTTTTCATTTCACCTTTACGTGCATGGAAGTTATTCATCATCTTCTTCCTTGTAATCGGGAAACGGAGATACACAACAATACAATAATGAATAAAGCAATGAAATTACAAGCAATGGCATTCAATCTTTGGTAAAAATCTGCCTACTATGAAGGTGGCGATTCATTCGTAAGGGTGATGAAGCTGGTTGCTTTCTATTATGAAGAACATGAGGGATATTTTCGACAAGACCGGGTACTCCTATAGAAGACGACACAATTAATTCAATCGATGACGATGGTTTGTGATTAGAGATAATATTGGTAACATTGGGCGCTTGTTCTAGTGGTTAATGGAGGTGGCTTGTAACCTAGAGGTACCAGGTTCGATCCCCAGCTGGACACCCAATAGTTACCTTGCCCTCGCTTTGTAGAGGATATGAGGGGTCCTCAGGCAGTACTTTGCTCCCTCTAGTAGTCGCCAATTTTTTTTTTTAAAAGAGATAATATTGGCGTCGTATCCGAAAGATGCAGAAGAAGCCTGCATCAAATTTCAAGCCGAGGGTCCGCTGACGAACCACGTCTGCACACCTGACGTTTCTGAGTCGGGGTAGTGCCAGCACTTCAAGGCGAGAGTGACATCTGCAGTCGACTATGAGAGAAAGATGCTGACGTCATCTGGACCTGCGGGTGGATTGACGGCTGGTCGGAGGCTCTTCAATCGGACATCCCAAGTCTAGTTCGAGGCTGAGTCAGAATCATGAGTCCGACTAGCATCATGCGCGTGGGGTCCGACTGGTGTCGTAGCGAAGCAAACATCCGACCAAGAGTTTGACCAGCGGCGGAGAGTCAGATCGGACCGATCCGAGTCTGAGCCGGATAGATCAGAAGTCCATAGAAGTCCGAGAATCAAAGGTTCTTTTGACTATCCATAATTAAGCATAAAATTCATTGCTCATTTTCGAAATTGGGGAGAGGAGAAATAATTGAATAACAATGTTTACTAGCATGTTTGTTTTTTTACCTCCATATTTGATATTGAGTTGTATGGGCAGCCCGATTTCATGCATTGCATGGACCTCCGTATAGCACTGAGCTCTCCTTGGAGTGTGTCGTTCGTCAGGGCCCACACTTCTCATCATCGTAATGGGGAAGAAGAAGAAGAAAAAGTGGTGTGAGATTTGCTTCGAGAGGGATCATAAAACATCAGCATGCCCCTACTTGTGTGAGCCTTGTCGCAAGGGGTAGGATTGTAGAAAATAGTGCATTGCCGAGCTTGTGGAGGAATTGTATGGCATCATTAGGTCCTTGAGGAAAGCATCATCATCTAGGAGAATGGAGAAAGCTAGCAAAAAATTAGAGCAATATTCATGTGCATTAGATAGTGCTTATAAGTTGCATCTTGATCATGAGGGGTGTAGACGAAAGTCTTGTTCAAGCTTGAGGAGGATAGAGACTTTAAGATCAGCACTAGAGGTGTTAGAGGAGGCATATGAGAGTGATTCTAACTTAGATGAGAGTGATTATTGAGATTACAAGCTCCGATGAGAGCTAGGCACGATATGTGCTGGCATGGTAGACAGTAGCATGTGCGTGACAATAAATGGCAACGTCCAACTAGCCACAATGTGTGGACATTAGATAGGGCTACTTGGTGTGTGAACACAACATATGTAGTGTGTGGTGTATAGTCCTCTTCTATTATGCACTGTGTGAGAGTGGATATGGCTTCCCTCTATGGTTAGGGTTACACTAATGGATTACGATTTGCTCTCTTCTGTGTGTGCTCTCTCTTTATCAGTCTTTTATCATGGTATCGTAGCATGGTGCTCTCTATTAGGGTTTTGTGAGTGAGTAAAGAAGAGGGAAAATTTTTGTTTTCGAGCTATTCATTGGGGCTTGGAGCTTGGAGCACAGACCTACTCAACATATCTGAAAGTTAAGGACCACGGGTAAGCAAACCTTGACTGTAAATCACTGTTTACAGGTTTCTATCGAAATAGAGGACAACATTTGGCATGTGTTTGGCATGTAATAATCTCGGATGATGTTTATATGCTACATCATGGAGGATGTATGGATGTCAATGCGTATCGTCCACACTTGATTTAATCGTTTTCGAGTGTTTTGGAAGATTGGAAGGCTTGGGAAAAAACCCGTCATCACAACAAGGCAAAGTGGATTGTTCGTACATTGATGAGCTCAAATGTTATGTAGATGATCTCGTATGCATAATACAAGCAAAGTTAAAGGTTTTTGAAAAGTGGATGAATGTTTTGGATGCATTTCTCAAAAATTTTAAGCAGCGCAAACTTGTTTTTAGCTTTTGCAAACAATGTTTTTGAGTCCAAGAAGTTATCACCAAAAAAATTGTGGGTTGTGTGGACAACATTGATGCGCCGAGGTTTATGTATGTATGTACATGTCTGAGTTAATTATTGAAAATCCTCAATGAACATTTTGGTTAAAAAAATGAGTGAGAGTCCTAATAAAATTGTTGGTGAGAAGCTTGACAGGCACAGCTTCCACATTTGGAAGTATCATATGACAAATTTTCTCAAAGACAAAGGCCTATGGAACTTGGTGTGACAGGCCGCGATGAGGCAGAGCCAAGGGTTTCCCAAATGAATGCAACACTTGCCCATCTTACAACACATCAAAGTTGGATAGAGAGGGCCTTTAAAGTGTTGCATTACTTCTCAACATGTGTTACAAACACCATGTTATGCCATATACAAGATGCACATAATCCCAAGGATGCATGGGATACTTTGGTAAAGTTGTATGATACGACTACAACACCAAAGAAGATGCAATTGAAGAAGAAGATTCATGGTGTGACTCGCAAAGCAATACAAGTGTAAATGATTATGTGCAAGAGATCAAAGAATGTGCTGATGCACTAGCATCTATTGGTGCTCCTATGGATGATGATGACTTGGTAGCCATTACATTGAATGGCTTGGGTAAAGAGAACAAGGCATTTGAAACCTCTATCATGGTTAGAGGTGGAGACTCCCTAGACTTTGATGAGCTAATTTCATTGCTTATTGTGGAAGAGATGAAACTTGGTTTAGGTGCCTCATCTAGCACAAATGAAAATGCAAGGGATCAAGCATTTTACACTTATCGTGGTGCTAAAGGCAAGGGGAGATTCAATCCAAGAGCACGTGCAGGTGGAGGTGGTTGGCAGGATAGGTCACCACAGTCTCAACAGAATTTTCAGCCATCATGCGACGCTAGAGGTGGTCGTGGTTATGCACCTCAAAGAGGTCGAGGTAATGCTCATGGAAGAGGTCATTGGTAAGGCCAACAATCATCTATGCAGCATGTGGATTGTCACAATTGTGCAAAGTTTGGTCACATGGCACATGATTGTTGTCCCAAACTGCATGATTTGAGAGGGGGTAGAGAACATGGTGGTAATTTTTCATCCAGCAGTCATGATGGTAGTGCAAATCATTTGTTTGCAACAATGAAGCATGTAGTGGGTTCCATGATGACATATGGAGATAGTGATGATACATGGTATATGAATTCATGAGCATCAAATCACATGACTTGCCATGGTGAATGGTTTGAACATATGAAACTAATGGATGAAAAAGGATATGTGGAGACAGGTGATGACACTCAGCATTCGATCACTTATGTTGGGAGTGTGCCATTGGCGATGCATAATGGCGGGGTGAAGTCTATGTCAAAGGTTTTGGATGTGCCTTCAATTACAAAGAGTTTTGGTCAAATGGTTGAGCAAGGATTACAAGTACAATTCAACGAGCAGCATGGTTGCTTTGTTGAGGGCTTTAAGAATGGTTGTAGAGTCATTTTGCCAATGGTGGCGGGGTGAAGCCTATGTCAAAGGTTTTGGATGTGCCTTCCATTACAAAGAGTTTTGGTCAAATGGTTGAGCAAGGATTACAAGTAAAATTCAAGGAGCAGCATGGTTGCTTTGTTGAGGGCTTTAAGAATGGTTGTAGAGTCATTGCCAAGGGCAAGAAGGAAGGTAGGTTATTCAAATTGGATGCAAGTATTCCAAAGTTGAAGTTGGCTATGTTTTCTAAAAGCCGTAATGTGGTACAAGATATTGAGAGGTGTCACAAACAAATTGGGCATGTAAACATACAGAAGTTGAAGAATATGCAATTAAGAGGCATAGTTGGTGGGTTGCCGAGATTCAAATTTGATGGGAGTATGCATATATGTGATACTTGCCAGTTTGGAAAGCAAGCAAGGTTGCCATTTCCTAGAGAAGGCAACATGAGTAGCAGGCCACTTGAGATTGTTCGCAGTGATGTATGGGGGCCTGCACAAAGCCCATCCATTAGTGGTGGGGTAGTAGAGCAGATACTATGTAACCTTCATTGATGATTATAGTAGGATGACTTGGATCTACTTTCTCATAGAGAAGAGTGAAGTGTTGGCAAAGTTCATGGATTTTAAAGCATTTGCAAAAAAGCAATATGGTTGTTGGATCAAATGCTTGAGGATAGATGGAGGTGGTGGTGAATATGCCTCACATGCATTTGAGGTCTTCTTGAGAGGAAGAATGGCATTAGAAGGCATCTTTCATGCAGGTACTCACCTCAACAAAATGGTGAGAGGAAAAGTAAGGTCATTGGTGATGTGGCTAGGGAAACTAAATGAGAAGAGCATGCCAAACTTTTATTGGTCAGAAGCATGTGTCACAGCAGTGTATTTTCTTAAAAAGACACCTACAACTGTCATACATGAGAGTACGCCATAGATGCATCTTACATGATATAGGCTAGACATTGGGCATATAAAAGTGTTTGGTAGCATTGCTTATGTGCATGTGCCAGATGAGAAGAGGAAGAATCTTGATCCTAAGGTAGAAAAGTGTATCTTTTTTGGGTATGCCCAGGATCATAAAGTATGTAAATGTTACAATCCACATACTACGCAAGTGCTTATTTCACAAGATGTGGTGTTTGATGAGCATGCAAGTTGGTACAAAGAAAAAGATGAGGATGCAAATGATTCTAGTGATGATGATGTTCATGTGGACTTACCACAAGAAAGTTCTACTTCTATGTCTGGGCCACAAGAGTCAAGTGGTAGTAGTGTATGTCCATGTGGTCAGGGTGTTTGAGGCATGATGGTGTAAGCACTAGTAGTAGTGCTGTGGACAAAGAAAAGAAGAAAGTTGAAGGTATTAGCATTACAGGATATGAGTCATCTAGTTTGGAGAGTTTGGATGAGGAACTTAGCATACCAGTGTTATGCACACCAGGTGCGAAGCAAGAGAGATATGTGCCTCCACATGCTAGAGTGACAGGTGTCCAGAGTGATCCACAGGTTTTGAGGAGATCACAGAGAGTCAGGTATCCAATTGACAGGTTAACATACCCTGGTTATGCTATGCACTATGCATATATGGCTTCTTTGATAAAGCATGTGAAACCTACATGCTATGAAGAAGCTATTGGAAAGCATGTATGGGAAAAGGCAATGGATGAGGAGATGGACACATTGGTTCATAATTATACTTGGGATTTGGTTGCCTTAGCACAAGGCAAGAATGTCATTAGTAGTAAATGGGTTTATAAAAGGTGAAATGCAAGTCAGATTGTTCGATTAAGCATCATAAAGCATGGCTGGTTGTTGCTAAGGTTTATGCACAGAACCAAGGCTTGGATTATGATGAGATGTTTAGTCTAATGGCGAAGATGGGAAATGTAAGGTCATTTATTGCCATAGCTGCAACAAATGGTTAGGAAATGCATCAAATGGATGTCAAGAATGTATTTCTAAATGGTGATTTGCAAGAGGAAGTTTTTATGGAGAAGCTAGAGGGTTATGTACACCCAAGGTACCCCACTCATGTACAGGTTGAAGAAAGCACTTTATGGGCTGAAACAAGCACCTCGTCCTAGGAGTGATAAGATAAGCTGATATCTTATCTATATTGGTTTTCAGGTCTCTATTACATGTCAAGAAGGCATTGAGTGGGCATTTTGATATGAAAGACTTGGGTGATTTGAGGTATTTTCTTGGCATTGAAGTGGTCAAAGATCATGAAGGAATATGGACAGTCCAGCGTAAATATGCATTGGATATGTTGGCTAGATATGGAATGATTGGGTGTAAACCCATGAGTACACCCTTGGAGAAAAACGTGAAGTTGAGGGTTGATTTTGGTGAAGAGTTGGAAGATCCATCTATGTATAGGAAGATGGTTGGAAGCCTCATTTATAAGACTATTACATGGCCATACTTGAGTTATGATGTTGGGCTAGTGATTCAGTCTATGAAAAGCCCTAGGAAACCTCATTTGGACGCAGTGAGATAGATCATGCGTTATGTAAAGACCACAACACATACTGGTCTTCTTTATGAGCATAGTAAAGGCTTAGATGTATATGGCTACACTGATGCATATTGGGTAGATAGCTCTTATGACAGGAGATCTACTAGTAGTTATGCCTTTACATTTGGGAGTGGTCTGGTGAGTTGGAGTAGCAAGAAGTAAACCATTGTTGCTTTATCCAGTATAGAGGAGCAGCCATAGCTTCATGTGAAGGAGTATGGTGAAAGAAACTCCGATTTGGGTGAGCCCATTGAGGGCAAGGTTTTCATACACTTCATACACTGTGACAACATGAGCACCATATAGTTGGCCAACAATACATTTTTTCATACACGGACCAAACATATAGAGGTCCATTATCACTTTGTCAAGGAGAAAGTGTTGGATGGTATAGTGGAATTAAAGTATGTGAAGACTGAAGAGAGCAGGTTGCCGACATATTTACGAAGCCACTTGGAGAGAGAAGTTTGAGTACTTCCATACATGTTGGGAGTACATGTGATGAGCTTGAGGGGGAGTGTTGATATCCCAAGCTCAGCTTCTTCATCTATGGTTGTATATCATGAGCTTGAGAGGGGCTGTTGAGATTACAAGCTCGATGAGAGCTAGAGCTAGGCACAATTTGTGTTGGCATGGTAGACAGTAGCATGTGTGTAAAAATAAATGGCCATGTCCAGGTGGCCAAAATGAGTGGACATTATATAGGGTTATTTGGTGTGTGAACATAGCACATATAGTGTGTGGTGTGTAGTCCTCTTCTATTATGCATTGTGTGGTGTGGACATTATATAGGGTTATTTGGTGTGTGAACATAGCACATATAGTGTGTGGTGTGTAGTCCTCTTCTATTATGCATTGTGTGAGAGTGGATATGGCTTCCCTCTATGGTTAGGGTTACACTAATGGATTAGGGTCTTCTCTCTTGTGTGTGTGTGCTCTCTCTTTATCAGTCTTTTATCAAAGATGAGGATGTTGGCATTGTTTGTCATGATGTTGGGATGGATATGGTGGAGTTTGAGGGTGCATGGGAGAACCAGGAAGGCAGGAAATTCCTGGAGCAGTTCTCAGGTGTCCCTAGCTTCGCATCGCGAATGAGTATCAGGGTTTCAACATTGTTGTGATGATGTGCATAGAGTGGAGTCTCTTATTATGATGGCACCACATGGATGTTGTGGTCATTCTTGGCTGATGTTTTCATGGAGAGGAGGAGAGTATGTGATTCCTTTTTAGTGGAGTCGATGTCACCACATGATGTAGTTTGTGATATGGTTTTGACGATGGCTAGAGTTCCTCTTGTTTTCATGATGATATTGTGATTATGGATGTTTCTCCCACATCTACATGTGTAGATGTTCTACATGCTTGAGATGATGTGCTTCATGATGATATTTCTATGATGATATTTCTCTTATGTTTCATGAGGAGGGTGTTTCTCACATGGATATTTTAGTTCTTGATGATGAACCTGAGGAGCTAGCTTCGGCTAGCAATGTTGCACATGTGCAGGCTCTTGTTGAGTCTACTTTCCAGGTTCGAGATGCTCATGATCTCGATTTGGAGGTTCCATTGATTAGTCCTACGATGCATGTGTATGATGATCATATTGATGATATTCCAGGTTCCAGATGCTCATGATATGGATTTGGAGGTTCCATTGATTAGTCCTACGATGCATGTGTATGATGATCATATTGATGATATTCCAGGTTCACAGGACATGGATCTCCATGATATTCTCTTATATGATAATGGTGTTCATCATGGTGCTAATACAATGATTATGGAGTTCTTGGATTCTATTGACCACCATGATGATGATACAATGATTCTCATGCTTGTTGATCATGTGCATGATGTGCATAATGAGCAATATGTTCCAAATGCAAGTACTCATGATGATTCATGAAGGATGCAAATTCCTTTATGCTCTTTTATGTGATGATCATTCACATGATGGTGATCTCCATGATGTTATTATGGTTCATGACAATTTTCATGGTGTTTCCATGCATGATGGGATCCATGTTGATGGATTTTTCCATGTGATGAAGGCTTTATCCCATTCTTTTATCATATGTCAGACAACCCCGTACAGATTGTGGGTGAGAAGTTGGATACAAAGAACTTCCAGGCATGGAAATACAGGATTAAAAGCTTTCTAAAAGGAAAAGGGTTTTGGAACCTTGTTACAGGTGCAGATCCAAAGCCGGAACTACCCCAACAACCTACACAACAACGGGTTGTAGCTCACAAGCAATGGTCAGAGAGAGCATACAAAGTTTTGCATTACTTGTCTATATGTATCTCGGATACTATACTCATACATATACATGATGCTGAGAATCCCAAGGATGCATGGGATATATTATGTGCAAGAGATAAAGAAGTATGCAGATGCATTGGCAACAATCAATGCCCCCATGCCTGATGATGATTTGGTAGACATTGCCTTACGTGGTCTTGGCAAGGAGTACAAGGCTTTTGATACATCTATCTCTATTCGAAGTACAGGTTTACCAGATTTTGATGAGTTGGTTTCACTCTTGCTTGTTGAGGAAATCAAACTCAGTGATTTTTTTCATGATGCATCTACTAGCCATGATGATAATGGCAAAAATCAGGCTTTCTATTCACAAAGGGGATTTAGAGGCAAGGGGAGATTTACATCACATGGTCGTGGTAATGGTCGTGGATAGCAGGATAGGTCACCACAATAGAATTTACATATGGTGCTAGAGGTGGTCGTGGATATACACCTCAAATAGGCAGAGGTAATCCTCGTGGTAGAGGATGTTGTCAAGGCCAACAAACATCTATGCAAAATGTGGAATGCCATTACTGTGGAAAATTTGGTCATATGGCACGTGATTGTTTCCACAAACAAAATGATTTGAGAGGGGGCAGAGCACAACATGGTGGACATTATGCAGAAATTTTGCATCAGGCAGTAATGATGGCAGCGCAAATCACTTGTTTGCCATGAAACATGTTGTGGGATCTATGATGACAAATGGTGAAAGTGATGACACTTGGTTCTATATGGACTTTGGAGCATCAAACCATATGACTTGTCATGTTGAATGGTTTGAACATATGAATCCTATGGGTGTGAAAGGCTATGTGAAGACAGGAGATGATACCCAACATGCTATCACACATGTTGGAAGTGTACCATTGGTTATGCACAATGGTGAAACAAAGTCTATGGCAGATGTCTTGTATGTGCCTTCTATTACAAAAACTTTAGCCTCAGTTGTGGTCAAATGGTGGAACAAGGTTTACAAGTTTGTTTCAAAACGAGCATGGTTGCTTCAATGAGGATTTCAAAAATGGATGTAGAGTCATTGTGCCAAAGGCAAGAAAGAAGGCAGGTTGTTTAAGTTGGATGCTGGGATTCTTGAGTTGAAATCAGCCATGTTCTATTCACAAAGAGGATTTAGAGGCAAGGGGAGATTCGCATCACATGGTCCATAATGGTCGTGGATGGCAGGATAGGTCACCACAATAGAATTTTCAGCCTACATATGGTGCTAGAGGTGGTCGTTGGATATACACCTCACAGAGGCAGAGGTAATCCTCATGGTAGAGGATGTTGGGCAATACCAACAAACATCTATGCAAAATATGGAATGCCATTACTCTGGGAAATTTGGTCATATGGCACATGAATGTTTCCACAAACAAAATGATTTGAGAGGGGGTAGAGCACAACATGGTGGACATTATGCACAACATGGTAGAAATTTTGCATCAAGCAGTAATGATGGCAGCGCAAATAACTTGTTTGCCATGAAACATGTGAGATCTATGATGACAAATGGTGAAAGTGATGACACTTGGTATATTGACTCTGGAGCATCAAACCATATGACTTGTCATGGCGAATGGTTTAAATATATGAGGCCTATGGATGTGAAAGGCTATGTGGAGACAGGAGATGATACCCAACATGCTATCACACATGTTGGAAGTGTACCATTCGTTATGCACAATGGTGAAACAAAGTCTATGGCAGATGTCTTGTCTCGGGGGGGTCACTATATGTAGAATACCCCTATCGCGTGCGTTCAAGGCCTATATTTTAAATCCCTTATCTGTGAATTTTTTTATCCATATAATATCCCCTTTTCTTTATGAATCTGTAAATTTTTTTGAAAAAATTTTAAATCATACCCTTATGTGAATATATTTCTGTAAGTTTCATAAATTAAAAATATGCTTCTATTGAACGCACGTGATATTTACATTTTTTGTGAGTGACCCCCCCGAGTGTCTTGTATGTGCCTTCTATTACAAAAAGTTTGGCCTCAGTTGGTCAAATGGTGGAATAAGGTTTACAGGTTCGTTTCAAAACGAGCATGGTTACTTCAATGAGGATTTCAAAAATGGATGTAGAGTCATTGTGCCAAAGGCAAGAAAGAAGGCAGGTTATTTAAGTTGGATGCTGGGATTCTTGAGTTGAAATTAGCCATGTTTTCTAAAAGCCGAAATGTGGTACAAGACATTGACATGTGGCATAAAAGGATTGGACATGTGAACATACAAAGGTTAAATAACATGCAGGCAAGAGGCATTGTTAGTGGGCTTCCTAGATTCAAGTATGATGGGAATATGCATGTCTGTGATGCTTGCCAGTTTGGAAAGCAAGCAAGGTTGCCATTTCCTAAAGAAGGCAACATGAGTAGCAGGCCACTTGAGATAGTTCATAGTGATGTATGGGGTCCTGCACAAAACCCATCCATTAAAGGCAGCTTCTATTATGTGACATTCATTGATAATTTCAGCAGAATGACTTGGATTTACTTTCTCAGAGAGACAAGTGAAGTGTTGGGAAAGTTTATGGACTTCAAAGCTTTTGGAGAGAAGCAATATGGCTCTTGGATAAAATGTTTAAGGACATATGGAGGTGGTGAATACACCTCATATGCTTTTGAGAATTTCTTGAGAAAGCATGGCATAAGAAGGCAGTTAACTTGCAAGTATACACCTCAGCAAAATGGTGTTGCTGGAGAGGAAAAATAGAGTCATTTTTTGTGATGTGGCCAGGGCAATGCTCAATGAAAGAGCATGCCAGATTATTATTGGGCAGAAGCGTGTGCCACAACAGTGTATGTACTTAATAAGACACCCACAATAGCCATACATGGAAGTACATCAGAGATGCGGCTTACAAGTTTTAGGCCAGACATTGGACACCTCAAAGTGTTTGGTTGCATAGCTTATGTACATGTGCCTGATGAGAGAAGGAGGAAGTTGGATCCTAAGACAGAAAAGTGCATTTTTGCTGGGCATGCACAGGATCGCAAGGCATATAAATGTTACAATCCGCATATACTATTGGAGCTATATATAGCTAGCCCTAACTCACTCTAGGTCTTGCCTATATATATATGTGACTTGTGTTAATATGATTCATTCTTGTGGAGTGTATGTGGTGTCTCTTGTCTCGTCTCTCTCCCTCTCTCAACATAGTATCAGAGCGATTCTAATTATAAGGGAAGCATCTACGTCTTCTTGTTCAATTTATGATTATGATTTCATGTCTTACAAGATTGATCTTTGGTAACAGTTTTGTATAGGGTTGATTGGTTCTTTGATTATATGTTATAATTAGAATTGTTTCTTAATTGCATCCTTAAAACCAAAACCTATCAAAACGGTTTGTCAATCGGAGTTCTGAGACAAAAGTTAGGACAGTTCAGGCAAACTATATCTAAAACAATAAAACGGGTTCTTTGTGAGAGCAAACAAATAGTTTTCTCTGAGTCGTAAGCAGGATTTGATCATCAAAGCTTTGCGTGAAAGCTTCAGACGGATGCTTGCTATACAAGCTACAACTAGATACAAAACTTGCCGTTTGAGTTGCGTCATGACGCGGTGCTTTTTCTTATTATTATTTTTGTCTTTTATGGACCTCTAAGTTTGCTTACGTGCATGAGACACGAGTCTCCACTTTTAGAGTTCTAATTTTGGATTGGCCACTTTGTATGTTATTGTAAGAGAGTACTTTCCCTTTATGTATATACTCAGTCTAGCCATGGCTGTATGTGTTCTCAAAACTCGACATGGCAAACACCATACTTGTTAACGGATTTATTTCTAGGCAAGGCCAAGGATTTCATGGTTGGAAATACAAGATGCTATTAATTTTGAAAGGAGACAAATTGGCAGATATTGTTCTTGGTATTCTTGCATGCCCTCCTCAACCTATTGATCCACTTCAGAATGATGTTATTATTACCAAAGGTCCTATTTTTGAACAGTGGAAAATTGATCATGCACACTGGATTTGTCGTGATAAGGCTGCTCATCGGTATATACTTTCTGCCCTTAACGATTCACTCATGCTAGATGTTTATCCATTATCCACGTTATATGCTATATGGGACTATCTTATCACTATGTTTGAGAAGAAAACTATTACAGAGATTCTGTATCTCCGTGTAGGAATCTTCTAGGCAAGCTTCAATTCAAGGCAGGTACATCCATGTCTAGTCACATTGAATCATTCAAAGGTAGTACAACTTTCTGCTATAGGGGATCCTATTCCTCGAACTCAATTGGTTACACACCTTCTTGATACGGTGAAGGATCCTTTGTATGATAATATTGTCACTATATTATCTAACAAGGATGGAATTGACTTTGAGCATACATGTATTTCTTTGATTGAATATTCTCAACGTCATGATCGTCAAACATCGGTAACTCATGAAACGGTCATGATTGCCCAAGAGTACACAAAATCAGAGACAACCTTTTCTGTCCACAGACGTCCATTTCAGCAACGCCCTTCTTCCTCCTCCCGATTTACATCTTGTGGCTTCCAAAGAGGAGGTAATTCTTCTCGTTTGAGATTTCCTCAAAAGCATTGTTCTTATTTGTGACAAAACTGGTCACTTGGAATCTGAATGTTGGGCACGAGAGTACGATGAAGAACACGGTATTACAAATAAGCAACCTCGTTTAACAAGGGGTTCTTCCTCTTCCACAACCTGTGAATATTATGGGAGCACAAGGCATTCATCCAGTCGATGCTTCAAGAGGCATTTGATGAAGCTCAAAATCAAGCTATGCTACTCAACAAAATCCTCATGATGAAGACAATGATCATCCATCAAGAGGCTAATTTGGTTCATTATAATGTCTCTCCAGAAAAGGTACTACATGTTCGTGATGGTTCTCTATTTATTGTTGATTCTCGTGCTCTGGCAACATGACATATCAATTGCAATGGTTACATAATTATCATCCAACTCCTATCAAGAAAGTGGTTTATCTTGCTGATAATACAACTTGCCAAGTAATGGGTATTGGGGACTTGTATTTGGGAACTTCTTCCTTAACCAAAATACTGCAAGGAGTTTTATATGTTCCTGATTTACAAAGAAACTTACTTTCTGTTGCGCGGCTTGTGGATCTTGGTCTATTTGTTGGATCTGATAATACAAAGTGTCGCATCGAAAAGGATGGCACCACTATTGTGGTTGCTCCTCGACATGGTAATCTCTTTGAACTTTCATTGAATGAGGATGTTGCAAATGTTGTTACAGCTCTAGGAGATCTGGATTTTAAGCTATGGCATCATCAGTTTGCTCACTCAAATTTCTCAAAGCTTCTTGATATTCATCGTCTCATGATCTTGTGAGAGGTATGAACCTCAAATCTCACCCGCATATGGGGATATGTGAATATTGTGCTCTAAGCAAACATCATCGTAAGCCATTTCCAATGTCTATAAATATTTATTCAAATAATCTTTTGGATATCATTCATACTGATATTTGTGGACCCTTTCCTCCATCCAAGTCTTGCTACCATTACTTCATTACTTTTATTGATGATTTCATGGTATACAAATGTCTTTTTTACTACGACATAAATCAGAAGCATTGGACACATTTAAGAGGTACCAAATATCTGCGGAGAATCACACTGGTCGCAGAGTCAAAATTCTTCGAAGTGCTAATGGTGGTTAATATATTTCCAACTTATTTCATGATCATTGCATCAACCACGGCATCCACCATGAGTACACCATTCAATATTCTCCCCAAAACACCATAGTGGGGAATATGGGAATTTCCCACAAGTTTGGGACACTCACGCGCTTTCCAACGATAGGTCATATGATAGGGTTTTGAGAAACTTACAAACATGTTATCCATGTCCCCTTTTTTAAGTATTCAAAAATGGGAATTGGGAAATTCCCAAATTCACTAATATGGTGTTCCAACAGAATGGAGTTGCAGAGCAAAAGAATCGTACAATTTTGAATGCAATCAGATGCATGCTTATTCATTCTGGATTATCTCGCTCTTTTTGGGCAAAAGTAGTATTGACAACCGTTTTTGTTCAAAATCATCTTCCAACTACTGCACCTTCTAGTAAGATTCCAATCACAGCTTGGACAGGCCAAACTCCTTTTGTTGCACATTTGGGTGTATTGCTTATATTCATGTTCCAAAAGAGACACGACACAAGCTAGAACCTTCAAGTTTGAAGGTTATTTTTATTGGTTATTCTAACAACTCAAAGGGTTACAAGTTTTACGATCCAAGTTCTCAAAAGGCAATTGTTAGTCGAGATGCTATATTCAATGTGAGCAATTGATGGGAGGTTCGTGGTCCACAGATGATGCTGATGATACAAAAACATTACTCACTTCTTTTCCTTTTCTACTTTTTGACAATTATTTGCATGATGACAACACTCTTTTCATGGATATTGGAGACAAGTCTATTGATGTTCATCCTACGGTTTCAAAGGAGATATCTATGTTGATCTTTCTATCAAACTTGAGCATGGTGCAAATCATGTATATGATGATGATCTTGAAACCTTTAATCACGTATTGGCTTTTTGTGAAGGTCCTTCAACTTATGCAGAAGCTATGTCCTCTCCACAAAAGGAACAATGAAAGGAAGCCATGGAAGCTGAATATGAGTCTTTGATCTCGAAAGGTACATGGGTTCTTACCAATCTACCTTCTGATCGTACTCTTATCAAATGTAAGTGGGTTTACATGACTAAAACAAAGGCAGATGGATCCTTTGATAAATCAAAAGCTCGTTTAGTTGCAAAGGGATACTCACAAATTGCAGGGATTGACTATCATGACACTTTTTCACCTGTAGTTCGTAGTACAAACATTCGAGTACTACTAGCTTTTGCAACTCAGTTTGATTTGGAAATACATCAAATGGATGTTAAGACGGATTTTCTTAGTGGAGACTTAAAGGAGGAAATATATATGGAAGCAACCTGAAGGATTTACAATTCCCAGAAGAACATCTTGTATTCCAACTCCACCGTGCTTTGTATGGACTAAAACAAGCTTCACGATCATGGTACATCAAGATTGATCAATTTCTCACATCTCAGGGGCTTGTTTCTTGCTTCTCTGATCCAAATCTTTATATCAAGCGCAATGTGGATAACCATTTTGTGATATTGGCCCTTTATGTTGACGACACTATACTTGTGTCTAATAATCTTTCTTTCATGCAACAAGTAAAAAAGGTTTTATACTTGTGTCTAATAATCTTTCTTTCATGCAACAAGTAAAAAAGGTTTTATCCTCAGCCTTTGATATGGTGGATCTTACCAACATCCATTCATGCCTTGGTATTCAAGTTCAAAGGTATCGTCACAATGGTATTTTACTTCTTCGTCAAACAAAGTTTATCCAAGATATTGTTCAAAAGTTTGGATTGGCTACTACAAATTCGGCAAACACTTCTTGTCTTGCAAGCTCTACTAGGAGTACTTCTGCAAATATTGAGGCTGAATCATTAGCTTTAAATCAACCCTATGCTAATGTTATTAGTGGCTGTCTTCAATTTGTGGGCATGAGCACTCGTCTCTTGATATTCAGTTTATAGCAAATCTGTTAGGACAATACTTGTCCTCTCCATCTACAAGACATTGGTCTCAAGCTAAACGTGTTTTGAAGTATTTGAAGGGCACTGCAGATTTCGAACTTGTATATCGCCGTCAAGAAGACATATCTTCATCAACTTCTCTTAATATTTTGGGTTATTCAGATGCTGATCGGGCAAGCTCTAACTTGTCCATGCGATCCACCCAAGTGGTAATTGCTTCTTTATCACAATGGTTGTTTGGTATCTTGGGCTAGCAAGAAACGCTGTATTACAGCTTCTACTACAGAGTTTGAATATTTTAGCAGCTCATGAATTGGTTTGGCTTTGACAATTGCTTGCTGATATTGGTCATTCTCCTTCCTCAAGTACTCCTCTTAGATGTGACAACCAAAGTGCTATTAGTCTAGCCAAGGACTACATGTGCAACATAGCAAGTCCAAGCATATTGCAGTTCATTATCACTATGTTCCACATGAAGTAAGGAAAGGAGCAATAATGGTAGAACATTGTCCAAATGTAGACATTCTCACCAAAGGACTCCATGAAGCTCGGTTTACACTTTTGCGATCAGAACTTGGAGTTACGACGGCTTCTCTTTTTGGAGATTAGCACATCTCACGTCATGTCAATTTTGTCTAGACTTGTACATAGTCTATAGTCTTTAGGACACTTCACACATTACTTCACATCATGCACATTTATTCTTTGTACTTTGTATATAGAAGAACATTGCACATGGACTTTAAGGTGGCATTGTACATTTATATGAAGGAGCTCGGGTTTTTTCCTTGTGCTCCCAAGGGTTTTTTTACTGCAGCTGGAGACCTTTATTTGAGTGGGGGTGTTGCAGCTATATATAGCTAGCCCTAACTCACTCTAGGTCTTGCCTATATATATGTGACTTGTGACAAATATGATTCATTCTTGTGGAGCGTATGTGGTGTCTCTTGTCTCGTCTCTCTCCCTCTTTCAACACATACTAGGCAAGTGGTCATCTCACGAAATGTGGTATTTGATGAACTTGCTAGTTGGTACAAGGCAAAGGATGAGGGTGTCATTGATTCCGTTGATGCTGATGTGTATGTGAACTTGCCACAATCAAGTTCGATTTCTATGTCTGGGCTAGCAGAGTCTGAGAGTAGCACTATACGTCCATATGGTCAGGGCGCTTGAGACATGAGAGTGTGAGCACTGGGAGTAGTGCTGTGGATAAAGGGAAAAAGAAGGTTGAAGGAATTGGCATTACAGGTTATGAGTTGTCAAGTTTAGAAAGTTGGATGAGGAACTTGGCATACCAATTTTACGCATACCAAGTGCAAGGAAGGATAGATATGTGCCTCGAGTGACAGGTGTTCAGAGTGATCCGCATGCATTGCGGAGGTCCCAAAGGGTGAGGTATCCAGTTGACAGGTTGACATATTGTGTCTTTGCTATGCATTACGCATATATGACCTCTTTGGTGAAGCATGTGGAACCTACATGCTATACAAAAGCTATTGGGAAGCATATATGGAAGAAGGCAATGGATGTTGAGATGGACGCATTAGTTCATAATGAAACATGGGATTTGGTTGCCTTACCAAAACAAGGCAAAAATGTCATTGGTTGCAAATGGGTTTATAATGCAAATCAAATGATTCCATTGAGCACCATAAAGCGCGGTGGTAGCTAAGGGTTATGCACAAACCCAAGGCTTGGACTATGATGAAACATTTAGTCCAAAGATGGGAATAGTGAGAGCAGTCATTGCTATGGCTGCAGGTAAATGGTTGGGAAATACATCAAATGGATGTGAAAAATACATTTCTAAATGGTGATTTACAAGAGGAAGTTTATATGGCACAGCGAGAAGGATATGTACACCCGAGGTACCCCACTCATGTATGCAAATTAAAGAAAGCATTATATGGTTTGAAGTAAGCACCTCGTGCCTGGAGAGTGATAAGATAAGCCGATATCTTATCTCCCTTGGATTTAAGGTTTCTTCAGCAGATTCTTCACTCTATGTGAAGAAAACAGATCATGGGATTGTCTTGCTTGTCATCTATGTGGATGACTTTATTATCACACAGGAGATCATACTACAGATGTTATGCATGTGAAGGAGGCATTGAGTGGGCAGTTTGATATGAAAGATTTGGGTGAATTGAGATATTTTCTTGGGATTGAAGTGATCAAAGACCATGCAGGGACATGGTTAGTGCAACGCTAATATGCATTGGATATGTTTGTAAAATATGGGATGACAGGGTGTAAGCCAATGAGTACACCTTTGGATCAGAATGTGAAGCTACGGGCTGATTTTGGTGAAGAGTTGGATGATCCATCTATGTATAGAAAGATGGTTGGCAGTCTTATTTACATGACTATTACACGCCCGGATCTCAGTTACGTTGTGGGGCTAGTAATGTAAGATTCCTCCCCAGCCTCTCAAAATGTCCAGCATATTCCCCTGTAATCAATTCCCTCTTCAGAAATATAAGAGATCTTGTCTCTGTCTGTTTTGGCATAGAGAGAGAAAATATTCTAGAGAAAGAATATTCAGATTTTGAATATTTTTGGATAGAAAAATAACTCATCTTATTAAAATAAGTTCCCCTGAAACAGAAATTCAAAAAGAATTTTCCAATGTGCAATTGGAATTAAGTGGAAATAGGTATAAAGGACCTTAGCCTAAGGGTCTAGATTTCAGAAATTTTTGGATTATGGTCCAATTAAGGTTCCTTTAGGCCAATTAGATCAATCCATGTGTGGGGAGGAGATAAATCCAATTTTGTAAAAGATGATACCCAAAAATGAGTAAATGCTCACATAAGATGAAGAGTTGACAATGTACAAGGTTTATTAGTAAGAAACTATGAGTAATATCAAAAATATGAGATATTTTGGGTATCCAAAAATGAGTAAATGCTCACATAAGATGAAGAGTTGAAAATGTACAAGTTTTATTAGTAAAAAACTATGAGCAATATTAAAAATGTGAGATATTTTGGGTATAATGATTCCATTTCGACACATATGTAAGGAAGGGGAGTCCATTAAAGAAGGTGCATATTTCACATGCTTGAATGAGTTTTAAACTAAAAAATAATGTGATATTTTTCTCTCTCCTCTCTCTTGAATCAAACCGAATCAAAAATGGAACCAAACCGAATCAAAAAGGAACCAAACTAGATCTAAATCTAGTCCAAATTCAACCAAACTGAATCTGGAAAATTCTAGAATTCAGTTAGCTTTGGTAAGAGCTTCCCTCTCCTATAAATAGAACATGAGTCCTTTGAAAAATATAGAAGAATTTTACTATACTAGAGTTATGCTGAAATAATGCTAATTTCTACTATTCTCTAAAATTCTCTCCAAATTGAAGAAATTGGAGCTTCCCTCTTTCTTCAATCCCCATTGGTGGCTCCATCAACATACTTAACCAATTGATTGGTTGGGGCCTCTACCGTGAACAAAGAATCAAGCAATTTGTAAGGTAAATGGTGAATTTTGATCTTTTCTATAATTTCTCAATGTTTCTCTCTTCTCAACCCCTCTCAAGCTTGAGAAGCTTAATTGGAATAGTTTTTGAATGCTATTGAAGTTACTTGATGAATGGTAGTGAAGAGTTACATAATTTGATGAATGCTATTGAAGTTAATTGATTAATGAGTTACATAAATTTCCATTTATGCTTAATTCAAATGGTTTTTATGTAATTTCTCTCTCTCACTCAAGAAATGGTCATACTCATGACCCATTCTCAATCCAAATGAAGCTTTTCATAAAGCTTTTTCTTAATCCAAGATTAATCTATACTTGAGGCCAAATTAATGGCTTTTTTCTATGCTTTTAGTTTATGTATTTCATGAATATTGATGATTCAATCCATTATGGACTATTGATCCAATTAGGGATCATTCTAATTATTTCTCAATGATAAACTTTATCCCTTAGAAAATTTGAGATTTATCAGTCATAGCAGAGCGGAGCTATGGCAAAATTTTTATAAAAATTACGCATAAAATAATTTCATTCAAAGCATGAAAAGAGGACTTCCTACCATATTCTAGGAATTATCATCCTAGATTAATTGAAGATATTCATTGTAATCATAGAGAAATTGATTTTTATATTATGCATAATTGATTTTCATGCATAGAGGTATGCATAAAAGATTATTATATTAACATAAAAATGTTACTTTTATCATAATTAGATTTCATGCATAGAGGTATGCATAAAAGATTATTATTTTAATGTAAAAGTGTTACTTTTTTCATATTTGAATTTCATGCATAGAGGTATGCATAAAAGATGATTATTTTATTATAAAAGTGTTACTTTTATCATATTTGGATTTCATGCATAGAGGTATGCATAAAAGTTGATTATTTTGTTATAAAAGTGTTACTTTTATCACAATTGAATTTCATGCATAGAAGTATGCATAAGAGTTGATTATTTTATTATAAAAGTGTTACTTTTATCCTATTTGGATTTCATGCATAGAGGTATGCATAAGAGTTGATTATTTTATTATAAAAGTGTTACTTTTATCATATTTGGATTTCATGCATAGAGGTATGCATAAGAGTTGATTATTTTATGATAAAAGTGTTACTTTTATAATATTTAGATTTCATGCATAGAGGTATGCATAAGAGTTGATTATTTTATGATAAAAGTGTTACTTTTATCATATTTGGATTTCATGCATAGAGGTATGCATAAAAGTTGATTATTTTATTATAAAAGTGTTACTTTTATCACAATTGAATTTCATGCATAGAAGTATGCATAAGAGTTGATTTTTTTATTATTAAAGTGTTACTTTTATCATATTTGGATTTCGTGCATAGAGGTATGCATAAAAGTTGATTATTTTATTATAAAAGTGTTACTTTTATCACAATTAAATTTCAGGCATAGAAGTATGCATGAGTTGATTATTTTATTATAAAAGTGTTACTTTTATCATATTTGGATTTAATGCATAGAAGTATGCATAAAAGATATTCTTTTTATACTAAAAGTGTGATTTTCATCATAAATGGATTTTATGCATAACTTAGATGCATAAGAGAAATTCTTTTAATCTAAAAGTGTAATTCCTACCATATTGAATTTATGCATAGGAAGATGCATAAAAGATTGATTCAAAAGTGTCATTCTCATCTTAATTGAATTTATGCATAGGAAGATGCATAAAAGATTGAATTTTAATTCAAAAGTGTCATTTTCATTTAAAATGAATTTATGCAAAGGAAAATGCATAAAAGATTGATTTTTACTTCGAAAGTATTAATCTCAAATAGAATTTATGCATAAATAAATGTGTAAAGAAATCTTATATCAAATATAAGAATTCTCTTGTATTCTATAAATAGATATGAGATGTGATAGGATGTGATAAGAGGTGTATAAGATGTGATAAGTGGTGATAAGATGCTTATAAAATAAGTTAGCAGGTGATAAGATGAATTAAGATATGATAAGATGTGTATGAGATGAGGTAAGAAGTGTATGTGATAAGATAAGATGTATATGGGTTGTGATATGGCGAGAGTGGATGTGATGTAAAAGAATAGATGTGAAGGCGTATGGGGTTATATGAATAGGAATGTGGAAATGGATGTATGTATGTGGATATGTGGATGTGAAAATGGGAGTGTGGATGTATGAATGTGAAAATGGATGTATGCATGTAGATGTAGATGTATAGATGTGAAAATGGATGTATGCATGTAGATGTAGATGTATAGATGTGAATGAGAATGTGGATGTGGATGTATGCATGTAGATGTGGATGTATACATGGAGATGTGGATGTATGCATGTAGATGTAGATGTATGGATGTGAATGTGAATGTGGATGTGGATGTATACATGGAGATGTGGATGTATGCATGTAGATGTAGATGTATGGATGTGAATGAGAATGTAGATGTGGATGTATACATGGAGATGTGGATGTATACATGTAGACGTAGAAACTCAAATTTAGGAATTTTGGAAAATATGCACAATTTTGGGACAATTCTTTGTTAGATCCAATACAATGTTTACTGTGCGATATGCAAGATTTATTATTGGATGTTCTCAACAAGCATTCTTTGTTGTTAGATCCAATACAATGTTTATTGTACGATATGCAAGATTTATTATTGGATGTTCTCAACAAGCATTTGAATAATGCGATATGATTTATATACTATTGTACATTTGTAACAAGTGTATATGATGTTGGTGGTGGGATGTAAATTTGCCTGCACACACACACACACATGCACACCAGGAATTAAGCTTGTTTATATCACATAGCCTCCAGTTGACCATCAAACACAGAAACTTTAACAAAGAAAGGATATTCAATGTAACTTTAAGTTGTAAGAAAGTCTAGGTGATAGAATTAAAAAGATCACCATCTGTATTGAATCAAAATTCTTGATGAACAATGGGTGAACCATAAATCTAAAAGCTTAAGAAAGCCTTACAATCTGAATAATGATCGAACTATGAGTTTGGTAGCTTCATACAACATTGCTAAAAGATTACGAAGCTAGTTGCCCATATGCTAACAAATCATTCTTGCTCAACTGCACTGACATGTTGATTCAATTGATTCTGTTTGGCCTTCAGTATTATAGCCTTTGGAATCTTGATTTTCTCTGGAAGTCGTCCACCCTTGGGCTTCCATGCCCAAATGATGCAGCTAGTATCTTCCCAGCGCTGAGGATCATTTCTGTTCTCTCGCCAATACTTGTTCCAGCAATCCTTATAAACCTCCACATCACTTGCATTCTTCTTCTTTGAAATTGGTGCCCAATATTGTATCTGAACTTGTAGGTAGTTTATCGAGTTGTTGTTTTGATCAACATCACTTGTTGTCACTCCCAACCATATTGGGTAATTTGCATCACAAGGTTGTACAAGCGCAAAATCTCCTTTAGACACATCAAGAGTCGGGTTGAACTCTTCAGCAGGTTTGTTGCGCATTGGTGTAAGAAAGCATTATGGGCCCAAGGCCATGGACAACTAGTAAGTAGGTGTGAACTCTTGGGTGGAGTATAAATACCAATGTAAATGGGATTATGGCTCATTCATGATAATGTTATCTATTCCAAGAATCAATGGTGAGCTTCTCCCGTGAGATGCTAAGTGGTGACTCCTTCATGAGCCACTCCCTTGGTGAGGGACTAACCCACCCCTGTTACTTTCTTTCATTGGTATCAGAGCATGGCTTTTGATCCATGATTTTTAATTTTCTTTTCTTCTTCTCATTTCGTGAGATTTCTGCTTCATTTGATTCATGGGGGAAGGGGATATGGCTAAGGTAGAGTTTGTGGTTCAAATCTGAGCACATGGACCTATTTTTTTTAGAATGAGTGGACCAAATTGGGGAAAATTTCTAATCTTGATTAGCAGTTGTTAATCAAAAACGTTTTTTGTTTGGGAGCTTTCTTGCAAACCCTAGCCATGGAATCTCAACATGAGCAAAGGGCATTGAGTCTCTCATGTATCTAGCAATGTTTTATGAAGTATTTCACCTATTTTCCATGAGCAATGGGGCTCTCAATGTGGCTGAAAATCACTACCAAAGCTGCCCACGTTTTTCACCAAAGTGACCCTAATCTTCATCTCCTTCAACAAATTCAAGCATTAAGGCTTCCCGGGTGACATTGGGCATGGTCATGATGCCATTATGATTTGTAAAATGATAAAAGCATGAGTCATGCTTACACATGTAAGTGATCTTACCCTCATCCCATTTGTGAATTCCAATCACATACACTCACCATTGCATTCACTTTCATTTCCTAGTGAATCTAGCAATGTGTGAGGGTACCTTGGCATGGGTTGGAGAGGCCAAGGGGAGCATGTCATGAATCTACCATGCCGTGATTGCCTTGGAAAAGCGGTATGGTGGAGGATTAGGTACATTGGTGGTGAAGACATGGCCTCAACCTTCACCTTGGTGAAGGGGTGAGAAGTGCTTGGCCGGGAGATCGGCAAGCATCAACGCGATTCATCGACATCAAAGCCATACTTGAGCCAAAGCAAAGCAAAGCAAAGCAACAAACCTCTACATCGACTCAAGTTGCATCATGACAAAGGGGTGATGCCATATGGATTTGCATGCAAAAATGCTTTGTGGTTGATGCCTTGCAATGGTCAAAATGCTTTGTGGATTGATACCTTGCAATGGTCAAGTGGTTAATGATGATACAAATGCATGGGTAGATTGAGATTTGCAAGCAAAAGCGGGGAAGTTATGGCAAAATTTTTGCAAAAACTTGTCTAGTTGCAGTCAGGGCAGAACCCTAAATTTTAGGGTTTACAAAGATTATTCCAAATCTGTCCTTGATGATTCTTAATCTACACATCAAGACCTTTCTAACAAGCCGAAGATCTCTGAAATCGGAGAAGTTTGGAGCGGTCAAAGTCAAAGTTTGACTTTCAGCCGGGACAGTTGACTGGTCAAAGGTAGTTGACTTTTTCAAATCTGTTTTTGGGGATCCTTATTAGTCTCATCGAGAGCTTTCCAACGATATAAAGATCATCAAAATCTGATATCGTTTGGATAGTGAACTAAAAGTTGGGCCTCTATCGCAAACCCTAAAACAGAGAGTACTTGCACACCAGATTTTTCTTGCCCCAGGCATTCAGCTCCAAGATCTTATCATTACGGATCTATCGAGCTAAAGAGAAGCAAAATCGGACTTGTCTCCAAAGAGTTTTGGCATATTTGGTGATTTGGTCACATTTTGGAGCAAAACAGTGAGCTAGTTTGCAAGTGGGACCAAATTTCATGCATGGAAATGACTAGAGGGGGACAAAACAAAGGAGTTCGGAGTGAGCAAGATGCTAAGCAACCCGAACCATTAATGGCTAGTGGATCTTCTACAAGAGTTGGGGAGGATTCGACTTCAAATGCCACTAGTGATTCACAGCCATTGGAGACTTCTCAACCCATGGTGGGGACTACTCCGATCACGATGGACATGATGCTTAAAGCCATGGAGAGTATGTTCCAACGGGTTGAAGGTAACCTAGCTAGTCGGCAACAACAGTTTGGTGAGCAACTCATGGAACGCTTTGACAAGCGCCAACACTATCTTGGTGATATGATGCAGACGGGATTTAGAGACTTGGGTAATGCTATCAGTGGGTTGGCTTCTTCCAAGTCTAATCAAGAAGTGGATGACAATGTAATGGATAGTGCACACCATGAGTTCCGACATGAAAGATTGCCGCCTATGCATGAGGTAAACCATGGGAGACAGATGATGTCACACTCGTCTCAAGTGGATAAAGGAAAAAGGCCTATGGGTGATGCTTATCATGAGAAGTCAAATGCCAATGTTCCAAAAGCTACGTCCTTTATGCAGGATGCCAGAAGAAGTTATGAGCACAGAGGGCTAAAGGATGCATGTGATTGGGATTGGGAAGATGAGCAAATGCAAAGACACTTGGGTGAAGGAAGAGGATTTGATGATCCTAGAACACGGCAAAGAGGGCCAAGAATGCAGAATGACATGGATAAGACCGTGAAGGACAAAATCACATTCACAAAGTTCAAGGGAGAGTCAAACTCTATCGAAGACTTTGAAGAATGGGCAAACAAAATGGACCTCTACTTCGAGATCAGCCCGAGAAGTGAAATGTCAAAGGTTTACTTTGCTTCATTGCATTTGGAAGGCTTTGCTCATACTTGGTGGAGAAGGAAGCAATCACATGGTTATGTTATTTCTACTTGGGAAGCATTCAAGAATGACATGGCAGAGGAGTTTACTTCTCGAATGCAAAGGGATAACCACATTGTAGAATGGGACAAGATTGAACAAGTCACAACGGTGAAGGCCTATTCTCAAAAGTTTCTAAAACTTCTATTATACTTGGATGATTTTGATGAGCATTATCTAGTCGTCAAGTATATAAGGGGTTTGAAGACTCCTATTGGTGGTGATGTCAAAGCTCAAGAGCCCGCAACTTTGAAGAAAGCAATGATGCTTGCAGAAATTCATGAGGAAAAATATATGTCAAAGTGGGCTAACAAAGGCAACACCAAGGGAGAAGTGGTTACAAGAACGGATTTGAGTTCTCATGCAAATGCAAATGCAAGGCCTAACCTTCCAAGGTTTCCTACCGTGTATGGTAGAGGGTCTAATAGACTTCCATTTAAACCACCATTTATGTCCAACAAAGCTACATACAATGAGTCCAAGCCAGCAAATGGGGGTTCAAAAAGCAAGGTTATCAAGGAGGACCGTTTGCATGAAATGAGGCTCAAAGGTCTATGTTTCAAATGTGGAGAAAAATGGAACAAGGATCACTTCAAAGTATGCAAATCCAAGGATATGTCCATAAGCTACATTATCACTGAGGACAATGCTAATCATGAGGAGGAGGAATTCCTTGAATGCAATGATGCCTTAGGATGGGGAGATCCTCATGAGGGTGGAGGTTCTCATGATGATGGTTTTGATGAAGAAAATCCCGAGTTTCCTTTTGATCCGGGTGGGAAACTAAAGTTTGCTCATGACAAAATGGATGATGGGATGCCTCTATGCGTGTGGGACGAAGACAATAGTGCACATACTACCTTGTGTACAATCTCTCATGATGCTTATGCGGGAAGTAAGGGTGCCAACACATTGAGATTGAAGATCAAGGTGAATGGGAGAACAGCATATGCACTCATTGATACTGGAAGCACGCATAGTTTTGTCAATAAAAGGTCTTTGAACACTCTCAAAATGCAACCAACTTCTTTACCAAACAAGCACATGGTGCAAGTGGCCAATGGTGATTCAATGAGTTGCAATATGAAGTGTCAAAGTACAGAATTGGAGTTGTCCAAGAACTACTCTTGCAAAGTTGATCTTTTGGTGATTGAGTTGGGACCAATTGACATAGTACTTGGATGTGATTGGATGTCCACTTTGAACTCTTTTACCATGAACTTACAGAAAAGTTTCATGAGTTTTGTGCATCATGGAAGGGTTATTACATTGAATGGAATGCAAGGGTCCAAGCTCTTCATGATCAATGCTACTCAAAAGAAGAAAGAGTTCAAGAAAGAGGGCTATGTTTATGTACTACAGCTTTGCAAAGAGGAAGATAATAGCAAAAAGGATTGCATCGAACATGTGGACATGGTTAAGCTACTCAAGGATTATGAAGATGTGTTTACCATGCCAAAATCAATGCCGCCAAAGAGGAGTGTTGATCATGCTATTGATTTGGAACCAAATGCCAAACCAATCAACAAGCCTCCCTATCGTTTGTCAAAGGTTGAAAAAAAAGAGGTGGCAAAGCAAGTAAAAGAACTCATTGACATGGGATGGGTTGAACCAAGTCAATCTCCTTTTGCTTCTCCGGTGCTACTTGTGAAGAAAAAGGATGGTACTTTTCGCATGTGCATTGATTACCGTGATTTGAATAAGATCACCATCAAAAATCGATTTCCAATACCAAGGGTGGATGATCTTTTGGATGAGTTGAAGGGTGCCACATGCTTTTCAAAAATTGATTTGCGTTCCGGATACCATCAAATAAGGATGAAAAGTGGTGATGAGTTCAAAACAGCATTTCGTACAGAAAGGGGTCTTTACCAATTCATGGTTATGCCGTTTGGATTATGCAATGCACCGGCAACTTTTCAAGCATTGATGAACAAAGTGCTTCAACCTTTCCTCTACAAGTTTGTATTGGTCTTTTTCGACGACATACTTATCTATAGCAAAGATGAGGAAGTGCATTTGAAGCACGTGAAAGAGGTTTTGGAGGTCTTGAGGCAAAACAAGTTGTATGTTAAGGAGACAAAATGTACCTTCATGGCACATGAGGTGGAATATTTGGGTCACATTGTGAGCAAGGATGGCATTTGTGTGGATCCAAAGAAAGTGGAATGTATTAGGAATTGGCCGGTTCCTTCAAACACTACTCAATTGAGGGGATTTTTGGGGTTATCTTCATTCTATAGGCGCTTTATTGCCCACTATGCAGAAATTGCAGCCCCAATGACGGATAAATTGAAGAAGGAAACCTTCTTTTGGGATGCCATTGCCAACAAAAGCTTTGAAGATATGAAGAAGATGCTCACATCAGCACCTATTTTGGTATGTCCAGACTTCACCAAACCTTTCACAATAAGGGCGGATGCAAGTGGAAGAGGGATTGGTGCGGTACTTTACCAAGACCATGGAGTCATTGCTTATGAAAGTAGAAAGCTGAATGACAAAGAAAGAGAACTCCATGTGTATGAGCAAGAGATGATTGCTATACTCCATGCTATCAAGAAATGGCACCATTACTTATATGGGAGTCATTTTTATGTGAGAAGTGATCATAGGGTGCTGAAGTATTTCCTCACACAACCCAATTTGTCTCCTAAGCAAAGAAGGTGGGTAGCAACACTACAAAACTATGATTTTGAAATCACATACACAAAGGGCAAAGAAAATGTGGTTGCCGATTCCTTGTCTCGTATGTGGGCCTGCTCATTGTATGCTATTTCTGAGGTGCATAAAGATTGGATCATGGAGATACAAGAAGAGTACTTGTTTGATGAAGAAACCTCACAAATAGTGCAGAAATTACAGCAAGATGTATGTGAAGAGTTACCCCATTATGAGCTGAAAAATGGTCTCCTCTACTACAAAGGAAAAGTCTACTTGGTTCCTACTTCATCATTTATCAAGAAGATCATGGAAGAGATGCATTGTACTCCTATGGCTGGTCATTTGGGTGTCTACAAAACCTTTGATGCAATAAGGAAAAGTTTCTTTTGGAAGGGGATGTGGAAGAGCATTCATGCTTATGTAAGTGGGTGCCGGTCATGTCAATTGAACAAGGATCCTACACATAAACCGGGAGGTTTGCTTCAACCATTGCCCATTCCCGAAGGCAAATGGAGTCATATATCAATGGATTTCATTACTAACCTTCCGCGCACAAAGAAAGGGTGGGACAGCTTGTATGTTGTGGTGGATAGATTGACCAAAGTGGCCCATTTCATTCCTTCCAAGGTCACATATTCAGCCCAAAATGTTGCCAAGCAATTTGTTGATGGGGTTTTCAAGTTGCATGGTATGCCGTCACAAATTGTGAGTGATCGCGATGTCAAATTCATGAGCACTTTTTGGAGAACATTGTTTGAATATATGGGAACCAAGCTTACTCCAAGCACCGCCTATCATCCCGAAACCGATGGTCAAACAGAAAGAGTAAACAAATGGGTGGAAACATATCTACGCCACTATTGTCATGATACTCAAAGCACATGGGATGATTGGTTACCTTTGGCTGAGTTTGCTTACAACTCAACATATCATGTGAGCATTGGCATGTCACCCTTTGAGGCTTTATATGGTTACAAGGTCAATTTGCCTATGTTGGTGGGTACATATGAGACTTCTAACCATAATGCCAAGGAGGAAGCTGAAAGGATGCAAGCTTTGTTGCAACAATGCAAAAGTAATTTGAAGGTTGCACAAGAGAAAATGAGACAATATGCCAATGTTCATCGAAGACCATTGGAATTCAAACTGGGAGATTGGGTTCTTTTGAGAATACCAAAGTCAAGATATGCGTCTTTGAAGGGAAGCACAAACACCAAACTAGCTCATCGCTATTATGGTCCTTATCAAGTGATACGAAGAGTTGGGGAGGTTGCATATCAACTCTTACTTCCATCTACAACAAAGATTCATGATGTGTTTCATGTCTCTCACTTGAAAGGATATGTGGGTATGATCGATCAAATGGTTGATGAGTTACCTCCAATGAATGAAGAGGGAATGATTGAATACATTCCAGAAGCTATCTTGGGTACAAGGAAAAAGGTACTTCGCACTCGTACCTTGGTGGAGTATCTTGTTCAATGGAAGGGTTTACCTAAGGAAGAAGCTTCATGGCAACCTATTTCAGCATTGGAGGGATATGAAGCATTGATAGAGCAATATGGGTTGGTGTAAATCCAGCCAAATGGAACATTCTTCTCCGAATTTGGGGTATTCATTTGAGGTTTCGAGGACGAAACCATTGGGGAAGGGATGGTTTGTAAGAAAGCATTATGGGCCCAAGGCCATGGACAACTAGTAAGTAGGTGTGAACTCTTGGGTGGAGTATAAATACCAATGTAAATGGGATTATGGCTCATTCATGATAATGTTATCTATTCCAAGAATCAATGGTGAGCTTCTCCCGTGAGATGCTAAGTGGTGACTCCTTCATGAGCCACTCCCTTGGTGAGGGACTAACCCACCCCTGTTACTTTCTTTCAATTGGACCACAATAATGGTCCTCATTTACATCAAACCCTTCATCTACATTATCCTCCACTTGAAGGTTAAAAGGCTCAGCTTTTTCGCATACACTCCTTGGCCAAAAGTCATAAAATCCAATGTCTTCCCCTGCCCTAGGGGTTTGCATGTTTAGCATAAGATTCTCCCAATAGGCAAGGACCGGATTGATCCACTTAGCATAATCACTTTGGTCTCCTTTCTCTTGCAAGTGCTCTTTCCACCAATTGACATGTTTTTTTAAGCCCTCCACAACCTTCTCATTTTCCTTAACATACTCAAAGGGTGGCAATACTTTTGGAAAACCTTCAGGAAGCTTGGGTCCTCCCTGGTCATTTCTCTTCCATAACTCTATACCGCTTTCTGGTAACCAATCAACATTTTTGGGATGTACTTTGTATTGCATCAAAGGTATTCCATCACTCATATAAAACCTGAATTGCAATGGCTTTGAATGTCCAATCAAGCTATCGGCTCCATCATGTAAGCATCCCTTGACAAAGCCTTTGAAGTCTGCCACCTTTTGTAGGAGAAAGAGTGCTGGATGCATGCTAACACACTCATTAAAGATCTTCATCAAATGTGGAAATGTGAAAATGGTTTGTTTCCTTAACTTCTCAGAGAAGCGACTGAACAATGCATCAATATCTTCATGAGTATGACCAACCATAAGAAAACCAAGCTACACCATGTCAAACACTCCTCGTGCAACCAATAGGGATAGATAGGCAAATACATAACGGTTCTTATTTTCAGAACCACAATTGTCAAGTTGCAACAACAACGTCCTTGGCAATCTCTTAAAAAATGTCCTTGAATTTGATGGCATTAAACTTGACGCATTTCCATTGCCCCTATCTTGCACATGTGTGTTAGTATGAAAGACTGACTGCATATGTGAAGAACAATTTCCCTCTATATCCACATTTGTTTCTGTCTCTGCATCTGCATCCTCAATGCTCTGCTTGCAATATGCATTTCTCTCCTTCAGTACTTCCATATGCTGATACATGGCCATAGTAGACAAAACACAATCAAAAAGATCTGTTCGTGGTTCAGCATCTGAGTTTTGTGAGCTCAAGTCACCATACATGTGTTGCTCTCCTTTTTCTCAGTTTCTTAAACATTTTGAGAGAGATGAAATTGTGAAGTTGGGATCACTTGTCCATAACCCCAAGGCAAAGTGACCATAAGCTGTTTGTCCATGTCCATGAGTGAGCATTCCTGTTAAGGATACTGGAAGCCTCTCAACCCCATTGAGAGATTTAGGAACTGGTTTAATTTGTGGTATGGCAGTCTTGCTCTGGTCCATCTTATCATGTATAATACACAAATACCTGTTTGGGTTCATTTCGGAAGAGCTCCTCCAAGCATAGTATAGATTTCTACAACTCATTTGTTTCAACATGTGTGCCCTTCTTTGTGCCATGTATCTGGCACGCTCCTCTTGATTTTTTGTTGATTCCAACTTGACCTTGATTGCCGTACAAATGTCGCATTTTGAGAAGGTGCTGGTTTTTGATAAACTAACTGTCTTGAACTCTGTGTTCCACAATCTTGAGAATGATGGTTGTGACAGTGGCCGGTATTCGAACGAGACAAGTGTGTCATTCACTTCACGCAATATGTCCACCTGTTTGTACATTGTTGGTAGAACACGTTGGGTCTCGCGGGCTCCATGCATAGTTGTCCTTGACCTATGTGGCATTTGATCGGCATTATTATCTATGAAGCCCTGTATGATTGATTTTGCCATCTCAACATGTGTCATGCCCTTCCGTATTATCCCACTGTTGCCATGATTGACATTACATGCACCATTCAAGAACTTCTTTCTGAGCCTATAGAACGTTGACTTACCGATGCCATGCATTACATACCATGCTTTACTACAAACCTTCTTCCCATCAAATGTGAACTCAAAGCACTCGTCATCTTGACCTTGTCTATAGGCCATGCCCATGCAATCTAGTACAAATGTGTATCGTGTACTATAGCTCTGTCCCCAAAAGTGTACCCTAGCTTGCATGATTTTGGATCTATCTCCAATTTGACAACATCGGTTCTCGCAACAATCAATGGTTGCGACGTTGTGAATGTTTGCAACATCACATTTTTTGCCAGCTCCATGGGTTTTATCGTAATTTTTCATTACCCTTACCCTATGGACATAGCTCCTTTTCTTATTTGTCCCTTCAATGATATCATAGTCAGTGATCATGGCATCATGGTGTTTGTCATCAGAACTATCGCCATCATTTCCCTCTACATCATCATCCTCTTTTTCATCACTTGAATTGTTTAGGCTGTCAATATTTTTTTGCATGAAGTGATCTTGAATACCCTCATCAATAGAAGAAGATTTTGTGTCCTTCACTAATGGTTCACCATTCTCAAATGTGAGTTGCCTGATCGGCCAACTAACCAAATTCAAACCTGAAACACAAGTTGAACTTGGATGCAAAGATCCTTCTATAATGACACCCAAGCTACTCTCCCCTAGTTCTCTACAATTTATAGCCTCGTATGGGTGGACCAGCAATACTACTCCATTGCCAAGTTTTGTAGATCTGTTGTCATCCCAGAGGATGACACTTTTCTCTTTCCAGCTCTCCCTATCTATAAAGTGATCTTCTTGATCAACAAGAAGTTTCGCAAAATTATCCTCTTTGGTATTAGTAATGTCTCTGTCCATAACAAGGTTGACCAATGGCCATTTGATGATGCTTCCAACTACTTGAGACATTGTTCTTGCATCCATTGTGGCAAATGGAATGAGAAATGTGTCATCAAAGCTTTGTTGAACATGTATTGCTGCACATGTCTCACCAATGAATTGAAAACCACATGTTTGAGATGCATCAATGGAATGAATAACCCCGCGTGCCTTCCTTGCAGAACCATCAATGAGAAACACTGAAGCACCTTGTTTTAGACCCTCCAATCCCTGAAAAAATCAAAATCTCAATAAGAAAGACTGAAGCGATGTTTTTGCGGTAGTACACAAAACTATAAATGTAATTCAATCTCAACATGAGTTCAGCCTCCAACCAAAGTTTGAATCTCACCTATCAATGCTAATTTGCTAAGATGCTAGGCTCCATCTAAAGCTTGAGCCTTTGCCTGCATATACGTAGTAGGAGGCTCCATGAGGCTCACCATCATATGTTAGTTTGCTACTAGGAGGCTCCAGTTAAAGTTATCATCCTCACTTGCATCATATATTAGTTTGTATATGTTAGCTAGAATGGTAGGCTCCTCCAACAAAAGTTAAAGCCTCACCTGCGGATGCTAGTTCGCTTCTAGGAAGCTGCAAGTAAAGTTTGAACCTGACCCACTAGTTTACTTGGAGGCTCCAACCAAAGTTTGAGCCTCACCTTCATATGCTAGTTTGCTATTAAGAGGTCCCAATTGAAGTGATAATCCTTACCTCATGTATATGCTAGTTTCCCAAGAGGTAGGCTTCATCACGCTCTGCATCTGGCCACACCGTTTCATTTTGGGATATTGAGTCAAGATATGGTGTCAATTAGCCATCAATGTTTCATAGCTAAAAAAGGCAAAGGTGAGTGTATAGATGTGGATGTATACATGGAGATGTGGATGTATGCATGTAGATGTAGATGTATGGATGTGAATGTGAATGTGGATGTGGATGTATGCATGGAGATTTGAATGTATGGATGAGATGTGGATGTAGATGTAGATGTATAGATGTGAATGTGAATGGGGATGTGGATGTATGCATGGAGATGTGGATGTATGCATGTAGATGTAGATGTGTGAATACGGAGGTGGATATATGTATGTGGATGTGGGATTGGAGGTATGATGTGGATGTACGAACATGGAGGTGTATGTAGAATACTAAATGTGAATGAGTATTATGAAATATTGTGTTGTCGATATGAGTGAATGGATGAGAATGAGTACACATATGAATGGAAAATGGAATAAGTAATGTGGAGACTGAGGAGGGATAATGTGGAAAGACGAGAGTCGATATAGAAACTGTATTTTGTGACCTGTTTGTAAATGACTGTTTTATGTCAAGAATGCTGGGGAAGCATTTTGACCGTCTTGTGGATTAAGGTCATGGAGACCTAACTGTTAAAGTTGCAACTGCTGAGATGGAGAATCAATGGAGGACGTCTCGCGTAGCAAGGTCGGCCGAGGTCTTGACCAGCCTCGGTTCAATTTAAATGGTGAGCTTCCGGTACGGTGGATGAGGGACCAAGGAAGCGGCCTATGAGTGAAGCGCTAGGTCACATGTGCGAAGGATCCTAAAGGGTGCTGACCATACGGTGCTCGGGCTCTGGGTCGCCGAAGATACCCACACGTGCGTCGTGGAAGATATTGGAGCAAAGAATAAGAGTTGTTTTCTGGAACCGGGCATGGATCTGGTTGATTGACCTTGCTGGTCCTCAACGGATGAGTCCATGGCTCTTTTATATGGATCTGTGGGTTGATCTTGCTGATCTTCCACGGAGATTCCATTCTGTTATATGAATATATTGCCGGTTACTATGAGCTAGGAACTATGGAAAAGTCCCCTGAGTGAACAGGTGGTGAGCGTTCTGGTTGCCAATGATGCCATAAGTACACCGATGAATGAATGACTGGAAATAAGGATTCAGCCGTGACATAATGGTTTCATTAAAGGATTGTTTTAAAGTTAGCTGATGTTGAGAAAAAGGCAATTCCATATTGGGTGTATAAGTGGTGTGACTAATTTTATGTTTGTATGAACTTCCGGCTAGGGGGCCTTGGAACTCTTTTCCCTGGTACCCGGGACAAAACCTAACCAAATTCCTAATTGGATCCCATCACTACAGTGGTTGGGAGGTTGGCTAACCCATGGGACTAGATGGGGTTAGGCTAGACTGATGGATGCGTAAACCGAGACTCAAATTCTGTTATTACGATAGATAAAGTAAATCCCGGATAGTAATTGTTCTATGGATAGGAATCAACGGCTGTGCCTCTTGATGGGGAAAAAAGCGTTGATCCCAATGATCCAAGTGCAAGTTTCTTCCTTGATCTGACCGAGTATCTTTATAGGTGCAGTCAGATCAGCTTGATCAGTAATGGTCTTGACCACGTTAGAGTAAAGAGTTATCCTGGTGGAATCGCCCGTGGCTTTCCGGGTAAAGGAAGTTTTTTCAGTTTCAGTTTTGGATAAACCGACGGATTAGTCTCTTGTTTGGATATCCGTGGGCGAGGCCCCGAGTGTGGGACCCCTGCCCCACGTGAGAAGTGCTACTTCCGCTCTAGCACCATGAATCCATTGCGCGGTGGCGATAGGGATCTTACAGTTGGTATCAGAGCAAATTCTTATCATAAATTGATAATAAAAATTCAGAAAAATCATTTTTCATAATGTATTTTCATTCCGTAAGCCTCTTTAATGAAGAATTTTTAATCAAAGAATTTTTTTTTATAGATGGAAGTTCCCTACTTATCTGGTATTCCCAACCTCACCCAGTCTCAAGATATGACTGCGTTCGCCTTCGAACACCTCATCTCGTCCGCTTCAAGTCAAACAAGCCGAGCAAGACTCGCACGCCACTTCGCGGATTTATATTTTCCTACCCCAGGAGAGAGAATACAGCATAAGTGGTTTGCAGGGCAATATGTCCACATCCCTTGCGACCGCCGTACAATGTTCTGGGGGCAGAATCTCTCATTGACTATGATCCTGTTAAAGCTGAAAATGGTGCGTGGTGTCATTCTATATCATTCGACGCCTCAAAATTTCAGACTTTCATGTCGAATTTATAGACTCCTTAGTCGATTTATCCCTAAGGAGAAAATAATAGCTCCCTTCGCAGTTAGAGAACTTATGTAACAGGGCATGACTATGGCCCAGTATGGTCCTCTTATATGTCTTCCGAGGAGATTTTGAACTCAGAGCCGAGTTGCTCTATGTACATATTGCAACTTCACGGTAGATCAAGTTAAGGGATGACAAATTGATAACTTAACTGAAATTCCCGTGGAGGAATGTTCAGAAGGAAATTTTTCGGTCTAATGGACCATTATCGTATGAATGATATGATCTAAATGAATTATTATTTAATGATGAGTTCTATATAAGGAATATTTATCCCAGTATTCTATTGGGTTGACCAGAATATAAGGAACCCAGAATAAATTGGATCTTAAGAAAAAGAGTTGTCCTCTACTTTGCGAGATGAGGACATCTCGCACCTTTTTAAGTGGGGTAGAATGTAAGATTTCTCCCCCAGCCTTCGAGATATACAGGAGTAAGAATCTCCTTTTCTGATCTTATAATTATTCCCTCTCTAAATAAAAGAAAGATTCTGTTTAAAAAAGGAAGACACTTTACCCAGAATACTTCTCAGGAGCCCACCTGTTTCAAAGATTCAGAACGATGAATTCAGAAGTGAGAACCGGTGTTTTGGATACCAAGGTTTTGACCATCAGTTAAAAGACTGCCCAACTTCTACCATGAAAAGGGAACAGGGAAGTCTAGAACCCAAATTCAGAGACCAATTCCTTCATACCAATCTAATCAGGGTCCGTCTCGGACAAGATTGCTTAACTCCATTAACTAGGTCCGACCCATTGATTAGGATCGAGATGACCAGTCAAATACTTAGCGACTTAGAGTAACAGATACAGGCAATTCATAAAGATATAAACGCTGCCCAGGATCGACAGAGACAATATACAGATAAGAAGAGGACAATCAGAGAATTCAAAGAAGTAGTTATAGTCTTCATTTGAATACGGACCAAAAGAATTTCTTTTTCTCTAGGGGAGTATAAGTAGTTATCCCCCAGATATTGTGGACCAAAGAAAGTAGGTGACTTAGTCTACGAACTTTTATCTCTTCATCTCAAAGTTCTTAATGCCTTCTATAGAAAAATGTGCCAAACCCAAATCATGGAAAGACGGTAAAACTTCAGTGGCAAGATACCGTTGGCTTCTAAGTTACGCTAGCTCCTTCCTTTATATAAGTCGTAACTTTTACTTGTCGCTCACAGTAATCTTACTTCCATCGATCTCCCTTCTTCTTAATCTCCTTCATGGCTTGGCAACAGGAATTAGTTTTATCCATGATGATTTCTCACCTTCAAGACGCAAGCGAGTCTGTGAAGAAAGATTTTATAGAACAGTATGAGCGCTCACTTTTTCCTCACTTGGGAACTTTTGTAGCTCAGACCAAATGGCGGACCTATCAAGACATAACTAGGGTAACACCCTGGGATCAGCAGCACTTTCGTAACAATGTCCGCTTGGCCATGGTTATTGAAGCCTTGGGTTTGGGTCCCCGATACTACTGCGTCATGAGATCAAGACATCTTGGGTTTTCTGAGCGGGTCTTCTTACTGGCGTGTTTTCTTCCTCATCAGAAGATATGCCTTTACCTCGTTTTTGGCTTGCCTCTCAGAGGTCCTTTTGTTAGATCACCTCATACCACTGAGATAGGTGCCGCAATAACCAACAGAATTATTCCCATAGAGATGAGTTACCTTATACGTGCGCAGCTTGTGAGTGCTGCTTTTGTGATCATATGATGGACGGGCTTATGAAAGTGTAAAGAGTTCTTCTATCCTTACTGTATATGTTCCAAGAATGAATAAAGTTTAAATCTTGTTCTTGTCTTGACCCTTACTCTCTTGAGACTTTTTTATTTGGTGGTTAATCTTAATTAAATCTTTCTCTAAGTCTCATGTTCGTGCATCTTGCGAAATTATCCCAAGTTTGCGAGATGAGGACATCTCGCATTTTTCAAGTGGGAGAGAATGTAAGATTCCTCCCCAGCCTCTCAAAATGTCCAGCATATTCCCCTGTAATCAATTCCCTCTTCAGAAATATAAGAGATCTTGTCTCTGTCTGTTTTGGCATAGAGAGAGAAAATATTCTAGAGAGAGAATATTCAGATTTTGAATATTTTTGGATAGAAAAATAACTCATCTTATTAAAATAAGTTTCCCTAAAATAGAAATTCAAAAAGAATTTTTCAATGTGCAATTGGAATTAATTGGAAATAGGTATAAAGGACCTTAGCCTAAGGGTCTAGATTTCAGAAATTTTTGGATTATGGTCCAATTAAGGTTCCTTTGGGCCAATAAGATCAATCCATGTGTGGGGAGGAGATAAATCCAATTTTGTATAGAAGATGATACCCAAAAATGAGTAAATGCTCACATAAGATGAAGAGTTGACTATGTACAAGGTTTATTAGTAAGAAACTATGAGTAATATCAAAAATATGAGATATTTTTGGTATCCAAAAATGAGTAAATGCTTACATAAGATGAAGAGTTAAAAATCTACAAGGTTTATTAGTAAAAAACTATGAGCAATATTCACATGCTTGAATGAGTTTTAAACTAAAAAATAATGTGATATTTTTATCTCTCCTCTCTCTTGAATCAAACCAAATCAAAATGGAACCAAACCGAATCAAAAAGGAACCAAACTAGATCTAAATCTAGTCCAAATTCAACCAAACTGAATCTGGAAAATTCTAGAATTCAGTTAGCTTTGGTTAGAGCTTCCCTCTCCTATAAATAGAACATGAGTCCTTTGAAAAATATAGAAGAATTTTACTATACTAGAGTTATGCTGAAATAATGCTAATTTCTACTATTCTCTAAAATTCTCTCCAAATTGAAGAAATTGGAGCTTCCCTCTTTCCTCAATCCCCATTGGTGGCTCCATCAACATACTTAACCAATTGATTGGTTGGGGGCCTCTACCATGAACAAAGAATCAAGCAATTTGTAAGGTAAATGGTAAATTTTGATCTTTTCTATAATTTCTCAATGTTTCTCTCTTCTCAACCCCTCTCAAGCTTGAGAAGCTTAATTGGAATGGTTTTTGAATGCTATTGAAGTTAATTGATGAATGGTAGTGAAGAGTTACATAATTTGATGAATGCTATTGAAGTTAATTGATTAATGATAGTTAAGAGTTACATAAATTTCTAATTATGCTTAATTCAAATGGTTTTTATGTAATTTCTCTCTCTCACTCAAGAAATGGTCATACTCATGACCATTCTCAAACCAAATGAAGCTTTTCATAAAGCTTTTCCTTAATCCAAGATTAATCTATACTTGAGGCCAAATTAATGGCTTTTTTCTATGCTTTTAGTTTATGTATTTCATGAATATTGATGATTCAATCCATTATGGACTATTGATCCAATTAGGGTTCATTCTAATTATTTCTTAATGATAAACTTTATCCCTTAGAAAATTTGAGATTTATCAGTCATATGGTAAAATTTTTATAAAAATTACACATAAAATAATTTCATTCAAAGCATGAAAATAGGACTTCCTACCATATTCTAGGAATTATCATCCTAGATTAATTGAAGATATTCATTGTAAATTTGTAATCATAGAGAAATTGATTTTTATATTATGCATAATTGATTTTCATGCAGAGGTATACATAAAAGATTATTATTTTAACATAAAAGTGTTACTTTTATCATAATTTGGATTTCATGCATAGAGGTATGTATAAAAGATTATTATTTTAATGTAAAAGTGTTACCTTTATCATATTTGAATTTCATGCATAGAGGTATGCATAAAAGATGATTATTTTATTATAAAAGTGTTACTTTTATCATATTTGGATTTCATGCATAGAGGTATGCATAAAAGTTGATTATTTTGTTATAAATGTGTTACTTTTATCACAATTGAATTTCAAGCATAGAAGTATGCATAAGAGTTGATTATTTTATTATAAAAGTGTTACTTTTATTATATTTGGATTTCATGCATAGAGGTATGCATAAGAGTTGATTATTTTATTATAAAAGTGTTACTTTTATCATATTTGGATTTCATGCATAGAGGTATGCATAAGAGTTGATTATTTTATTATAAAAGTGTTACTTTTATCATATTTGGATTTCATGCATAGAGGTATGCATAAGAGTTGATTATTTTATTATAAAAGTGTTACTTCTATCACAATTGAATTTCATGCATAGAAGTATGCATAATAGTTGATTTTTTTATTATAAAAGTGTTACTTTTATCATATTTGGATTTCGTGCATAAAGGTATGCATAAAAGTTGATTATTTTATTATAAAAGTGTTACTTTTATCACAATTAAATTGCATGCATAGAAGTATGCATAAGAGTTTATTATTTTATTATAAAAGTGTTACTTTTATCATATTTGGATTTCATGCATAGACGTATGCATAAAAGATATTCTTTTTATACTAAAAGTGTGATTTTCATCATAATTGGATTTTATGCATAACTTAGATGCATAAGAGAAATTCTTTTATTCTAAAAGTGTAATTCCTACCAAATTGAATTTATGCATCGGAAGATGCATAAAAGATTGATTCAAAAGTGTCATTCTCATCTAAATTGAATTTATGCATAGGAAGATGCATAAAAGATTAAATTTTAATTCAAAAGTGTTATTTTCATTTAAAATAAATTTATGCAAAGAAAAATGCATAAAAGATTGATTTTTACTTCGAAAGTATTAATCTCAAATAGAATTTATGCATAAATAAATGTGTAAAGAAATCTTATATCAAATATAAGAATTCTCTTGTATTCTATAAATAGATATGAGATGTGATAGGATGTGATAAGAGGAGTATAAGATGTGATAAGTGGTGATAAGATGCTATAAAATAAGTTAGCAGGTGATAAGATGAATTAAGATGTGATAAGATGTGTATGAGATGAGGTAAGAAGTGTATGTGATAGGATAAGATGTATATGGGTTGTGATAGGGCGAGAATGGATGTGATGTAAAAGAATAGATGTGAAGGCGTATGGGGTTATATGAATAGGAATGTGGAAATGGATGTATGTATGTGGATATGTGGATGTGGAAATGGGAGTGTGGATGTGTGAATGTGAAAATGGATGTATGCATGTAGATGTAGATGTAGATGTAGATGTAGATGTAGATGTAGATGTAGATGTAGATGCATGTAGATGTAGATGTAGATGTAGATGTATAGATGTGAATGAGAATGTAGATGTGGATGTATACATGGAGATGTGGATGTATGCATGTAGATGTAGATGTATGGATGTGAATGTGAATATGGATGTGGATGTATACATGGAGATGTGGATGTATGCATGTAGATGTAGATGTATGGATGTGAATGAGAATGTAGATGTGGATGTATACATGGAGATGTGCATGTATGCATGTAGACGTAGATGTATAGATGTGAATGAGAATGTAGATGTGGATGTATACATGGAGATGTGGATGTATGCATGTAGATGTAGATGTATGGATGTGAATGTGAATGTGGATGTGGATATATGCATGGAGATGTGAATGTATGGATGAGATGTGGATGTAGATGTAGATGTAGATGTATAGATGTGAATGTGAATGTGAATGGGGATGTGGATGTATGCATGGAGATGTGGATGTATGCATGTAGATGTAGATGTGTGAATACGGATGTGGATGTATGTATGTGGATGTGGGATTGGAGGTATGATGTGGATATACGAACATGGAGGTATATGTAGAATACTAAATGTGAATGAGTATTGTGAAATATTGTGTTGTCGATATGAGTGAATGGATGAGAATGAGTACACATATGAATGGAAAATGGAATAAGTAATGTGGACTGAGGAGGGATAATGTGGAAAGACGAGAGTCGATATAGAAACTGTATTTTGTGACCTGTTTGTAAATGACTGTTTTATGTCAAGAATGCTGGGGAAGCATTTTGACTGTCTTGTGGATTAAGGTCATGGAGACCTAACTGTTAAAGTTGCAACTGCTGACGGAGAGTCAATGGAGGACGTCTCGCATAGCAAGGTCGGCCGAGGTCTTGACCAGCCTCGATTTGATTTAAATGGTGAGCTTCCGGTGTACGGTGGATGAGGGACCAAGGAAGCGGCCTATGAGTGAAGCGCTAGGTCACCTGCGATCCTAGAGGGTGCTGACCATACGGTGCTCGGGCTCTGGGTCGTCGAAGATACCCACACGTGCGTCGTGGAAGATATTGGAGCAAAGAATAAGAGTTGTTTTCTGAAACCGGGCATGGATCTGGTTGATTGACCTTGCTGGTCCTCAACGGATGAGTCCATGGCTCTTTTATATGGATCTGTGGGTTAATCTTGCTGATCTTCCACGAAGATTCCATTCTGTTATATGAATATATTACCGGTTACTATGAGCTAGGAACTATGGAAAAGGCCCCTGAGTGAACAGGTGGTGAGCGTTCTGGTTGCCAATGATGCCATAAGTACACCGATGAATGAATGACTGGAAATAAGGATTCAACAGAGACTTTGAGGATTGTTATCCGTGACATAATGGTTTCATTAAAGGATTGTTTTAAAGTTAGCTAATGTTGAGAAAAAGGCAATTCCATATTGGGTGTGTAAGTGGTGTGACTAATTTTATGTTTGCATGAACTTCCGGCTAGGGGGCCTGGGAACTCTTTTCCCTGGTACCCGGGACAAAACCTAACCAAATTCCTAATTGGATCCCATCACTACAAAGTCAATATTAGATAAAATGGGAAAAATCCCTTAAAATGGGAATGTATTTTAAAAATTTGTTTTGGCCATAACTTGAACATGCAAACTCTAAATATGTCGGACAAAGTAGATCTAGCTTCTACTTTTCAAGCTCTTTCCAATGATATGTCACATGAATATGTTTTGACAAACTTTTGGATGAGTTTACCATACCCCCACTTTTTTCATGGGAATGGGATTTTTTCCACTTTATCTAATATTGACTTTACAGTGGTGGCTGGGAGGTTGGCTAACCCATGGAACTGGATGGGGTTAGGCTGGACTGATGGATCCGTAAACCGAGACTCAAATTCTGTTATTACGATAGATAAAGTAAATCCCGGATAGTAATTGTTCTATGGATAGGAATCAACAGCTGTGCCTCTTGATGGGAAAAAAGCCTTGATCCCAATGATCCAAGTGCAAGTTTCTTCCTTGATCTGACCGAGTATCTTTATAGGTGCAGTCAGATCAGCTTGATCAGTAATGGTCTTGACCACGTTAGAGTAAAGAGTTATCCTGGTGGAATCGCCCGTGGCTTTCCGGGTAAAGGAAGTTTTTCCGGTTTCGGTTTTGGATAAACCGACAGATTAGTCTCTTGTCCGGATATCCGTGGACGAGGCCCCGAGTGTGAGACCCCTGCCCCACGCGAGAAGTGCTACTTCCGCTGCTAGCACCATGAATCCGTTGCACGGTGGCGATAGGGATCTTACAAGTAAGCCAATTTATGCAAAGCCCCAGAAAACCTCATTTGGATGCAGTGAGATGCATTATGCGATATGTAAAGACCACTGCACATTATGGTCTTCTTTATGAGCATGGTAAAGGCTTGGATGTACATGGCTACACAGACGCAGATTGGGCAGGTAGCTCGTATGATGACAGGAGGTCTACTAATGGTTATGCCTTTACATTTGGAAGTGCAATGGTGAGTTGGAGCAGCAAGAAGCAACCTACTGTTGCTTTATCTAATACAGAGGTTGAATACAGGGGTGCAGCCATTGCTACATGTGAAGGAGTATGGTTAAAGAGTCTCTTGGCTGATTTGGATAAGCCTATTGATTGGCAAGGTTGTCATTCATTGTGATAACATGAGCAGCATACAGCTGGCCAAGAATCCAGTTTTTCATGCGCGGACCAAACACATAGAGGGGTCCACTATCATTTTGTCAAAGAGAAAGTGTTGGTGGATGGTACAGTGGATTTGCAATATGTGAAGACTGAAGGTGGCCGACATCTTTACAAAGCCACTTAGCAAGGAGAAGTTTGAGTACTTCCGTACTATGTTGGGAGTACATGGGATGAGCTTGAGGGGGAGTGTTGAGAGCTTTGATAGCCCAAGCTCATCTACATCTTTATCTATGGTAGTACATCATGAGCTTGAGAGGGGCTGTTGAGATTCAAGCTCGATGTCAGCTTGTGCTAGTTGCACTATGTACTGACATGTTAGGTAGTAACATGTGTGAGACATAAATGACCGCGCCCAACTGGTCATAGTTGTGTGGACATTAGCTAGGGTTAGCCGTAGTGTGTGGACACAACACAAGTAGTGTGTTGTAGATTATGGATTATGGCTTTTATGCATTGTGTGAGAAGGGAGATGGCTTTCCTCTATGGTTAGGGTTTGATAATACATTAGGGTTTGCTCCTATGTGTGTGTCTCCTCTCCCTCTACCTGTTTTTCATCATTTCTCCCGTAGCGGCCCTAAACCTACCAAATACCCTATTTGGGTCGACCTCCCTCACCTCACTCTTCATTTTTACCCTCTACTTAAGCTCATAGTGAAACCTCTTAGTAAACTCCTAGGGCACAGAGACCTAACCTGGATCTAAACCGAGATGGCATCCCCAGGCTCTGATAGAAGTTGACCTGAATATGGATCTTCCAGAAGATATCTTGATTAATCTTGATCAAAATACTAGTTTTTTCTAGCCTATAACATATAAGAACTTACCCAATGCTTGTTTTAACAAGGCCATTTCATTAGAAATTGTCCCCCAAAAAATCCCCCCCCCTCACAAGAATCATGGCTCCCAATCCCACTAGCCGCATATCACCCATGATCTCACCAACCATGCTAGTGGTGTAAGTGTGGGGCCTATCACCCAGGTGGGTCATCAGTGTCCACCGCCTCACTATATGAGCTTGATATCTCAACACTCCCTCCTCGAGCTCAACTCCATCTCATGTACACCACGCAAAGCCCTGAATCTACGGAGCTTCTCTGTACCCAATGTTTTAGTGAAGATGTCAGCGACGTGATCCTGTGTGCTGACATAAACAAGGTCAACGTCTCCTGCCAGAACCTTCTCTCTGACAAAATGATAGTGGACCTCTATATGCTTCGTGTGAGCATGAAAAACTCGGTTCTTGGCCAACTGTATACTGCTAATGTTGTCACAGAAAATGACAACTTGTCTATCCACCACCACTGATAGACCGAAATCTGCAAACAAGTAGCTTTCTCAACCAAGCTACCTCACATGCTGCCATAGCAGCACCTCTGTACTCGGCCTCTGTACTCAATAGAGCAACCGTAGGCTTCTTCTTACTGCTCCAAGTCACAGCAGAACTCCCCAAAGAAAACATGAAGCCACTAGTAGATCTTCTATCTGAGATACTACCAACCCAATCAGCATCTGTGTACCCATGTACACATATCTCTGTCCCAGTTTCATAAAATAGTCCACAATGCAAAGTAGACCTCACATACCTCAGTATGCGCCTCAATACATCCAAATGCGTCTTACGAGGAACCTGCATAAACTGACTCACCAACCCAGTAGCATAGCTCAAATTTGGCCTAGTGATTGTCATGTAGATCAAGCTTCCTACTATGCGCCTATACATAGTAGGATCCTCCAAAATCTCTCCTGAATCTGCACTCAACTTGCCATTCTGATCCAATGGCACTGAGATAGCCTTACAGCCTATCATACCATACTTGGACAACATGTCCAAGCCATACTGTCTCTACAGTAATCCAATACCATGTGGTGACCTAATCACCTCAATGCCCAAGAAATATCTGAGCTCCCCCAGATCCTTCATCTCAAACTTCTTTCTAAGCAAGATCTTTACATCAAAGATCTCTACATCATGGTTCCCTGTAATGATCAGGTCATCTACATAGATGACAACAAGCACAACCCCTCTATCAATGTGTCTCACATACAGCGAGAAATGTGCATTGGCTACATGAAAGCCAATAGTGACAAGATATTCAGAAATCTTGTCAGACCATGCTCTTGGTGCTTGTTTTAAGCCATACAAGGCTTTCTTCAACCTGCAAACATGCTCGGGGTGACTCACATCCTCATAACCACGTGGCTGTAGCATATACACCTCTTCCTGCAAATCGCCATGCAAGAATGCATTCTTTACATCCATCTAATGTAAAGACCATTGCTTTGACGCAGCCACTGCTATCACAACTCTCACTGTTGCCATCTTGGCAATTGGGCTAAAAGTCTTCTCATAATCAATGCCATATGTCTGCGCATATCCTTTGGCTACCAATCTAGCCTTGTACCTGCTTATGCTGCCATCACTGTTATGTTTTACTTTGTACACCCACTTGCATTCAATGGCGTTCTTGCCTTCAGGCAATTGCACTAAATCCCAAGTCTCATTTCCATATAGTGCATCCATCTCCTCATCCATAGCTTTCTCCCAACACACATTTCCAACATCCTCTTCAATGCATGTGCGCTCTACAGCCTGCACAACTTTTGCCATGTATGCATAGTGATGAGCCACATAACCATCATAGGTAAACCTCTGCACAGGATTCTTCACTCTCCCAGATCTTTGTAGCTTTGCATTCATGGCTTCCATAGCCTTCTTTACACCAAGTTTCTCATAGCTGGTATCCCAAGATCCTCATCAAGGCTCATCTCTGAGCCACTAGACTCTCCATCAACATGAGAATGCCCTGCAAAAATGTCAGGCATACTAAGGGGTTCAACCACTTTCTCTTTGCCTTTATGTGATGTACTAATCACATTTGCAGGACTGGTATTATAATGCCGCCTGCCACTCCATGGTCTATCAACTGAACCACTAGATGAGGACTCTCCTGGTCCACTCAAAGACTGTGATTGATGACTTGCATTCTGTGCAACCATGTTTCCACACATCAGCCCCAACAGCTTCTTTTTTCAACAGCATACTAGCTACTCATCTCATCAAAAACATCCCTACTTACCCTCAACTCACGTGTAGCAGGGTTAATACACCTGTATCCCTTTTGCTCAAGGGAATACCCAATAAACACACATTTTTCAGCTTTTGAATCCAGCTTAGTTCTCAGCTCATCTAGCACATGCACATATGCAATGCATCCAAAGACTTTTAGATGAGACAAATCAGGTTTTCTGCCAGTAAACCTCTCCTCAAGAGTTACATCATGTATGGCTGCAGTTGGAGTCCTGTTCATGATGTAAACTGCTGTAGAAACAGCCTCAGTCCAATAGCTATGCGGCATATTCTTCTCTCCCATCAATGCTCGCGCAATCTCAGCAGTGTGCATGTTTTTCTGCTCAGCAACTCCATTTTGCTGTGCGGAGTGTATCTGCATATAAACTGTCTCCAAATACCATTCTTCTTCAAAAATTCAGAGAACTCATTGGAGAAGTACTCTCAACCTCCATCTGACCTTAGGCACTTTACATATTTCCCTGTTTGCTTTTCAACCATAACTCTGAAATTCTGAAAATGAGTGAACACCTCACCCTTATCCTTCATGAAGTATACCCACACTTTCCTTGTGTGGTCATCAATAAATGTCACATAATACCTGCAGCCTCCCATAGACATGGTCTTCGTAGGACCCCATACATCTGAATGCACAACATCTAGTGCATTTCTGCTCACATTTCTGTCACGTGGAAACACATGCTTTGTTTGCCTTCCAAAATTTGCATGCTTCATATATTTTCTGCATACCTTCAACTTTAAACTTTGGCAGCCTGTTAATCCATGGCGGACATGGCGACGTACTATATTTTACGTCATTAATTTAAATATTCTGAGTCATGGGCCGGGCTTGTCGGCACCATATGTTAAGGATGAAGGGATTGGGTGATCGCCGATGAGGGGCGCACCTTGGATATCAGTAGGATAAGGGTTAGGGTCGGCCGGCCATGTATGGGTGCCCAAGTGTGAACGGCCAAGTCACCTATATGAGTCAAATGTAACCCTAAAATCCTCATTCTCATGTGTTGTGAATACAAGAGTGCTCTTGCCTTATCTCCTTGGTTTCCTTCTCCTGCGTGTGTGAGAGAGAGAGAGAGAGAGTGAGAGAGCAATCGAGCGCACTGTGTAGCGGCACGGCGGCGGGCGGCGAGGCGGTAGAGCGGCGACGGCGGCTCCTCCTTCACGGCTGCGACGCGGGAATCCTTCAAGGCGGCAGTTAAGCGGTGAGTGACACACCTTTTGCATTCTGTTTTGAGCTTCCTTCCCTGGTTGTATGCTTGCAGCCATTGGTGGCTCGCATACGGTGTCCGGCAAGTCCCCAGCTACGACCTGTGCGGCAAAAGCGCACATTTTTGGCGCCGCTGCCGGGGAGTTGCCCTGCACCGAGCTCCAGTTTGCAGCTCGGCTGCTGCGTGAAGTTTAATCTACACTGTAGAAAAGCGACTGTGTGTTTGTTGTTAAGGTGTTTTTGTGTTTTGCAATCTGTTTCTGTAATTTGTCTTCTGCATTCCTGCTATTTTTTCGCTCCGCGTGTGGGCGTGTGATCTGTTATCTGGTTTTCTGCGTGTGAGGGGGGATTTCTGAATCCCCAGACCTGTGCTGTGTGCGAACCGCGCCGCGGCCAAGGCTGAACCCAAAGAAACCCTAGAAAACTTATCTCCAAAAAAAAACAGAAAATAAAAAATTATAAAAATTATAAAAAATAAAAAAGAAAAAATTAAATTTTATTTTCAAAGAAAGAACCAAACGTGTGGAGAGGAAAGATTTTCTAATTGGAGAAAAAAATTTTGAAAAGAAAGAACCCCAATCGACCCACGACCCCGGCCCCGGCCTCGGCCTCGGCCTCGGTCTTTTGATATATATATATAGGAGAGTAAGCCTCCATAGCTTTCTTTCAAGTGAGAGCTTATGGGAAGTTGTGCCCTATATGTAGCCCACTCCCCAAGGAGTAAAGTGAGTATGTGGGATAAAGCCCTCACCCTTTCCTCCACAAGCAAATAGGCTTTTGCCCCTTCCCCCTAAGGGAAACGGACTGTTTTGAGGACCACGGGAGCTCTGGATAGGCGAACACGGTGCTGTAAAGCACACTAGGACCCTTTAAACGATACGCTCGTTTTGAGCTATCACACGCCCTAGTCCAAGTTCAACCGTAAGTAAGGGGGTCAAAAACGGGTTAAAAACAATCTAAAAACAAGTAAAAACGAGGTGCGAAATACCCAAGAAACCACTTGTGTGGGCTTTAAGGGTAGTTACCAACGCACGTAGGGTACCCACGTCACATGCATCTACATTCTGGTCGGGTATTAGAGCCTGAGCCACTAGAAAGCGTTTCAGTTTACGCAGGCTCACACCATCCCTCCACGTTGGCATCTTGGCCTTCGCTCGGCTGGAACCCAAGGGAGTGCAACCCAAGATCCACGAATAGTGGATAGTGACTCGTCTTCCGACTCAGAAGTCATGGAAGGACACCCTACCGAGAACCCTGAGGAGACAAGCCAAAACATGCCAGTGTGGGCCCCACAACCTAGATCTAGCATGTTTAGTCGTCTAATAGAGACCTTTAGTAGAGCTACACGCTCTGAGCATGCGACAAGCGAAGTAAATGAAGAAGGAGGGGTAGTAGATTCACCATTCACATCTTATGTAGACCCTACCCTCCCAAAGAGTGTCCATGTGGATATTCTACCTACTTCGTTTAATGAGGGCCCTACTGAGCTACCAACTTCCGATGCTCTTCCTAAAGTAGAGGTCCCTAGAAGCCAACCCATAAGAAGTGACATTGCGTCCACTTCAAGAGAGCCGTTTGGCACACCAAGTCTAGATGGGATATTTCTCAATGAAAATTGGGAATATGATCTACACACAGAGACTCTAACTGACCTATACACAGGTTACACATACCATGTAGGTTGGTTAGAAGTCCTACGATCTACATCTAGCGCCACTAATCTAGTGGAGCAACAACACATGATATGTGAGGTGATTCATAGAATTATCCAAATTGAGAGGCAAAATAGGGGAGTGAACTTAGTTCCCACTAGCCCTATGAGATTTTTGGATACGGGCAAGGCAAAACAACCAACCCTATCACAATTGGAGACTCCCTCGGTGAGTCCCATAGACCCTTCGTATGTTGTTTCGCCTGGAGTCTCAATGCAGGTTGAGCCCACGAGCAGTAACTTTAGTTTTCCAACCTTGGCTCAACTTTCCATTAACGAATCCACAATGCCGACCCCAATGATGAGCATGACAGAAAGCGCACCTGTTACCACTGTAGTTAGTACGACACCACTACCTAGTGGAACAGTACCTACAACAGTGCATGGTAGTGCCTATCGGCCTTATGTACCTATTGCTACTCATGCTCATGTAGCTCCTACGCCTCCTAGAATGCCAATGGCGTATGCTCCAAGACCGCCTTATCACCACCCTTATCCAAGAGGAGCTAGGCCTAGCCACATATCATATCCTACGTCATTTGCCAACCTACTCAGACCAACGCCAACTCCTATCAGCCAGGCTATCCCGGAAGTGCCTCCACCAGCTATGCCTGCTCACCTAGGTGATCTCGCAGCGTTTGCTCAGACGATTGGACGATCTATTGCGGAAAACATGCGGGGTATGCCTGAGAGAGAACCTAGAAGCAAGGCAGTACAAGTGGCTAAGCTCACTCAAAACTTCAGTGGTAACGAGGATGTTAGGAAGCACATTGAAGTCTTTGAACACGTGTGTGATTCCTTGGAAGAGCACAATGAGCTGCATAAGTGTAAAGCCTTAGGCTTAACCTTGAGTGGGAAGGCCGGAGATTGGTATCGAACCTTAAGGGTTGAAGAGCGCACTCACTACCCCACTCTCAAGAGATTGTTCTTGAAAGAATACATACGCGAGGGTGTGCTTTGGGGAGTAGCATCTTAACTCCAAAAAGCTGAACGCGAGGAAGGGGAGTCAGTGAGAGACTTTATAAGTCGATTGAAGCATCTAAATTCTCGCTGCACTCCTGATGAACGCTTCAATAACAACCAACTCCTCGATAGATTCATCCGAGGATTGCGCCACGAGGACATTTACAATAGCCTAGTCATTAGAGGTCTTACAACGTGGGAAGCAGTCACTGCCAATGCAATCCAGTTAGAAGACAACTTGATGATTGCAGGTAAAAAGGTGTCTTCAGAAACAAAATCCGTTAGTTCGCAAGTATCTGGGCATGAGCCAATGACGGTAAAACCTATTGCCAAGGAGCCCAAGATATCTGAAATGTCTGTGACCGACCTTACTAAGGCTCTCCAAGAATACTTTAGGGGTAATCGAGCTCCCCAGAATAGCCATATGTACCCAAGGAGAGAGCAACAATGGTGTTCGGTGTGTTTAGGACCACATAGCACGAGTGAATGTCCCACATTCAGAGTCAAATTCAATGGGAATTGCAATGCATGTGGTAAGTATGGCCATCAATCTAAAGATTGCCTAACACTTAAGCGAATGTTGGCAAACCAGGCACCACTAGCTTAGTCAAACACACCTCAAGTACCCGCGCTAATGCCTGCACAACCTATCGAGCAACCGTCACAGCACATAGTTCCAAGGAATTCGAATGTAGTCCAGTCTGTGCCGTTACCACCGCCAGTGCTAGGACCACAACCTCCACATCCAAGGATTACCCCTGTAAACCAGATGGGTTGTGAGTCACATAGTGCATGTGGGGATTATGAAGAGGAGATAGACCCTACTACTCCATACGGGATTGATACATTTGAAATGATCCCCCAGTACTACATGGAGGATCATTTCGGGCAAGTCAAGCCTGTATATCAAGCGGCTGCTCTTGCCACAAGAGGGCAAAACCTTAATACCATGGCGAGGAGACCACCTCTTCAATGTTACGAGTGTGGTGGACCGCATCGTGTAGCGGAGTGCCCTAATAGGTTACAAAAGATCGCTACTCAGATGCAACCAAATCAAGGGAGCACATCAGGAATGCCGGTACTTACATGTAATCATTGTGGCATAGATCATTTGATTGCTCAATGTCCACATAATCCTAATGCACCCAAGATTACGCCATTGAATTTGGTTGAGGTCACCAACCAAGCATGAAGAACCACACCCGTTGTACCCGCGAATGTAGTTACACGGTCAATGCTTCAAAATCAAAACTACATTCTTGAAGAGAGGGATACTGCATCAATCGCTCAGACAAAGAAAAAGAAAACACGACGAAAGAGATCGCTTAATGCCACGAGCTCCAAGCCCAGTTCAAAGACTAACATAGGGACAGGAGACGACCCCGTGTATATGAATGATCCTGAAGATGATTCTGATTCAATAGAAACCATGGGGACCAAAGCCACTACCTTAAGGGAGGAACCCACTCGGGAGCTCAATGAAGGAGAATCAAACGAGTACATAAATAAGGGAAAACAGAAGGAAACTTCCTCGGCCCCACAACCAAGTCAGTTAATGCCCTCTCGACCACCCAAACTGACTGAGACTCCCCAAGACAAGCCACGTGGGCCAAAATGTTGAAATGTAGAGAGAAAGAGACGAGACAAGAGACACATCATGTACGCTCCCAAAGACTGATTCATATTGAGGACAAGATACATATATATAGGTGAGACCAAGTTAGGTAGAGTGAGCCATATATAGAGCTCCAACACCCCCACTCAAACAAGGGTCTCTAGCTATGGATGAAAAAACCCTTGGGGAGTACAAGGGAAAAACCCAAGCCCCTATACAAATGTGAAAATATGAACCAGAAGTAATGATGTGAAAGTGCATTGTGCATCTATGTACAAATATACAAAAGGACCAAGAGGTCATAGTGAGCAATTGTGGAATGTGCAAAGTGCATGGTGTCTAGAAGATTACAACGATATATGTACAAAGCTACCATAAGAGTAAAGAGCCTAATCTAGAAAGAGTGAGCCCGAGGCAACTCCAAGCTCTGAGCGCAAGAGAATGAAGCGTGACTCATTGAGACCTTTGGTAAGAATATCTGCAATCATCTGGTCACTTGGACAATGTTCAATCATGATAGTGCCTTTGCGTACTTCGTATCGAACATAATGGTAATGCACAGCAATATGTTTTGACTTGTTATGTTGGACATAGTCTTTTGCAAGACTAATAGCACTCTGATTATCACACCGCAAGGGTGTACTAGAAAGAGGAGAATGGCCGATATCTGTCAACACTTGTCGAAGCCAAATGAGTTCACGAGCTGCAAGTGATGCCGCAACATATTCAGATTCGGTTGTAGAAACTGCAACACAACGTTGTTTCTTGCTGGTCCAAGAAATAAGACAACCATTAATGAAGAAACAATTGCCACTAGTAGATCGCATAGATAAATGTGAGCTGGCCCAATCTGCATCTGTGTAACCCAAAAGAGAAAGAGATGGAATGGAGTCGGATGTGAATTGTCGTTGATAAACCAAACCATAATCTATAGTGCCTTTCAAGTATTTCAACACGCGCTTTGCTGAAGACCAATGCTTAAGAGAAGGACATGTAAGGTGTTGCCCGAGATAGTTAGCAATAAACAAAATGTCAGGACGAGTGTTCAAACCAACAACTTGAAGACATCCAACCAAATTAGCATATGGTTGATTTGTAACAAGCTGGCCACCACCATCAGAAGTGTTTTTCATGGAACTCGCAAGACAAGGAGTAGTTGCTGAATGTGCAGATTCCAAACCAAACTTCTTAATAGTATCTTCAATAAACTTTGACTGTCGAAGTAATAAAATACCTTTACTGCGATCCCTTTGAATCTGAATGCCAAGACACGAGTGAAGCTCTCCAAGATCCACCATATCAAATGCCGAAGATAACAACTGCTTACTTTGGTGTAGAAATCCCAAATCATTGGAAACAAGGATTGTATCATCCACATAAAGGGCAAGGATTACAAAACTACCATTTTGGTGTTTGGTAAATAAGTTGGGATCAGAAGAGCAAGAGAGAAAACCATGGGAGGTAAGAAAAAGATCAAACTTGATGTACCAGGCCCGTGAAGCTTGTTTAAGACCATATAAAGCCCTATGAAGACGAGCAACAAGATCTTCCTTCCCTGCAATAACAAATCCTTCTGGCTGCTCCATGTAAATTTCTTCATTCAAATCTCCATTCAAGAAAGCTGTGCGCACGTCCATCTGATGAATTTCTAAGTCAAATTGAACAGCAAATGCCAATAAAACCCGAATACTAGTAATGCGAACAACTGGTGAAAAGGTTTCGTGATAATCAACGCCAGCAACTTGAGAATAACCTTTGGCAACTAAACGTGCCTTGAATTTGTCAAAGGATCCATCTGCTTTAAATTTTGTCTTATATACCCACTTACACTTAATGGCAGTACGGCCAGGAGGTAGCTCAGTGAGTATCCATGTACCTTTAGAGATAAGAGAATCATACTCTGCTTCCATAGCCTCTTGCCATTGATCCTTTTGTGGAGAACATATAGCATCACTGTACGTGGCTGGATCTTCAGAAGTAGAGAAAACATTAGCCTCAAAATCTTCATCATAAACATGACAAGAACCATGCTCAAAATCAATAGGCAGATCAATAAAAATGTCAACATCATCAATGACAGCATTCGGAATCAATGGTTGTGAAGAGGAAAGTTGCTCTTTAGATGGTTGTGAAGAGGAAATTTGCTCTATAGAAGAAGATTCATCATCACACAAGAATGGAAAAGCTTGAAGCAAAGATTTAGTATCATCAGAATCATCCATGGACCATGTACCGCCCATAAGCTGTTCATTGAAAATAGCATCACGATTCACAAGCACTTTCTTGGAGGACGGGTCATAGAATTTGTAGCCTTTGGAAGTGTCAGAATACCCAATAAAAATAACTTTAAGGCCAGGAGCATCAAGCTTTGCTCGTGTTTCTTTAGGAACATGAATGTAAGCAATACATCCAAAGGTTCGAAAATGAGATACAGAAGGAATTTCACCTGTCCATGCTGTGATGGGTATCTTACCAGAAGGAGCAGTAGTAGGAAGATGATTCTGAACAAAGACTACTGTCAAGAGAGCTTCACTCCAGAAGACACGAGATAACCCAGAATGAATCAGCATACATCGTATAGCATTGATAATAGTGCGATTCTTACGTTCAGCAACACCGTTCTGTTGAGGTGAATATGGAATTGTATGTTCATGATGAATACCATGGTCCGTACAATAACTCTCAAACTCACGAGACACATATTCTCCACCATTATCGCTGCGAAGTTTCTTGAGGCGACGTCCAGTTTGAAGTTCGGCAGCCTTGTGAAATTGCTTAAAAACAGATAACGCCTCAGATTTTTGTTGAAGCAAGAAAACAACTGTATACCGTGAGTAATCATCAATAAACGTAATGAAATAAGGATGTTGTGTTCTCGATGGAGGCAAAGGTCCACAAATGTCGGTATGAACAAGATCCAACAAATCATGAGAATGAACTGAATTCGAGAGAGGAAAGGGTTTACGATTGTGTTTGCCAAGAGCACAAAACTCACAGATTCCCATATGAGGATGAGCTTTAAGATCCATTCCGCGTACAAGACCTTGACGATGAAGATTAAGAAGCTTTGAGAAATCAGCATGAACAAAGCGATGATGCCATATCTTGCAATCATGATCCCCTGGAGCAGTGACAACATTTGCTACAGCATCATTAAGAGAGAGCTCAAACAAATTGCCATTACGAGAAGCAGTTGCAATAATCTGTCCATCTTTCTCAATGCGGCATTTGGTGTGGTCGAATCCAACAAACAAACCAAGATCAACAAGTCTTGCAACTGAAAGAAGATTACGTTGAAGTTCTGGGACATGTAAAACCCCTCGTAAAACTCGAGTTGAAGAAGATAAGGTGCCAAGATATAAATCTCCAATGCCCTTGACTTGGCAAGTTGTATCATCAGCAAGATAAACAACACGCTTAACAGGTAAAGAATGATAGTTATGTAGCCACTTAGATTCATATGTCATATTTCCTGTAGCACGAGAATCAATAATGAAAAGTGAACCATCACGTACATGAAGTATTCTGTCTGGGGGAACTGAACATAAAACACAACTTGTTTCAGGCATAACATTATCATGATGCTCGGCTGCATATGCTCGATTTTGATCTACATCAAATCGACGCTTAAAGCACATGGAAGAGGGATGATCAGATTTTCCACAATAATCACAAGAAGAAGAATCTCTAGATAAACGTGGTTGTTTTGTGGTAATGTTGTGTTCTTCATCATATTGACGTGCCCAACAGTCATCTTCAGTATGACCATTCCTATTGCAGTAAGAACAATGCTTGTTAGGAAATTTGAGACGAGAGAAACTACCACCACGACGACCACCTCTACGGTTGCCTCGTTGAAAAGAACGCCTTCGCACATTAAAGGCCCGTTCCAACTGTTGTGACTCAGGCTCCTCTTGTTGTGAAAACATAACTTCATCATGACCAACACTACGTCGTTGTTGACGTTGAGAATACTCAATCAAAGATATGCAAGTTTGGTCAAAATCAAGACCGTCCTTGTTAGAAAGAATGGTAACAATGTTGTCATAAGACGGATCCTTTATTGTATCAAGAAGAATTGTAATAAGTTGCTTTCGTGGAACAGGATCACCCGCAGCAGCAAGTTGATTAATAATAGATTTGAAAGAATCAATATGTCCCGTCATAGCAGTACCAACTTCATACTGTAACTTTGAAAGAAAACCTCTCAAATAAAGTGTTTCTGTAACAGACTTTTTCTGAAAATTTGCTATAAGATACTCCCATACGTCATGGGAAGTAGGAAAGTCATACACATCAATCATGAGAGAATCACTAAGAGCAGAAAGAATATACCGACGAGCTGCTTTATCACGCCTCTGCCAATCCATATAAGCAAGACGCCATGCATCAAAAACAGGGCCTTCCGTGATAAGAACGTTGTCAGAATTCGGAATAATAGGCTGAGACGGACATAGAGAATTGCCAATAACAACATCTGAGAGCTCATCGCCTTCAAGAATTAACAGCATCTTTGCTTTCCAACCGGGAAACCCTTGGCCTTGAAAAGAAGGAATAGAACGTTGGCCAGAAGGAAAACCATTGTTGAGAACAGTCATAGCCATATCTATCTGTGAGAAGACGTATAAGATAAAATCACAAAATCTGCACACCATAGACAAGGACGACTGCAAGAGATAAGAGACGTCAATAAGAAAAGAGTCCTCAAAATAGCGAGACGTGGGATGCAAGATTCATTGGTAGATGCTGGATGAAAAAGCTAGATTGGTCGCTTTGCTAAAAATAGCAAAATCCGAGACGTGGGACGCAAGATTCATTGGTAGACGCTTGACGAAAAAACTAGATTTGGCGGTTTGCCAAAAAGGCTTGACGAAGAAGTTAGATTTGGGCGGGTTGCTAAAAACGCTTGACGAAGACGAAACCTGTGTGCTCACAAAGACACTTGATGAAGAGGAAACCAGTGTGCTCACACAAAGAACCTGTTTTGCTGTTTTACAGATGCAGTTTGCCTGAACTGTCATAACTTTTGACTCACAACTCCGTTTGACAAACTTTTTTGATAGGATTCACCAGCACAATACAATCTACGCACCTGCACCTGGTTTTGGTTTTAAGGACGCGATTAAGAAACAACTCTAATTACAACAAGTTAAGCTATAAAATCATGTAGACAACACATAATCAAAGAACAATCTTGTAAGACATGAAATTAGAATCATGAATTTAACAAGAAGACATAGATGCTTCCCTCATAGATGCTCTGATACCATGTTGAAATGTAGAGAGAAAGAGACGAGACAAGAGACACATCATGTACGCTCCCAAAGACTGATTCATATTGAGGACAAGATACATATATATAGGTGAGACCAAGTTAGGTAGAGTGAGCCATATATAGAGCTCCAACACAAAAACCCTCAAGAAAAAGATTGGAACTTACCCAAACCTAGTTGAGGAGATTGAACAAGTGCAACACTTAAGGGGTTTTGTGGAAGAAACACAAAGAGGACTGGAGCCAAACCCGAGAAAAATCAAAATTCCAGACACAGTGTTTCCTACGCAAGTTCAGCCTCACAGGAACCATAAACCGTTAGCTATACCTAGTATCATTCGGGAAGAAGTGAGGATAGGACATCAGGAAGTGGGCAAACACCCTTCTTGCTGGAAAGAATGTTTAGTGAGGGAATGCCTGACCCCATCGAAGAGGAAGTGATTCCATCTTCACCGATCCCTAGTCAAGGGGCGATGTCTCGAAAAGTACCGTTGAATGTGTCTAAGCTAATGGATTTCATGTCCTCTGAGATCAGAACCACGATCATATCCAAATTATACGGAGATCCTGAGCTATTCTTAGCTCTTCGGGCATTTCTCAATGGAGAACTAAAGGCGGGGCTACCACAATTTGCAAATATGGATAGACCCGACACGCTTCAAGATGAAGGGGAGCATTGGGATCTACAACCCAACTTAGATGAAGATTCGGTCGTTGAAAGACCTGTTAACAAGTTGGGACAGTACTTTGAAGGTGACGAATCTAATGCAACCCTCCCCATTACTACCAAGGGATTAACTCTAAAGGGAATCCTTGATGGTGGTGCTGGAGTGAGCATTGTGACTAAAAATTGTTGGGAATCTATGGGGAGACCTCACCTCGAAGTCACAAACATAGTGGTTAAGATGGCAAACGGAACCATAGCTAAACCTATTGGAATGTTAAGGGACCTTAAGATCAAGGTCCTGGGATACAAGGTAAAACATACCTTCATTGTAATGGATTTCTCCAAGCATCCTATGTCATATCAAATGATCTTAGGACGTCCTTTCATGAGGGAAGCACAAATGGTGCATGACTGGTCGAAAAACCATGTCTATCTACAATTCCAAGACTCTGTCATTCGAGTTGATCTTGAGAATGGTCGTGCACATCCTTTAGGAAGCAAGGTTATCATTGATAATCGATCGGATACCACTATTCACTCCGCCCCATTAAGGTATTGCTATACATGCAAAAAAGAGACTGATGATGGGAAGGATTCTCCTTACATGGATGTCCTACCGGGTATGACTGAGTCGGATAACGTGGATTGGGTACACCTAGCGGCAACCATAGACACATGGGGAAATAGAGGCACAAGTTGGGTAACACCTGAGGGGCAAGATATGCCACCGTTAGTGCTAATAAACATGATAGGTGTTATGCACTTGACTCCTGATGGCGAGAACGTGGCAAACTCCACCAACACTGAAAGTAGCGAAGACTCTGACCAATGCAACTCTGAGTATGAATCTCAAGAAGAAACTGACCCTGAGCCTGATGGGAAAAATGAATCAAATATTCACCCAAATGTGGAAGCAAGGTGCTCAAGGCCTAGGACAGTGACCTCCTGCAGTTCATCCGAAAGTGAAGATCGACCAAGTGAGTTCGAATCTGATAGAAACAAAAATCAAAAACTTGGTAAGAAGAAAACGAGACATAAGCGCCAACGCTATCGAGCTAATGTACGAACTGCAATAAACAAGGAGCGATCCACTGCAGAATGGCTTAGTTATGTAGGAGCCATTGACGCTCATCGGAAGATAGCGGATAATTGGGGACAATACCTCCAAAGTGTCATGTGGTGTATTCCGCAACCTCATGACGTCGCCCAATTAGAAATCGAAGAGAAGCCAAAACTAAGTCATACTGCAAGAAGGCGACAAAACCAAGAGTTGGCTCAGCAGCAAAAGGAAGCGGAATTGAAAGAAAAAAGCTTGGCACAACAAGAACCAGTAGACTTACACCCCGCACCCGAGCATTTCAAATCATTCACCACAGGGGAACGTAAAGTAGTCTACACAAAAGCCCAACGAACGCCTACCAATGGGAGTAGCGGTGTCTACGATGGCCCTGCGGTAGTCAA